>NC_134571.1:140135029-140455029 GCF_050947875.1 Dermacentor variabilis
CTAAGGCGCCAAACTCAAGGGAAACCTTGCCCAACTACGCGTGTTACACGAGAATTCACGCCCACGTATGTGGGCGTGGGTTCGAATCCCACTTCTGACATAATATTTTGCGTTTTCTTATACCGCGCTGTACGCGCCGCTCACTGCACGCTCATCTCACGGAATGTATACAGTGTCAGGATGGCCGAGCGGTCGATTCTGCTTCCGGCAGCCGAGCTGAGCGGTTAGCAGAATCATGGGCTCCAGTGGAGCAGCGACAGCGGCCACTTCTGGCCGCGGAACCAGGCTAAACGACGATAAGGATTATGCCTTTATTTTGCCGCAACTGCCTAAAGGTCAAGTAGTGATTAATACCGTCTTTTTGCACGGTGATGTACGTGCGAGACCGTACAAGGTGGAAGATTTCAGGGACGCCCTTCTGTCGACGGGCCTGCTGCCTAATGTGGTATGCATAGGGGCGTACCAGATCAACCACGTCTGGGCAGTGACCTTCAACGATGCGACTGCCACAAGAAGAATGCTGGACCTTAAGGAACTTCAAGTTAAGGGACGACGATGCGTCATCGTTGACCCGCAGGATCAGCAGGTGAAGCTAAGGCTTCACTGGCTGCTGTACGGCGTTGCCGACGAGGACGTTCGGACGGCATTCGCGGCGTTCGGCAAGGTGGAGGAGGTGAGCCGGGAGCGATGGCGCGTCGAAGGCATGGCAACGAAGACCTCAACCACCAGGACCGTCATTCTCAAATTGAAAAGCGGCATGAAAGTGGAGGACCTGCCACATCAGATACGCGTCGGCGGAGAGTTGGCCTTGGTCGTCGTGCCCGGTCGAGCGATGCAGTGCCTGCGCTGCCACGGCACGGGACACGTCCGCCGTGAGTGCAGAGTCCCCCGATGTACCTTATGTAGACGTTTCGGCCACGTCGACGATGACTGCGTAAGATCTTATGCCACCGTAACAGGTCCAGTAGCTAGTGACGTTGCGGCAGAGCACGTCATGGACGTGGCCGAAGCGGAGGACGCTGCTAAAGGAACGCTAGACAAGGTCTCGACAGCGACAGCCAGTGGGACGACGCCTTTGGGCGTGGTCAGCAAGGTGGCTGATACTACCGTGAAGCCGAGTGGGATGCTGCAGGTCGCGACCGCTGAGGTCCAGTCTACGCGGAGCAGTAGTGAGGACCCGCCCGACAACGATGCGACGGCAATGCAGCAGGAGGAGGCCGTCCTCGACTGCGACCGGACTTCGACTCTTGGAGCGCCAGTCAAGCGCCCCCATGACCAGACTAAGGACCGCAACGACGGTGCGACCGGCACCAGCGAAGGGCCGCCGACAAAGCCACCTCTTGGGAGGCGCACGAGCTTGAAACCAAAGCCGAACGTCCCACCTGAGAGAAAGCCTGCGGACAAAGTGGCGCCCACAAACAACGCCGGGAAGCCGGGAGGTCCCGGAGGCGGCTAGCCGAGGGCTGGTCGTGAACGGTAAGCACCATGCTCCGGGCCTACTTTTTTCTTTAGCTCAACATGGCACAGATACCGTCCCTTAATATTGCCACTTTAAACGTGAGAGGCTTGGCGGCTAGTCGTAGGCGAAGTCAGGTGCTACGGTTGGTCACTGACCACGATATAGACGTACTAGCCGTCCAGGAGACTAAGGATGACGGGGAGGAGGAGACCGGGAGCATGGTGCGCCGTTTCACGACCAGGTATTTTGCGGTGGTAAGCCATGCCTTAGGCACCGCTGGGGGGTGCATTCTTTTTGTGAAGGAACTGCCTGGACTGCACATTCAAAGTATTTTTTCTTGTCAGTCTGGAAGGCTTGTTTTTTGTGATATTATTTTGTGTGATGTTCAGTTCCGCGTCATATGTGTATATGCGCCGAATTCAGTAGACGAGCGCGCCCTTTTCTTTTCGAACCTTTCGCAGTATGTTCGATGTGATAAGCGCGTTATACTGCTAGGAGACTTTAATTGTGTAATGAGCGCTAGAGATAGAGCCAATAATGCTGGTGTGCGGGACAGAAGCAGTGAAATCTTATCAAAACTAATTAGTGAAAATGAACTCGAAGACGTTTTTGAGTGTCTGGAAGGGGGGCGTGATGTGACTTTTTCACGTTTTCAGGGCAGTAGCCATGCGCGGTTGGACCGAATCTACATTTCGCTGGATACAATTCCAAGATGCCACGGTTATTGTGTAGTACCCATATCGTTCTCAGATCATTGTCTCGTAAAATGTAATGTCGGTATAGGGAAAAGCAAACATGCGTTTAATTGGCAGATCTGGAAAATGAATGCGTTGTTATTAAATGATGAATCTTTCGTAAAGGGAGTACGGGATGCTGTTAATGAAATACGCGAAGATGCAGCTGAAACAATAGCAGAAAAGTGGGAATGTTTTAAACAAAAGGTTAAAATGAAAGCCATAGAAAGGTCAAGTTGTCTTAAATTTGAGAGGGAATATAAAGAAAAGGGTTTGCGAACACTACTTCAGCAGCTGATAACGCTTGAGTGCAGAGAGCCTGGTCTGTACAAAGACGATGTGCGGAGCGTCAAGGAAAAGCTTGAACAGATCGACAAAGAACGTTACCAAGGTGCCATCGTGCGAGCAAGAGCAGATTCACTAGCGGCAGGGGAGACGCCCACTAAAAGGGCGCTCGGGTTAGAGAAGGCTCACGGACGACAAAACCATGTCGATAACCTTTTAATCAATGGAGCCGTTGTTGACGATAACGAGAGCATAGCCCACGCCTTCTTCCAGTACTACCAGTCGCTCTTTGCATTTCAGGAAGCAAATTTAGAGGGTTTCAAAGCAGACTTTCTGCATCGCATGCCGCGTTTGAGTGATGAAACTAAGGAGCGATTAGAAGGGAAAATAATGGAGAGGGAAGTCGAAAAGGCAATCGACGACTTGAACTTGGGCAAGTCACCGGGACCAGACGGACTCAGTGCGGCGTTATATAAGACATTTAAAAGAGAACTGGCCCCTATATTAGTAGGAGTATTTAATGATGCGTACGTGCAGAAATCATTGCCACCTTCTTTTGGGAAAGCGCACACCATTCTAATTCCGAAGAATGATAAATTAGATAAACTGAGATTAGTATCATCCTACAGGCCCATATCACTAACAAACATTGATTATAAGATATTTATGAAGATCTTAGCGACTAGACTTCAAGGCGTAATAAAGGAAATAGTCGCAAACCATCAAACATGTGGAATCAAAGGGCGGTCAATTTTTTCGAACATCCATAAGATGCGGTGTGTGCTCGAGTGCTGTGACGTCACTGGTGGCGGCGTTGCAGTTCTTCAGCTTGATCTTGAGAAAGCGTTCGATTGTGTTGCTCACGTTATTTTGTTCGCCATACTGGATCATGTTAATGTCGGTACCATCATCACTGAGGGCGTGGCCTTGGCGTACCAGAACTGCACTACAAGGTTAATTGTTAACAAGTCTCTGGGGGCCCCCATTAACATCATGCGTTCAGTGCGCCAAGGCTGTCCCCTCAGTACTCTGTTATTTGCTATCTACATAGAAGCAATGTGTGTAGCGATCACCGCAAACAACAATATACGTGGTTTTAGATTAGCAGAAACCGAAGTGAAGCTGCTAGCGTATGCTGACGACGTTGCAGTGTGTTGCACAGACGAACCAAGTGTGACTGAAACAATTGCTGTAGTAAAACATTTCTGTGACGTCACGGGCAGCAGAGTCAATTGGGGCAAATCCCTCAGGCTGTGGCACGGGGAGTGGTTTTCAGCACCGGAGTACTTCGCTAATGTCAAGTGGGTGAAAACTCCGACGAAGTATCTTGGTGTTCCCCTCGATAGGTACAAGAGCAGCGATGAGTACTGGAGGAACCAAACTAATGAAACGAAACAAAAAGTGGACAAATGGACAAGCACTAACCAGTCTATTTTTTCAAGGGCAGCAATTTGTAATATGTTTTTTATAGCGAAGTTATATTATGTTATGCAAGTGCTGCATTGTTCTAGAGCAAATGTGCAAAGGCTGCACAGAGTGTTTGCGGTCTTCATCTGGAGTTCATCATGGGAGAGATGTAGCCGAACAAATTTGTTCAGAAGGGTGAAGGACGGGGGTGTGGGCTTGATGCATCTTTTTGTTCGACAACTTGTCAACCGCTTTTTGTTTTTTGGAGATGTGCGAGATCCATTTCTGCGCACCGTATGTCAGATCAGGTTGAGCGACGCATTGCCGACACATGTTGTTAGTACGGCAAGCATGACCGGAAAACTTCGAGGTTATTTTAAGGAAGTGGTCGACAGCGTGCGTTTCCTGTCAGTTCGTTTTTCAAATGATTATCTGTTTGAAGTTAAATGGAAAAAACTGTATAATGATGTGTGCGACATTGTGTTCCCAGTGCCGTTATACAGAACCATATACAGTGGAGGGCCAGGACAAGACGTCCTTAAACGGGTGAAACGAATGCAGGTGCCACCGGGGGTTAAAACCTTCTTTTTTAAGCTCCACACAGGAACGCTCTCTGTGAAAACGTTTGTGGAAGAACGAGGCTGTCTTGTGCCGTGGGGATACCACTGCTTGATCTGTCAGAAGCCGGAGACCATTGATCACGTTTTCTTGCATTGCTGGGCGGCTGTTTTCCTTTGGGACGTGCTAAAGCGAACGCTGAAAAAGGAGTTACCGGTGGACACCCAAGGGATCAGGTATCTGCCAATTAAAGATGAAGACGGAGTACCGTATGATCTTATTATGCTGAACGCCCTCCACTCTATATGGCGAGCTCGCATGGCCGGGTACCATTGCGACGTCGACGCTCGGCCAGCGCGTATGTATTTCAGAGAGTGTATGTCCTTATTTATTGAAATGCAGAAAATGCAAAAGTGTGTACCGGATTGGCTGTCGAGGCTCGAACCTCTGACAGTCATGAAGGAATTTTAATTTGACAACGTCAGTCCTATGCGGATAGACGGCTTTGTAGCGCTTTTTTGTTTCTCGCCTTCGTTCTCTCTTGCAAGAGGCTTGCATTTGTGTCATGAGTGTGAAATTCATATGTACGATGTTATATTGAAAACCGGTAATAAATAAAAAAAACAGAATGGCCGAGTGGTCTAATGCGCCAGACTCAAGGGAAACCTTGCCCAGCGATTCGGGTTACACGAGAATTCTGGTCCATATATGTGGGCGTGGGTTCGAGTCCCACTTCTGACACAATATTTTGCGTTTTTTTTTTTATCGCGCTGTACGCGCCGCCCTCTGCGCACGCGTCTGCCGGGTGATATACAGTGTCAGAATGGCCGAGTGGTCTAAGGCGCCAGACTCAAGGGAAACCTTGCCCAGCGATGCGGGTTACACGAGAATTCTGGTCCACGTATGTGGGTGTGGGTTCGAATCCCACTTCTGAGACAATATTTTGCGTTTTTTTTTATACCGCGCTGTACGCGCCGCTCTCTGCGCACGCGTCTAGCGGGTGATATGCAGTGTCAGGATGGCCGAGTGATTCTGCTTCCGGCCACCGAGCGTGACGGACGCATGCTGACGGGCTCCGTTGGAGCGGCTTCAGCGGCCTTTTCTGGCCGCGGAAACAGGACGATGGAACAGGAGGGCACCTACCAAGTTGTTCTGCCAGGTCTGCAAACAGGTCGTTATGTTTTAAATACAGTTTTTTCTGCACGCTGATATTACAGCGCGACCGTACCGGATTAAAGATTTCCGTGACGCATTGGCACAGCATTCGCTTCTTCCGGATGTTATCGCCATTGGGGCGTATCGCATGAGCCATGTCTGGGCTCTCACTTTCAAGGACGCGGACGCGGTGAAGAAGATCTCGAGCATCGGGGAGCTGCGTGTAAAAAACCGGCGCTGCCTGGTGACTGACCCGGCGAACCAGGACGTTCGACTGAAGCTCCACTGGCTTCTACACAATGTGCCTGATGAGGACGTGCGTGTCGCCTTTGCGCCCTATGGAAAAGTTACCGAAGTAGGCCCGGAGCGCTGGCGTGTGCAAGGTATGACAGAGAAGGGCTCAACTACCCGGCTTGTCACCCTCAAGTTGAAAGCGGGCGTGAAGTTGGATGACTTGCCGCATCAGCTGAGCGTTGGCGGTGAGTTGGCGCTTGTTGTGGTACCAGGCAGACCACCGCTCTGCCTTCGGTGTCGTGGTACGGGCCGCATCCGCAAGGAATGTCGAGTCCCGCGTTGCGGAATCTGCCGACGCTACGGGCACGAACAAGACCAGTGTACTCGCACTTACGCGAGCATTACAGGCCCGGGAACCAGCGAGGACTCGGTTGAGATGCTGATGGACGAGACGGATGCGGAGGAAGCAGCCCGTGCAGGTGGACAACCACAGCGCGATACTCAGCCATCGTTCACGACTCTGGTGAAGCAGAAGGCAGGGCCCTCCCGCGCAACAGATGGTAGTGTACAGGCGCAGCATAAGCCTGAACAGGACGACGTTGACAAGGTGAATGAGGCGGCGAAAGCCGCGGTCGCCGAAGAAAGCAACGTGGAGACCCCCGGCATTGATACCATGGAGACGAACCAGGAAGCGGCGAGCACCATGGCTGGGAAACGTCCGCATGAAGAAAGCGTCGACGTGAAGCTGCAGCCTGGCGGTGGCGGTGATGAGCCTCCGCCGAATTGACAGGGGGATTGAGACGCTCGACTTTAAAACCGCGGCCGAACCTTCCGGCCGACACGCGGAAGGCGGGGAAACCGCCTCCGTAGTAGCACATGGTCCTGGTCGGTGTCAGCGCCGGTTGTGTTGGTCGACCGGTGTCAAGAGGTCCTGGCAGTCATGAGGAAGGCTACGTCAACCATAAAGGTAGGCACCATGCGGATAGAGGCGTTTCTTCTTCTAAGACATGGCTTTTAATCTGATTGCTCCACTTCGAGTTGCGACCTTGAATGTCAGAGGGCTGGGAGCAAGAAGGCGACAATACCAGGTTAATCGCCTTCTTCTGGATAACGATATTGATATAATTGCTATACAAAAGTCGAAAATAGAGAGCCAAGAGCGCACTGACCGCATGGTGTCCTATTTCAAGCAAACGTTCATGTGTGCGTTTGTCATTCTGTTGGGGCGTCGGGTGGGTGCCTTGTATTCATACGTAAGACGTTAAGAGTGAACGTAGAGTCTGCCTTTGCATGCCCAAGTGGTCGCCTTTTGATTGCTGATTTCACATTTTCGAATTTATGGTGGCGAATTGTGTGTGTATATGCTCCTAATGTAGAAAGCGAGCGTAAAATTTTCTATGAATCCCTTGAGCCATGGTTGAAAGGCGACAAGTTTTTGCTTGTACTGGGAGACTTCAACTGTGTGTGTGCCGCAGTTGACAGATTGAAGTGTACGCCACTGAGAGACAAGAGCTCAGCAGTTTTTAATACTTTTGTGCATGAGTATGGTCTCGAAGATGTTGCAATGTGTTTTCCAATGGGACCCACCCAGAATACACGCACTTTCAGCGGGAGAGCCATGCGAGACTAGACAGGATGTATGTATCGGTCGAACTTATGCCGCTATGCTCAAGTTATGATGTTAAACCTGTGTCTTTCAGTGATCATTGCCTCGTGAGCATGACTTTAGGAATGAAGGGTAGGAAATCGCGCTTTAACTGGTACTTATGGAAACTGAACACAAAGCTTTTGGAGGATGAAGGGTTCATTATGCTAGTAAAGACCAAGCTAGACAAACTGCTAGGCGCGCAGCCAGCTAATTTTGCAACTCAATGGGAGGAGTTCAAAGAGTGGGTAAAAATGAAAGCAATAGAAAAGAGCAGCGTGGCTCGTTATAAAGAGAAAGAAAAAGAAATGAACGGGCAACTTGAATGGATGCTGAGCATGGAAAGTAGCGCGCCGGGAACTTTCACGAAAGAAATACGGGAAGTGAAATGCCAGCTCGAAAGAATTGACGCTGACAGGTATAGGGCCGCCGTCATACGCGCAGGGTCTGAAAAATTATGCGCTGGCGAAACGCCGACAAAACGAGCGCTATCAGACGAGAAAAGATACGCTTGCCAGAAAGAAATTAGGAGCATCCGATATGACGGCCGCACTTCGGAAGATGCGAGAGACATTCAGAGCGCTATATCCAAACATTTCACAGAACTTCTTAGCAATAAGCTCGGCACCATAGAAGGCTTCCATGTAGGCTTTTTGAGGTTCGTGCCAAGACTAGATGATGAAATTAAGGAACGTCTTAACTGCCTATAACATTACAGGAGATAGAAAAAGCAATAGACGACCTGCCATCTGGGAAAGCTCCTGGGCCAGATGGACTAAGTGCGGCCTTTTATAAAACCTTTAAGCTTTCTGTTGCACAGTGCATGCTCCATGTGATAACTGAGGCTTACGAACGCAAACAGGTTTCATTGTCTTTCAATACGTCCCACATCGTTCTTATCCCAAAGACTGATGATCCGGAAGAACGACTGTTGGTGGGGTCATATCGACCGATTAGTCTCACCAACGTCGACTACAAAGTATTTATGAAGGTTATAGCTAAAAGACTGCAGTCTGTTATCACGAAATTGGTAGGGTCCCACCAGACATGTGGAATTAAAGGTCGTAGCATTGCCACAAATGTACATGTCACACGCAGCGTATTACAGTGTGTCGATGCAGTTGGCGGTAAGATAGCAATGATGCAGCGCAACTTGGCAAAAGCCTTTGACCGCGTCTCTCACGAAATTTTTTTTCCATCCTGGAACATTCCAAACTAGGTGACGTTATAGTAGAGGGCGTGGAAATGGCCTACAAGAACTGTACGACCCGCATTATAGTTAATGGCGATCTCACTGACAAACTTGATGTACGTTCTTACGTAAGACAGGGATGCCCGCTCTCGCCCTTGCTTTTTGCAGTGTATTTAGAGCCACTATGCCTGGCAATTATCAACTCGGACCGAATTTCAGGTTACAGACTGCAGTCATCACACGTGAAAGTACTCGCGTATGCTGACGATATAGCGGTGTTTTGCGCTGATAGACAGAGCATCTGTGAAGTCACGAGTGTGGTCGAAAAAATTCTGCGCTCAGACTGGAAGTCAGATCAATTGGGGAAAAAGTTCCTGTTTTTCGCATGGCGAATGAGACGTAACACCGGGTTGTTTTTTCTCAGCTTCGATGGTCCATTTAGCCAACGCGGTATCTAGGAGTACCTCTGGATTGTTATCGGGATCCCAGCTCGTACTGGAAAGAAGAAACTTTGAGAATGAAAGAGAAAGCGGGCGCATCGCAAGGAAGACAGCTATCAATGTTTTTCCGTGCCTCTATCTGTAATGTCTTTTTGATTTCAAAGCTCTGGTATGTCATGAATGTGCTGTGTGCGACACGAACAGCTATTCAAAAAATGCATCGTGTTTTTGCTGTTTATATTTGGGCGTCCACCTGGGAAAGAACCAGCCGAACTAACCTGTTTGTTTCCGTTAAAAGCGGAGGGCTTGGCCTGGCGCATCTTTTTTTCCGACAGGTGGTCTCGCGATTTATGTTTTTGCGTGATCAAAGTGATCCCTTTCTAAGAACTGTTATGCAAGTGCGCCTACAGAGACTGCTCCCTGGAAGGGTAGTCTCCTGTGATAACATGTGTGGTGCTGTGAAAGGATACTTGCGCGAGGTTGTTCTTTCGTGCAAGATGTTCGAAGTACGTTTCAGCCCTGAATACCTACGTAATGTTAATCAGAAAAAGCTGTACAAAGCGCTGGTTGACGTGATGTTGCCGGTACCCATTTATCGGACACCACACTTTGGAGGCCCAGGGCAAGATACATTTAAAAGAGTTAAGAACATGCCCGTTAGACCTGTGGACGAAACCCTTTTTTTAAAACTGCATTCTGGTACGCTGCCTGTTAAAACCTGGCTGCATGATAAAGGGCTATTCGTGCCACGGACAACAAACTGCCTGTTATGCAGGAAGCCCGAGACAGTGGAACATGTTTTCCTAGAATGCTGGGATCCAATTTTTTATGGGTATGTCCTTCAGAGGACGATTAAAAAGCAACTCCCTTTAAATCCTTACGGCATCCGGTACTTACCATTTGAAATAGAAGTGCCCTACGATTTAATTACGCTTCTTAGCCTCCACAGTTTGTGGAAAACGCGAATGCAGGTGCGACACGCAGACATAAATACTAGTTCCACACGCGAAAACTTCATCGAAAGTGTTGTTTATCTTCGAGAATGTTTCAGGGTTCAGACTGATCCACCAGAGTGGATATTACTGCTTGATGATTTAGCACAAATGAAAAGATTTTAGCACCAGTCGCCTCAGCCGAAGTGTGGCTGAAGTGTTTTATCATAGGTTACTTTGTATTACACGTCCACGACAGCAATAAGGGAAAGAAAAGATGGCCGAGTGGTCTAAGGCGCCAGACTCAAGGGAAACCTTGCCCAGCGATGTGGTTTACACGAGAATTCTGGTCCACGTAAGTGGGCGTGGGTTCGAATACCACTTTTGACACAATGTTTTGCGTTTTTTTTTATACCGCGCTGTACGCGCCGCTCTCTGCGCACGCGTCTAGCGGGTGATATGCAGTGTCAGAGTGGCCGAGTGGTCTAAGGCGCCAGCCTCAAGGGAAACCTTGCCCAGCGATGCGAGTTACACGAGAATTCTGGTCCACGTATGTGGGCGTGGGTTCGAATCTCACTTCTGACACAATATTTTGCGTTTTTTTTATACCGCGCTGTACGCGCCGCTCTCTGCGCACGCGTCTGACAGGTGATATACAGTGTCAGGATGGCCGAGTGGTCTAAGGCGCCAGACTCAAGGGAAAGCTTGCCCAGCGATGCGGGTTACACGAGAATTCTGGACCACGTATGTGGGCGTGGGTTCGAATACCACTTCTGACACAATATATTGCGTTTTTTTTATACCGCGCTGTACGCGCCGCTCCCTGCGCACGCGTCTAGCGGGTGATATGCAGTGTCAGGATGGCCGAGTAGATTCTACTTCCGTCTTCCGCCCGGTACGGTCGTGGAATGTCGAGCTCCGCAGGAGCGGCTGTTGCGGCCCGTTCGGGCCGCGGAATCAGGTTTTCGGAAACGACCCAACAGTATTATCAACTTGTTTTGCCACAGCTGCCATCAGGAACTACTGTACTTAGTACTGTGTTCTTACACGGTGACTTGAAGGCAAGGCCTTATCGCGTCGAGCATTTTCGCGATGCACTAGTCCGCCATCAGCTCATGTCGGAAGTGGTTGCCCTCGAGGCCTACCAAATGAACCACGTCTGGGCCATCAGCTTCAAAGACGTTCAAGGCAAGAAGAAGCTTTTGTCTACCAAAGCTTTTAGCGTGAAAGACCACCGTCGTGCTGTGATAGACCCTTGCAACCAAGATGTGAGAATGAAGTTGTACTGGCTTCTCCACACCACGCCCGACGAAGACGTCAAAGCAGCCCTGGCACCATTCGGAACGGTGACCGAAATCTCCAGAGAAAAATGGCGTGTTACCGGTTGCAACGACAAGGGGTCACATACACGCCTAGTGTCGTTGCATTTGAAGGCAGGGACGTCAGTCGAAGACCTGCCGCACTAGGTGCGAGTAGGGGAGGATCATGCTCTAGTCATCGTGCCAGGAAGGCCTCCGCTTTGCCTCCGGTGTCGTTGTACTGGCCATATACGTCGCGAATGTCGAATGCCGCGCTGTGGGCTGTGTCACCGCTACGGCCATGAAGAGACCCAATGCGTGCGTAGCTACGCGAACGTCACTGGACCGGGTCGTAGTGACATATTAGACGAACACCTGATGGATCAGGTCGACGCCGAAGACACAGCAGCAGCATGCGAAACACATCCCAGCGAGGACAAGACGCCTGAGGCCACGCCCCCCGACGTAGACGAAGCGCAGAAACCTCAGAGTGCCACCGAGGAACTACCGCGAAAGCTTACACCTGCAAACGATACCGTAAGCGTAACTACTGTCAAAGAGCCTGGGCCCAGCGAAACACGGGAAGGCAAGAAGGAAGAAACGTGCACCGACGTCACTATGGGAATGCCGGCTACGGCAGTTACTAAGCGCCCGCGAGAAAAAGCGAGCAGCGACGACCAGCGCTATGACTCAAAGTGTGCAGAAGAACCTCCCTCCAAAACAGCGTCCACCCGTAGGTCTAGCTTCAAGCCAAAACCTACCGTGCCACCAGAATGGAAACCAACGCCGTCTATGCCCCCGCGTTAGCGGGAGCATGGTTCGGCTAACCACTTCGTTGCGGGACCGGTGAAAGACTTACATCTACAATGGACAATCACGGATGGCAACTCAACCAAGCGACGGGCTGCATCGGGAGCAGCAAAGACCCCTTACAAAAATCATTGCAGACTTGCTGCAGAAATTCTGCATACCCCGAGTCACCCGGGATGCAGAATATCTGAAGACAGGTGACAGACTTTCTGTCACCCCCTGTCACCTCCCAGCGCCCAATTGGTACACCCTTTCTGCAGAAAGTCTGCATACCCCGAGTCACCCGGGATGCAGAATATCTGAAGACAGGTGACAGACTTTCTGTCACCCCCTGTCACCTCCCAGCGCCAAATTGGTACACCCTTTCTGCAGAAAGTCTGCATACCCCGAGTCACCCGGGATGCAGAATATCTGAAGACAGGTGACAGACTTTCTGTCACCCCCTGTCACCTCCCAGCGCCAAATTGGTACACCCTTTCTGCAGAAAGTCTGCTCAATCTGTGTAGCTGCAGGATACAGCATTTCTGCAGAAAGTCTGTCAAGATTGTGGTCACAGGATTACAGCATTTAGGCAGACATTAGAGAGAATTTCTGTAGCCCCACTATGGGGAACTGGCATGCATGCATGCAATAAAATAACAGACACAATAGTATTCTATGCACATTTTATTTGTCTCCGATTTCTTCCGGGCTGCTTGGTTGGGACCAAGAATATCGCTTCCAAGGAATGAAGTAGTGAGTACCGACATCTCATGTGAGTGGCAGTGACCGTCTTGCACACACCTTGTCGCAGCATGCAAATCAGATGCTTTGACGCGCTGTTCAGCCTGCAGAAGTGCCGCAGGCTCCCAAGTGGTGTAGATTCCTCTGGCTCACAAAATCGTGACATCACTAAACAAGAAATGTTCAGTTTACTGTAAACCCTACTGAAACTGTAAACTTGTGACATTGTGAAAAGTCTCGTACAAACAGCCACATGAAGCTGCATGGTTGCACAAATACCCGATTATTACATCACAGGCAGTTAACATGTAAATGGAACTGGAGCAAACATGAATCTACTATAAAAAACTTCACACAAATGCACGTCTGTACCAAGTCAAATGCGAATTGCACAAGCAGAAAACTCCTTAACACATGATAAGCGTTCGAAAACCTAATTTATTTATGCGGTGCAACAAATCCCTGCCCCAAAGGACGATGCATTGAAAAAGAACAGACTCCCTCTTTTTCAGGTGAGAAAACAATTTTTTCCATTAAAGATAGATACTGTTGTTGAAATCTCGGAACCATTTACAAATACACGAAAACACATGACACCCAACGCAAGAAATACAGGCTGTCTGAAGACACTATATAAATAAAATAACTTGCATACAAGCTAAAATCTGGCCATGCGTTGTACACAGCAATCGGGTGCCATCTCGCTCAGCCGTTAGCTGTGAAGACGACAAATCGACGTACCTCTAGAAATGGCTATACGATTTCTCGCTGAAAAATTACGTACAGAAATAGTAACTTCCCCTGCTTGAATTTTTGCGCCTATTCAAATCAAACAGTCCCCGGCGCAAGGAAACTTCACAGCAGAAAGCAAATAATCGATAGATTTTGGCAACATCACGTTTTAGGGCAATTTTCATCAAACTGTTCGCTAAGTGCGCCCTGCGACAAGAACGAACATTCGAAAAGCACGATCATTTTTGTCACGTTACTAATCATCTTGTTATCCGTACAGAAATGCACACTTCACGGACTACAAGAATGCGCGCACGCGCCGGACTTAACTTTCTAGGCGTGCTCGGTAAACGAGTCTCCGTGACAGCTGCTGCCGCATCGCACAGGTACCGCAGGAAGGACAGTCGGTGTACGGTGCCTCCGGCGTCAACAGCGTAGAATTGCAGATGAACTACAGCACGTGATAGCACAACTTTCAAAAAATTCTTCCGCGCACTGTGATGGAATGCGAGCGCAGCGAGAGTACCATCTGCTTTTCGTGAGCCGGTAACAAAGAAAGCGCGACCGGGTCATAACTACGATAATTGGCATCGGCACACCACACGAAAAACACTGAGAGCTACGTTATACAGTCACAGGGGTTTTGGATCATTAATACACACAAAAATCGCCACAATTCCTCTCGGCACGACATGTACACTACCTCATCGGTCGCCGTCAATGCGGCGTGCACACGTGCACGCCGTGACATGTCGGTGACCAGGTGAAGACGGGAAAATAATCTCACCCGTAATTTTACCGGTGCTCACGGCCAGCGCCTCCTGGGGGCCGGCGCCGAAAGCAACCACGCAGTCGGTGGTCGGATGGATGGTGTCGGTGTCGCGCGGTAGATATGTCCTTAAATTCAGGCTGCGGTTCGAGCCATAGTACAACTGCTGCATTTAATGTACGTTATGTAACAATTACCTTATTTCAATTAGTATTAAATAATTGATTTATATAACTGCCATTATCAGACTGTTCTTGTAGCAATCAGTGACAAAGTTTTCAAAATGCTAAAATGGCAAAACAGAGCGCAATGATAAAATGTGTCATGGTTCAGGATGCGCACACGTGTGTGTGTGTGTTTGTGTGTGTGTGTGCTTGTGTGCGTGTGTGATTCGTGGGTGGCTGAAAGGTGAAGCCGATTTAACTGTTATAAAATGTGTGATGTAGAATATATATATATATATATATATATATATATATATATATATATATATATATATATATGTGTATATATATTTGGCATGCATATTACATACAAGTCTACCTACTTGCCGTCCACACAGTGTCTGCAGACAATATGCAGACAATCTGTAGACTAGCTCTACATGGAGGTGACTGGTGGGTGACTCATGGGTGACAGAAAGGTCAGACCTATTGAACCGTAATTATAAAATGTGTCATGGTTCAGAATATGTATATATATATATGCGTTTATATATAGATATACATCTACACACACACACACACTCGCTGGGCACGCATATTACAGACAAGTCTACTTGCAGTCCGCACGGTGTCTGCAGACATTCTGCAGACTAGGTCTACGTGGAGGTGACTGGTGGGTGACTCATGGGTGACTGAAAGGTCAAAACTATTCAACCGTAATTATAAAATATGTCATGGTTCAGAATATGTACGTATATATAGATACATACACATATTTACACACACACTCACTGGGCACGCATATTACAGACAAGTCAACTTGCAGTCCCCACGGTGTCTGCAGACATTCTGCGGACTTAGTCTACAGAAAGGTCGAGTCTACAGATAGGTGACAGGGGTGACTGATAGGTGACTCATGAGTGACTGAAAGGTCAAACCGATTTTTGTAAGGGACAGCAGTGGTCACTGGTCTAGCGTTGTAAGTTTCCACTCATCTGAACAGTATCTTGTGTCGGTTTGTGTAAACTTTACTTACAATGGCCGTTAATCCTGGAATAGCCCTTCGTGTTGCAACACTAAACGTACGCGGTTTCGGAGCCCGAAGGCGGCAACTTCAACTGAGCCGCCTGTTATTAGAAAATGATATCGATATTCTAGCTATCCAGGAAACAAAAATTGAAAGCGAGGAACAAACTGATGAGATGGTGGAAATCTTTCGGTCAAGATATAATCTCTGTGTGTGCCACGTACGCCGTGGGTAAATCAGGGGGGTGCACAATTTTCTTGCGTAACTCCGTCGGAATTGTAGAGCAGTCTGTCATCGCTTCTGAAGGTGGTCGGTTAGTAGTTTGCGACATTTATGTTAAAGAGGCACTATGGCGAATTATTTGCATTTATGCACCAAACAAAGCTAGTGAGCCTTTAGATTTTTTTCCGATACATCGAAACCTTCTTGAAATGCGAAAGAAATGTGTTACTATTAGGAGACTTCAATTGTGTATGCATGGCTGAAGACAACGCCAAGAACCTACCGATACATGATAAGAGCGCATTGCAACTTTGCGCAATCGTTCAGGAATACGACCTAATTGATATAGGCGATGTACTGCGAAAAAAAGCGAGTTCAGTTCACGCATTTCCAAGGCACAAGCCACGCCCGACTTGACCGAGTGTATCTGACAGCAAGCCTCTTATCTTTTTGCACAACATATGCGGTTAAGCATGTAAGCTTTAGCGACCACAGCTTAGTAACTGTTACAATAGGCACAAAACTTAACACGAGCACCTTTAATTGGGACCTCTGGAAATTCAATGATAGCCTCCTGCAAGACGAAATCTTTATCGAAGTAATAACGGCAAAAATTAAAGAAATGCAGGAAAACGACTTCATCAGCCCTGCCGAGTTGTGGGAGTACTTTAAGTGTGAAGTTAAGATGAGCGCAATTAAAAGAGCTAGTGTCGTGCGCTACAAGGCAAGACTGAAAGAAACAAAGTTGCAGCGTAATCTAGACTATCTCTTAAATGCGGAAAGCACTGTTCCTCGCCTGCTTGCAAGCAAAGTTAAAGAAGTAAAAAGGCAACTTGAGATTATTGATACGGAAAAATATCAAGGTGCGATGATAAGGTCGCGTGCCGAGCGGCTCTGGATGGGCGAAACACCTACCAAGCGCGCGTTAAGCGACGAAAGAAGCTACGCTACGAGAAATGCAATAACAGAGCTGCGCTACCTAGGTGCGCTTTCCACAGACCAAAAGGTTATCGAACGAGCGCTAGTGCAACGTTTCAGAAACTTGCTAGGCTGCGAGGCGAATGTGCGAGAGGGCTTTGATACCCATTTTCTGAAGTTAATGCCACGATTAGAAGATGAAGTAAAAACACAACTTGAAAGACCAATAAGTGTTAGTGAACTGGAAAATGCGATAATGACTTGCCTACAGGGAAAGCTCCGGGGCCCGACGGGCTTGGTGCCGCTTTTTATAAATTCTTTAAGCATCAAATGGCAGAAATGCTCCTCAGAGTTATAGACGAAGCTTTTGAATCCAAAATGATGCCTCCGTCATTTAAAAGAAGCCATGTCGTACTACTACCAAAGACCCTGTAAAATTACTGTCATCCGAAGCATACCGACCCATAAGTCTAACTAACACGGATTATAAGGTTTTTATGAAGGTTATAGCTAAACGACTTCAGTCTGTGATTAAAAACTTGGTCGGTGAACATCAAACTTGTGGAATCAAAGGGAGAACCATATTAACACTTTTTGTGCGCAAACAAACAGGGACGAAGAATAGGGGCAACACAAGGACGAGCGCTCGTCCTTGTGTTGCCCCTATTCTTCGTCCCTGTTTGTTTGCGCACAAGAAGTGTTAAGATGAATCTGTTCCAACTAGGCCGACTCGCAGTTATGCTTCAGGAGAACCATACTCACGAATATTCATGTGACCAGAAGTATATTGGAACTATGTGACATATGCACGGACGCGTAGCCATGATTCAACTCGACTTCGAAAAAGCTTTCGATAAGGTAACCCACAGCATTATTTTCTCCCTCTTAGAACACATCAACGTAGGTACCATCATTTATAATGGAATAAAAATGGCCTACACTGGCTGTTCTTCGAAACTAATTATTAATCAAAAATTAACCGAAAGCATTACAGCATACTCTGGTGAAAAACAGGGATGCCCTGCCAGTTCATTGCTATTTGCAATCTACCTCGAACCACTGCGTTTAAATCTAATGATGAATAAAAAGATACGCGGCTTCCGGCTCTTATCACGTGAAATAAAGGTCTTATCCTATGCTGACGATGTCGCAGTATTCTACACTGATAAGGAAAGTATTCAGGAAGCTATGCATACCGCAAGAACTTTCTGCAGCCTTACAGGAAGTGCAATAAGCTGGCAAAAATGCTTAGGTTTTTGGCATGGTGAATGGGAATCTACGCCAGAAATTTTCGACACTATCAATTTCAGCGAGACACCTGCTACTTACCTCGGCGTACCACTCGAACATTATCGCGACACGACCGAGCAGTGGACAGCAGATACTGATTGGGCAAACGAGCAAACAAGAAACTGGGGAGGACGGAATCTCTCAATGTTTGCGCGTGCAACTGTGTGTAACTCATTCCTCGTGGCGAAAGTGTTCTATATGTTACAAGTATTATGTATGTCTAGGATGTGTGTCCAAAAATTGCACAGGATATTCGCAATGTTTGTTTGGGGATCGGGATGGGAACGTACAAGCAGGCTAAACTTATTTCATTCCGTGAATAACGGAGGTCTTGGTTTGTGTGATTTGTTTTTAAAACAAGTAGTCTCAAGGTTTATTTTCCTTCGCGACCAAAGGAATGCATTTCTACAAACTGTTATACACGTCCAACTACACAATGCCTTATCTGCGTTCATTGTTACATCATGTGGAACACCACATGTAGTGGTGAAAGGATATATGCGCGAAGTGGTAAGCGCTTTTCGTTTGCTCAAAGCCCATTTCTCACTTGAATATTTGTCTGTTGTCGGCCGGAAGAAATTGTATAGAGACCTCGTGGATATTTTGAGCCCCGTGCCTATATACCGCTCAATGTACGCTCTAGGGCCTGAACGCAATGTATTGAAACGCGTAAAAAAATGCCTATCAGGCCGTCTACCAAATCTTTCCTCTTTCTTGTGCACAGCGGCACGCTTCCAGTAGAACCATGACTAAGAGAGAAGAGTTTGTTTGTACCATGGAGTATCGATTGCAGTATATGCCATAAACCGGAAACTATAGACCATATATTTCTAGATTGTTGAGACTCAGTGTTCTTGTGAGACATCCTACAAAGAACCATCAAAAAAGAATTCCCTCTGACACCATTCGGTATTCGCTTTCTGCCTTTTGAAGAGACGGCAGACGTGCCGTACGACACAATAATCTTGCTCTGCATGCACAGTGTCTCGAAGACAAGAATGGATGTAAGCAGAGTTGCCAGATGCTGCCGAGCAAATAAGCAAATAACCACCCCAAAACAAGCCCAAAAAAAGCGGCGTGACTTTTGCTAAGAAGCCCAAAAGAAGCGGACGATAATAAATTTTCTCATTCGTGCAAATTGTTCAATTATAGTATCAAAAAATCGCACAAATACGAACGGAAGGCGAACAAATCACTTTAATTATTTTGAACAGCAACAATATCCCCAAGAATGAGTGAAAACACTCGTGTAGTTTTTAACATTGTCCCCTGGGTAGTCTGCACCCTGTTCATTGCTCGTTTGCCTGTACATGAATGAAGTTACTTGTTGACTCATTCAGCCTCTAGTTCATTTTACCGCGCTGTACGCGCCGCTCACTGCACGCTCTTCTCACGGGATGTATACAGTGTCAGGATGGCCGAGTGGTCTGAGGCGCCAGATTCAAGGGAAACCTTGTCCAGCGATGCGGGTTACACGAGAATTCTGGTCCACGTATGTGGGCGTGGGTTCGAATCCCACTTCTGACACAATATTTTGCGTTTTTTTTTATACCGCGCTGTACGCGCCGCTCACTGCACGCTCTTCTCACGGGATGTATACAGTGTCAGGATGGCCGAGTGGTCTAAGGCGCCAGACTCAAGGGAAACCTTGCCCAGCGATGCAGGTTACACGAGAATTCTGGTCCACGAAGGTGGCCGTGGGTTGGAATCCCACTTCTGACACAATATTTTGCGTTTTCTTATACCGCGCTGTACGCGCCGCTCACTGCAAGCTCTTCTCACGGGATGTATACAGTGTTAGGATGGCCGAGTGGTCTAAGGCGCCAGACTCAAGGGAAACCTTGCCCAGCGATGCGGGTTACACGAGAATTCTGGTCCACGTATGTGGGCGTGGGTTCGAATCCCACTTCTGACACAATATTTTGCGTTTTTTTATACCGCGCTGTACGTGCCGCTCACTGCACGCTCTTCTCACGGGATGTATACAGTGTCAGGATGGCATTCTGCTTCCGGCCACCAAGCGTGACGGACGTGTGATGACGGGCTCCGTTTGAGCGGCTTCAACGGCCAGTTCTGGCCGCGGTAACAGGGCTATGGAAAACGACTACCAGGTTGTTCTGCCCAGTCTCCCAACCGGGAGTTTGGTTTTAAATACTGTTTTTTTTGCACGCGATATCAGGGCCCGCCCGTACCGGGTGGAAGATTTTCGAGACGCGTTGGCTAGGCAATCGCTTCTCTCGGATGTTATCGCCCTGGGGGCGTATCGGATGAGCCATGTCTGGGCCATCACGCTGAAGGATGCGGATGGTGTTAAGAAGATTGCAGGCGTCGGTGAGCTGCGCGTCAAAGAACGCCGCTGCATGGTTATTGACCCGGCGAACCAGGACGTACGTCTCAAGCTCCATTGGCTGCTTCACACCGTGTCGGACGAGGACGTGCGTGTCGTGCTCGCACCGTACGGAAAAGTCTCCGAGGTGGACCGGGAGCGCTGGCGTGTGCACGGCGTGTCAGAGAAAGGCTCAACGAGCAGGATGGTCACGCTGAAATTGAAAGCTGGCGTTAAACTGGACGACTTGCCGCACCAGCTTAACGTTGGGGGTGAGTTAGCACTCGTCGTTGTGCCTGGAAGGCCTCCGTTATGTCTTCGCTGCCAAAGTACGAGACACATTCGTCTGGAGTGTAAGGTCGCGCGATGCGGAGCTTGTCGACGTTTCGGTCACGAAGACGGTGAGTGCCCCCGCACTTATGCGAGCATCGCCGGCCCTGGAACCAGTGAAGATGCCTCGGAGCATTTGATGGATGAGGCGGACGCAGAAGAGGCAGCGAGGACAACTGGGAAAACGGAGACGAAACATGGGCCTTCGTTTACGCCTCTGGTTAAGAAGAAGACAACGACAACGTTGACGTCTCCTGCAGTGGTGGCATCTCATCTAGCGCAGCGTGGCCCCGAAAGCGACAGCGGTCACAGTGCGGTGGCCGATACGAAAGCTTCGCTGAAAACCCCGGACCGCGTGGAGCCTCGCATTGCCGACGCCATGGACGCCGACGATGAAGCGGCTGCCCTAACCGCTGGAAAACGGTCCCGCGAAGAGAACGCCGTTGAGAACCTGCAGCCTGGTGGTAGTAGCAGTGGGGAGCCGCCTCCAAAAACAACAGGAAGTCGACGTTCGTCGTTGAAGCCGCGGCCAAACCTTTTGGCCGAGTCACGGCAGGCAGGTAAACTGCTTCCGTAATTTTTTTCTGTGTTCTGTGGAATGTCAGCGTCGGTTGTGTATCGACCGACACAGTGTTTTTGGCTGACTTTTCGAATTTGCGCGCATGCAAAGTGGAGGATGCGACGAGGAAGTGCCTCAGACCACGTCGAGACAAACACCAGACAACCCTTTGGGTGGCCTGACAGACCCCCCGAACATCATTGCGGAACATCAGTCGGGAGAATCACATGGTCGACAGAGGTAGGCACCATGCGGATCGCGCCCCTTTTTATTACGTAAACGTATGGTAGTTGAGCATAGAGCCCCATTGCCTGTAGCAACTTTGAATGTTAGAGGGCTGGGAGCACGAAGGCGGCAATGTCAGCTTAATCACCTGCTTATTGATAATGACCTTGACCTAATAGCTGTGCAAGAATCAAAGATAGAGTCGCAAGAACATGCTGACCGCATGGTGCCCCCTTTCCGTGCCAACTTTGAAGTGTGTGTGTGTCACTCCGTTGGGACATCGGGTGGATGCCTTATCTTCATTCGCAACAAATTAGGTATAAGTGTGGAGTCTGTATTTGCATGTGAAAGTGGCCGCCTCTTGGTTGTTGATTTTTCTTTTTGAAACTTACACTGGCGCGCTGTATGTGTTTATGCCCCCAATGTTGAAAAAGTGAACGTAAATGCTTTTTTGATTCCATTGAGCCGTACTTGAATTGTGACAAGGTGTTGCTTGTATTGGGAGACTTTAACTGCGTATGTGCTGCTACTGACCGAGTGAAGTGTAGACCAGTGAGGGACAAGAGCGCGGAACTGTTGACTGAATTTGTGCCCGATTATTTCTTAGAGGACGTTGGAAGTGTGTTTTCGGCTGGAACACGGCCTGATTACACGCACTTTCAACGCGACAGTCACGCAAGATTAGATAGGCTGTATTTTTCTGCTGATCTCGTGCCACTATGCACAGCCTATGATGTAAAACCTGTGTCGTTTAGTAATAATAATAATATTTGGGGTTTTACGTGCCAAAACCACTTTCTGATTATTAGTCACGCCGTAGTGGAGGACTCCGAAAATTTTGACCACCTGGGGTTCTTTAACGTGCACCTAAATCTAAGCACACGGGTGTTTTCGCATTTCGCCCCCATCGAAATGCGGCCGCCGTGGCCGGGATTTGATCCCGCGACCTCGTGCTCAGCAGCCCAACACCATAGCCACTGAGCAACCACGGCGGGTCATGTCGTTTAGTGATCATTGCCTTGTGAGCGCGACTTTTGGAACGAAGGGAAGGAAATCACGCTTTAATTGGTACCTTTGGAAACTAAGTGAGAAAATTTTAGACGTTGAAGGATTTGTCAAGGAAATTAAAAGCGATCTTGATGGTGTACTAGCTGAGCAAGCGGACTGCTTTGCCGTTCAATGGGAAAGTTTCAAAGAACGAGTGAAACTTAAAGCTATAAAAAAAGTAGCGCAATTCGGTATAAACAGAAAGAAAAAGAAAGGGAACTTCGCGAACAACTCGAGGGCTTTGTTAGGATGGAAACCAATAAACCAGGAAATTTTAGTAAAGAAATAAAAGACTTGAAGTGTCAGATCGAAATAATTGACACTGACAGGTACAGAGCAGCAATAATACGCTCAAGGAGCGAGAACTTGCGGGCAGGCGAAGCGCCTACAAAGCGGGTGCTGTCAGATGAAAAGCGGTACGCTTGCCAGAAGGAAATCAGGCAAGTAAGATACGAGGGGCACATTACAAGCGACCCTAGTGAGATTCAGCGCGCTATTACGGAATACTTTGCCGAACTTTTCGGCAATAGGCGCGAGCATGCGCAAGGGTTTGAAGGCGATTTCCTCCGACTAATGCCAAGACTCGACAATGATGCAAGAGAGCGTCTTGAATTGCCTATTACTTTGGAAGAGATCGAGAAAGCAATAGATGATCTTCCGTCTGGAAAAGCGCCGGGGCCAGATGGGCTGAACGCTGCCTTCTATAAAACCTTTAAACATGATGTTTCTCAGTTCTTGTTACAAGTGATAACAGAAGCCTATGAACGCAAAAAAGTTCCATTGTCCTTTGGTATTTCATACATTGTACTTATTCCCAAGTCTGATGATCCGGAGAAACGAATGTTAGTGGGTTCCTACAGACCTATCAGCCTCACTAATGTCGACTACAAGGTATACATGAAAGTACAAGCCAGACGACTTCAGAGTGTAATCGACAAATTAGTAGGGCCGCACCAAACCTGTGGCATCAGAGGACGCAGCATTGCAACAAATATACATGTGGCCAGAACAGTATTGGAATGTGTTGACGCGCTTGGACGCCAGGTAGCTATGATACAGCTGGACTTGGCCAAAGCGTTCGACCGCGTTTCACATGACATTCTTTTCTCCATTCTAGAGCATGCTAACCTGGGTAGTGTAATAGTAGAAAGAGTAAAAATGGCGTACGCAAATTGTATGACACGCATTATAGTTAATGGTGACCTTACTGAGCGCCTCACAGAGCGTTCTTCGGTGAGACAAGGTTGTCCGCCCTCTCCCCTCCTTTTTGAAGCGTATCTGAGCCTTTATGTCTGGCCATTATCAACAGTGATTACGTCACGGGTTTCAAGCTGCAATCTGCTCAGGTGAAACTTCTTGCGTATGCGGACGACATAGCGGTATTTTGCACGAACAGAGAAAGCATTTGTGAAGTTAGAAACATTCGGGAAAGGTTTTGTAACCAGACTGGATGTCAAGTAAACTGGGAAAAAAGTTCTGGATCTTGGCACGGGGAATGGGATATTACACCGCAATTTTTCTCACGGCTGCAATGGTCTCCCATGCCAACGCGAAACCTTGGTGTGCCCCTAGAATGTTATCGCGATCCCAGCCCACTTTGGAACGAAGAGATGTCAAGGGCGAGAGAGAAAGCGGGATCGTGGCAAGGAAGGAATCTGTCAATTTTCTCACGTGCCTTTGTCTGCAATGTTTTTCTCATTTCAAAAATATGGTACCTCATGAATGTGCTGTGTGCTTCGCGGACCTCTATTCAAAAATTGCATCGTATATTTGCCGTCTTTCTTTGGACTTCGACCTGGGAAAAAACGAGGAGAACAAATCTGTTTCTTTCAGTGAAGAGTGGGGGCCTTGGACTGGTTCATTTGTTTTTACGTCAAGTGGTATCGTGCTTTATTTTCTTTCGTGATCAAAATGACACCTTCGTAAGAACGGTTATACAGGTCCGATTGCAGAGGCTACTCCCAAGAAACATAGTGTCCTCTGGTGAAAACATTTGCGGTGCTGTAACCGGATTTTTGCGCGAGGTTGTGCTTTCTTGTAAGTTATTGGAAGTGCGTTTTTCCCCAGACTATTTGTACAGTGTTCCCAAGAAAAGGCTGTACAAAGATCTCGCGGATATCATGCTGCCGGTGCGATTGTACCGTGCGCCTTATCGCGGAGGCCCAGGGCAGAATATTTTAAAGCGAGTGAAGAAGATGCCAGTTAGGCCAGGCGTGAAAACATTCTTTTTCAAGTTACACTCTAATACATTACCTGTCAAAACGTGGCTTCAAGAAAAGGGAATCTTTGCCCCGTGGACAACGAACTGTCTTTTATGTAAGAGGCCAGAGACAGTCGAACATGTTTTTTCTGGACTGCTGGGACGCGATATTCCACTGGGACGTCCTACAGAGAACTACAAAGAAAGATTTACCACTAGACCCTTAAGGTATCAGGTTTTTACCGGTTGATCACGAAGATGCACCATATGATTTGTTCATGCTTCGTGGCCTCCACAGCTTGTGGAAAACACGATTGCAAGTAAGGCATGCAGATGTTAATACGCACAGTGCACGTGAAAACTTTATTGAAAGCGCTGCTTACATTCGGGAATGCATCCGGGCACAGCATGACCCACCTCAGTGGGTAACACTTCTTGATGATTTAGTGCGTTTGGAGAAATTTTAACTTTGCTCGCCTCAGCTCAAGCGTAGCTGAAGTGCTTTGTAGTTTGTGACTTATGATTCCTCATGTGAACTTCGGAAATAAAGAAAAAAAAAGTCAGGATGGCCGAGTGGTCTAAGGCGCCAGACTCAAGGGAAACCTTGCCCAGCGATGCGGGTTACACGAGAATTCTGGTCCACGTATGTGGGCGTGGGTTCGAATCCCACTTCTGACACAATATTTTGCGTTTTTTTTATACCGCGCTGTACGCGCCGCTCACTGCACGCTCTTCTCACGGGATGTATGCAGTGTCAGGATGGCCGAGTGGTCTAAGGCGCCAGACTCAAGGGAAACATTGCCCAGCGATGCGGGTTACACGAGAATTCTGGTCCACGTATGTGGGCGTGGGTTCGAATCCCACTTCTGACACAATATTTTGCGTTTTTTTTTATACCGCGCTGTACGCGCCGCTCACTGCACGCTCATCTCACGGGATGTTTGCAGTGTCAGGATGGCCGAGTGGCTTCCGGCCACGGTCGTGAAAGGACGCAGGATGGCTGGCTCTTCGCGAGCTGTGATAACGGCCGATTCTGGCCGCGGAACATCGTTTTTGGACGGCCTGAAAGATTACAGGATTGTACTGCCGCCGCTGCCAACCGGAGAAGGACTGAAAACAATGGTTGTTCTTCACTGCGACACCGCTGGAAGGCCTTACAGGATAGAAGATTTCCGCCAGCCGATGAAAGAAGCCGGCGTCATTGAACAGGTGGGCGGTATCGGAGCGTACCAGATGTCGCACGTCTGGTTAGTCAACTTCCGTAGTGAAGAAGCCAAGAAAAAGTTGCTCGACATCGGGCATATTGTTGTTAAAGGGAAGACTTGCGTTGTCTTTGACCCTGAAAGGCAGGAAGTGCGGCTGAAGGTGCATTGGTGTGCCTTCAACGTCAGCAACGAAACTCTGAGGCGGGCGTTCGCCGAGTACGGCGAAGTGAAAGAAGTTTCGAGCGATAGATGGAAGACCGGCGGGTTTGAAAACGCCGACTCGACTACTCGTGTTGTGCGGCTGGTTCTTCGAGAAGGTGCAAGCCTCGAGCGCATACCCCATCAGCTGCGTATCGGGAACGGTACAGTATTAGTCGTCGTGCCCGGGCGTGCGCCGATATGTCTCCGCTGCCGCAACACAGGCCACATTAGGCGGGACTGCAAGGTGCCCAAGTGCAGCGAGTGCCACGCCTTCGGGCATGAAGAGGCTGAATGCACGAAGTCATACGCCCGCGCCGCGACTCGAGGAACATTCGGCGATAATAGTGAGCTGCACATGGACGAGGATGAAGCTGAGCAAGCTGCCTCCAACCCAGTGGTCGTGAGCCCAACGGCCGCAGCGCTGAGCGATGAAAAGGAAGGCGCCATGCCAGGGACTCGTGAGTCAGCGCCCAGCACCCCCAAGTCGGCAACCACGAGCATGGATACCAATTCACCGCAAGATATTCCACGCCCTTCTGAAAAAAGCAACGAGGAACCCATGGAGTCTGACCCTGCGGCTGCGAAACGGCGCCACGACGATGTCAGTGCAATGAGCCAGGAGCAGCGACTGCGTCTCCTAGAACGCCAGTGGGGCGTAGGCGAAGGGAAAAAGCAGCGTGTCACCAGCGGGCAACGATCGTCGTCGCTTCCTCGCGACGACAACCCGAAGACCTAATAATGGAGGGACGGCACTACACGGCGCGGCGTTGTGCGCATGAAGGTAAGCGCCGTACTAGCGGCCTGGTCTTGCTTAACGATGGCGGCATTTGAAAGACACCTCGTAGTAGCCACGCTTAATGTCAGGGGTCTTTCATCCAGGAGGAGGCAAAATCAGCTGCTGAGACTCGTGACTGAGCAGGAATTGGATATTGTAGCGATACTAGAGGCCAAAATCGAGAGTCAAGACCAGACCGACAGAATGGTGCTCTCGTTCAGTAGTCGGTATGATGTTTGCGTGTCTCATGCCGTGGGTACCTCGGCAGGTTGCATGCTGTTGATTCGCCAGTCTCTGGGAGCGATTGTGGAAAGAGTTGAGACTTGCGTTTTCGGTCGATGGATTGTCTGTGACATCACACTTGCTGGTTTGGAATTGCGTATTATCTGTATTTACGCGCACACTAAAACGGAAGAGAGGCGAAACCTTTTTGAGACAGTCGGCAACCATTGTGACACAGACCGTCTGCTTGTCTTACTTGGCGATTTCAACTGCGTAAGCATGGCACGCGACAAAACCAGTGCGACGCCCTACCGAGATGCGAGTACTGCCTGTTTAAGTGACATAATTGATCGCTGTCATCTAGAGGATGTTGGTGATTGTCTCGGATGTGGTTCTGGCGTTCGGTTTACCCATTTCCAAGGAACGAGTCACGCGCGTCTGGATCGGGCGTACGTATCTGTTGAACTGATACCGTACTGCGGCGAATACAGCGTACAACCAGTGCCGTTCAGTGACCATTGTCTTGTTGTCTTCCATGTAGGTAAAAGAAAAGGAACGAAAAGCAAATTTGTGTGGGAAAACTGGAAACTTAATGAGAAGCTTCTAAACGATGATATCTTCGTGGATCGCGTTACGTCGGCGATACACGAACTGCCAATGGCGGACAACGAACTTCTGGGAGCGAAGTGGGAAAGATTTAAGCAGGCAATGAAAATGATGGCAATTGAACGATCGTGCGCTATAAAGCAAAAGCAAAGGCTGCAGGAAAACACGCTGAGAGATGACCTAAAGTTTTTGATAATGCAAGAAGGAAAGCAGCCAGGCACTTGCACCGAAGAAATACGCACCGTCAAGCAGAAACTAGAGGCAATAGATACGGAGCGTTATCGAGGAGCGATCGTGAGGGCGAGGGCACAGCGGCTGATAACGGGCGAAATGCCCACAAAACGTGCTTTCGGCTTGGAAAAAAGGCACGCCCGCAAGAATGACATACCAAAAATAGAGTGGAACGGTGTAATCTTCGTAGACAAAGGAAATATAGAAAGGGCCTTTTATGAATACTACAGCGGGCTCTTTGGTTACACCAAAGTAAGAACCGAAGACTTCAAGACCCGTTTCCTCTCTTTAATGCCGCGGCTTAGTGATGATACGAAAGAGCGGCTAGAACTGCCCATTTCAACAGAAGAAGTGCGGAAAGCCATAGAAGACCTCAACCCGGGAAAGTCCCCAGGACCAGACGGGCTAGTAGCACCGCTTTATAAGGCATTCAAAGATGATTTAGCACCGGTTTTGGCTACACTGTTTAATGAGGCTTATGACAAGGATATGCTTCCTCCTTCTTTTTTAACATCCCATACAATTTTAATACCAAAAAGCGAAGATGAAGCTAGACTGCGACAGGTTACCGCTTACCGACCCATATCCCTGACTAATGTAGACTACAAGATCTTCATGAAAATTCTGGCTAAAAGACTCCAAGCCGTGATGCAAGAATTAGTGGGACCACATCAGACCTGTGGTATCAAAGGTCGCACCATATATACCAACATACACACAGCCCGGTCCGTGCTCGAGTGTTGCGACGCTTTGCATGAAAGCATCGCAATGCTCCAGCTCGATCTAGAGAAAGCCTTCGACAGGGTGCCGCATGACCTCTTGTTCTCTGTTTTAGAGCACGTTAATGTCGGATCAGTCATCTGCCAAGGCGTAGCCATGGCGTACAGAGGATGCACGACGCGGTTGTTAGTAAATAAGGGGGTGGGAGCGCGCATCCAAGTGCAACGCTCTGTGCGTCAGGGTTGCCCCCTGTCACCATTGCTTTTTTGTTTGTATATTGAACCTTTTTGTTTGAGCGTTATTGAAAGCAACAGCGTTCATGGTTTTCGTTTGCATGCGGCGGAGGTCCGCATTCTCGCGTATGCTGATGACATTGCCGTATTCTGTGCTGACTACGAAAGCGTTCGTGTTGTGGTTCAAATTGTGAAAGACTTTTGTTCTGTGAGCGGGAGTGCTGTGAACTGGGCTAAGTGTTTGGGGTTCTGGCACGGCGACTGGCCCTTAACCCCAACGAATTTCGCAAACATGACTTGGACAGCAACCCCAGTAAAATATTTAGGAGTGCCGCTGGAGAATTATCGCGACAGTGAGCCATATTGGAAATGCCAAGTTGCTGAAATGCGTGAGAAGGCCGACAGGCTCAAAGGCTTCAGCTGGTCTATTTTCGCGCGTGCCACAATTTGTAACCTTTTTTTTGTAACCAAGCTGTGGTATGTCTTGCAAGCAATTCATTGTTCTCGCGTCAATGTGCAGAAGCTGCACCGTGTATTTGCGGTTTTTGTGTGGGGAAGCACTTGGGAGCGGACACGACGCACCAATCTGTTTCACCGCGTCCGCTCTGGAGGACTAGGTTTGGCCCATCTATATCTGCGCCAGTTGGTTAACCGATTTATGTTTTTTCGTGACACGAATGACCCCTTTTTGCGAACTGTGTGTCAGGTTAGGTTGGGCAGGGTTTTGCCAAATTTGGTTGTTAGTTCGGAGAGTATGCAAGGGAGCATTTTTGGCTTCCTTAAAGAGGTGTACATGGCATGTCGCGTCTTGCAAGTGCGATTTTCGTTTGAATATTTGTCAGTGGTGTCGCGAAAGAAACTTTATAAGGACCTGTGTGAGGTCTTTCTTCCGGTACCGTTGTACAGGTCGTTGTACTGTGCAGGTCCATGGCAGTCAGTTCTAAAACGTGTGAAAAGAATGACTGTACCAGGCGGAGTTAAAAGTTTCTTCTTTAAGCTCCATACGAACACTCTTGAAGTCAAGACGTATTTGGAAGCGAAGGGTTTCTTTGTGCCTTGGGGAAATCATTGTTTCATATGCCGGAAGCCGGAAACTATCGAACATGTTTTCTTAGATTGCTGGGAAGCCCTTTTCTTTTGGGACATTCTCCAACACACGATTAAAAAAGACTTACCGGTGGATGCTTTCGGAATTAGATTTCTGCCCGTCGAGAGTGAAGACGGGGTTCCTTTTGACATGATTATGATATTGGGCCTGTACAGTATTTGGCGATCCAGGATGGCGGTCAGCCACGCAGACATTGATGCCAGGCCGATAAGACAGTATTTTTGTGAATCTGTTAGCAGAGCTATTGAAGGATACAAGATACAAGACCCAGTGCCTGAGTGGCTTCCACGAATGGAAGCTTTGCTACACATGCGTGAATTTTAATCTCATCACGTAACCCCAAGTGAGGGTGACGTATTTTTAGCATACGTGTTGTGTTCTTCGCGCGGACTGATTTTGTAAACTGACGTGTTGAAGTCGGCAATAAAGAAAAAAAAACAAAAACAGGATAGCCGAGTGGTCTAAGGCGCCAGACTCAAGGGAAACCTTGCCCAGCGATGTGGGCTACACGAGAATACTGGTCCACGTATGTGGGCGTGGGTTCGAATCCCACTTCTGACACAATATTTTGCGTTTTTTGAACGCGCCGCTCACTGCGCGCTCTTCTCACGGGATGTATACAGTGTCAGGATGGCCGACATTCTGCATCCGGCTCCCGAGCTAAACGGATCGCGGAATCATGGGCTCCAATGGAGCGGCATATGCGGCTGTTAGCCGCGGCAACAGGCTTTCGACGGAGGAAGATAAGGATTTCCAGATTATTTTGCCTCGGCTACCTACAGGACGCATCGTATTAAACACAGTTTTTTTGCACGGCGACACTCGTGTTCGCCCGTTTCGCGTAGAGGATTTTCGGGACACGCTTCAAGCTGTTGGTATGCTCTCTGGCGTCGTCGGCCTTGGAGCGTACCAAATCAACCACGTATGGGCGGTGACGATGAAGACAGCCGAGGCGGCCCAAAAGCTGGCTGCACTGAAGGAGCTTCACGTCAAGGGGCGTCGCTGCCTGGTCATCGAACCTAAAGAACAGCAGGTGAAGCTTCGCCTTCACTGGCTTCTTCATGCTGTGGATGATGAAGACGTAAAGACTGCGCTGGCTTCCTTTGGCAAGGTCACGGAAGTAACCCGGCAGCGCTGGCGAGTGGATGGCGTTTCCGACAAGGGCTCGACGACCCGAGCTGTGCTGCTGCAGCTGAAGGCTGGACTGAAAGTCGACGACCTGCCCCATCAGATCCGCGTCGCCGGCGAGCTTGCGCTGGTCGTAGCCCCAGGTCGCCCCATGCAGTGCCTGCGCTGCTGGGGCTCTGGTCACGTTCGTCGAGAATGTAAGGTTCCCCGTTGCTCCCGGTGCAGGCTTTTCGGAAACAACTACACGGACTGTGTACGTTCATACGCAGTAGCCGCGGGGTCGGCGGGGAGCGAGCCGTTGACATCAGACCACATGATGGACGTGACCGAGGCCGAGGAAGCGGCCAAGGGAGCTGGAAGCGGCAATGCGGTGGCAGAAGCGAGCGGGACGACGACGCCGACTAAAGGAGGACCGAATAATGTCCCTCCTCCCGACGAGCCAGAAACCGCACTAATCAGCGTCAGGGTGGCCCAGAAAGAAAATGAGAGCCGCCAGCCGGCTACTGATACTACGGAGGCAGCGGAAAACGACAACGCAACCCCTGCTAGCGCCCGCGTCGAAAGCATCTCGGCACCGGGGAAGAGGTCCCCGCAGCAGGAGGAGAAAGTCAACGGAAAGGCCAGCGGTGACTCCGACGCGCCGCCCGCTAAGACGCTATCCGGCAGGCGCTCCACCCTCAAGCCTAAGCCTAACCTGGAGGCTGACCGTAGGCTCACCCCGAAGCCGACCAAAGACGAACTCGGACGACGGCCGCCGGATGGCCACGGAGGCGTCTAGCGGTCAGCTGGACGTTAAGGTGAGCACCATGCTCCGGGCCTTCTCCCCTCCCGTTTAAATTAGTAATGGCTACCAACCCGTCGCTTAGCCTCGGCACGCTAAACGTTCGAGGTCTGGCCGCCAAAAGGAAACAGAGTCAGGTGTATAGACTGCTAGTGGACCACGACCTCGACGTTTTAGCAGTGCAAGAAACCAAGGTAGACGGCGAGGAGGAGACCGGGAGCATGGTGCAAAGGTTCACGTACAACTACTATACGGTAGTGAGCCACGCCTTACGGACTTCGGCGGGTTGTGTCTTGTTCGTAAGGAAGCTTCCAGGCCTGGTTATAGACGGTTACTTCTCGTGCTCTTCCGATCGACTTGTCGTTTGTGATTTCAGCTATTGCCATGTCCAATGGCGCGTGTTGTGCATTTATGCGCCTAATACGGTGCAAGAAAGGGTAAATTTCTTTTTGAACTTGAAGCACCACTTCTCTGTGCACAAAATGATAGCCTGTGTTGGAGACTTCAATTGTGTATTGAACATCGAAGATAGGTCTACGCGACTCGTAATTTACGACAAAAGCAGCGATATCATGGCGCAGACCATACACGAATTTGAATTAGAGGATATCGCTCAGTGTTTCGGGGCTGATCGAGAAGTGAGGTACACCCACTTCGAGGGAATAAGTCATGCACGATTAGACCGTATCTATCTATCATATCATTTAGTAGAAAAATGCCAGTGCTATACTGCCGTATCCTTTTCTGACCACTGCCTGGTAAAATGCAGGGTGAGCCGCAAAAAAGAACGAAAAGAATTCGTCTGGGAACTGTGCAAAATGAATGCTGAGCTTCTACGGGATGATACTTTTAACGAAACGGTAGTGAATGCTCTGAATTCTTTTGGAAAAGACAGTTCTATGAAGTTGGGCGAGGAATGGGAGCTGTTGAAACAAACTATTAAAATCAAGGCAATTGAAAGAAGTAGCGTACTACGATAGGAAGAGAAGGCAAGGGAAAGGGATTTAAAGACATTACTGGAAAAATTTGTGACGCTCGAATGCATGCAACCCGGCGCTCATCATGAAGATATGCGTGCTATTAAGAAAAAGCTCGAGGTTTTCGATGAAGAGCGTTATCGAGGCGCGCTCGTGTGTGCGAGAGCAGAAAGACTAGCATGCGGGGAAATGCCTTCGAAAAGAGCACTGGGATTAGAAAAAAAGCACTCCAGACGCAAACACATTGAGGCCATCGAATATGACGGGGTGGTAGTAACTGATATGAAGAATATAGGGCGTGCCTTCTTTGAACATTTCCAAAAGCTTTTCGCATTCAGGCCCGTCAACATGCAAAGTTTCAAGCACTTATTTTTTGCAGCGAATGCCACAGCTGTCGAGTGACGTTAAAGAAACGTTGGAAGGACGGATAACTGAACAGGAAGTGATAAAGGCCATCGAAGACCTGAACCCTGGCAAGTCACCAGGTCCAGACGGTCTTTGCGCCGCTTGGTACAAATCGTTCAAAAGCCACCTAGCTCCTATCTTGACCGCAGTTTTCAATGAAGCATACGAAATGAAAATATTTCCACCATCCCTCGGCCAGTCCCATACAGTACTAATACCTAAAACAGAAGAGACCGAGAAGCTCAAGCAACTTTTCTCCTATAGAGCCATAGCGCTTACTAACTGCGACTACAAAATACTGATGAAGGTGCTGGCACGGCGTATGCAGTCAGTCATTAAGTAAGTAGTCGGCCCACACCAGACGTGTGGCATTCGCGGAAGAACCATCTTCACTAACATTCATAAGTTGAAGTGTGTGCTGGAGTGTTGTGATGCCATGTGTGATGCAGTTGCGATCCTCCAGCTTGACTTGAAGAAAGCGTTTGATTGCGTTTCTCACGAGATATTGCTCACCATCCTTGAACATGTTAATTTTGGCCACATAATCACTGAGGGGGTGACCATGGCGTACCGGAGTTGCTATACGAGACTTATAATTAATCAAATGCTGGGGGCCCCCATTAACGTGAAGCGCTCCATTCGCCAGGGTTGTCCACTCAGCCCACTCCTTTTTTGTGTTTACATAGAGACGCTATGTCAGGCCATCATTGAAAATGGATACATTAAGGGATTTTGCCTCCAAGCAGCAGAGGTGAAGTTATTGGCATATGCTGACGATGTGGCTGTATGTTGTAAAGATACGCAAAGTGTATTGAACGCTGTTAGTATCGTCAGACAGTTTGGTAATGCCACTAATAGCTTCGTGAACTGGCAGAAATGTTTGGGGTTTTGGCACGGGGGATGGGCGTCCACACCAGACCACTTTTCGAACGTCACCTGGGCCACGACGCCAGTTAAGTACCTCGGCACACCCCTTGATGCCTACAAGGACAGTAGCGAGTACTGGAAGGAGCGGACAAAACAACTAAAAGAAAAAGCCGACCGATGGAACGCCTGTTACTTGTCAATATTCGCGAGAGCTACAGCGTGCAACATGTTTCTCGTGACAAAGATCTGGTACGTAATGCAGGTACTACAGTGCTCTCGTATTAATGTGCAGGAACTGCACCGCGTGTTCGCTGTATTCGTGTGGGCATCGAGCTGGGAGCGATGTAGCCGAGATAATCTCTTCCGGCGCGTGAAGGATGGTGGTCTGGGGTTGGCGCACCTCTTCTTGCGTCAACTGGTGAATAGATTCTCCTTCTTTCGAGATACAAACGACCCATTTCTGCGCACGGTGATCCAAATGAGGCTGTCAAGATCACTTCCCGAATTCGTTGTAGGTACGGAAATAATGCCAGGACCAGTCCGTGGTTTCTTTCGGGAAATAGTTCAGAGTGTTTCCTTTTTGCGTGTTCGTTTTTCAAGTGCATATTTGTGGAGTGTAAAACGGAAAAAGTTATATCGTGATTTATGTGACAGTGTTTTGCTGGTACCTATGTACAGAGCCCCGTACAGTGGAGGCCCAGGCCTAGATGTATTGAAAAGGGTGAAGAAGATGCCAGTTCAACCAGCCACTAAATCGTTCTTTTTTAAATTACACACTGGTACTGTACCTGTTAAAATCTTCCTTGAAAAACGTGGGTTCTACATGCCATGGGGAACCAACTGCCTTATATGTAAAAAAACAGAAAGCATAGATCACGTCTTCATCCACTGTTGGGAAGGGGTCTTTTTCTGGGACGTGTTACAAAGGACTCTAAAAAAGGAGCTACCTATAGATCCCCACGGAATCAGGTTTCTGCCAGTATATGACGACGAAGGTTTCCCGTACGACCTGATCATGCTTACGGGCCTCCACTGTTTATGGCGCGCAAGAATGGCGGGTTACCATTGTGACCCGGATGCCCGACCGGCGCGTCTGTACTTTTGTGAATCCATGCAACGGTATGTGGAAGTGATCAAGATGCAACAGCCTGTTCCTGAGTGGCTGTCGAGGGTTGAACCCCTTACAGCACTAAAGGAATTTTAATCCGACAACGTCGTGCCACAGTAGCGGACGGCAGCGAATGTAAATATTACTGTTCCTTGTTCCGTTTGTGTATTCATCCCTTTTTGCTTCTTTGGTCTTTGTTTATATCATTTAGGAATTTGTGTTGTGATATGTCGAGGACTGGCAATAAAGAAAAAAAAAGGTGTCAGGATGGCCGAGTGGTCTAAGGCGCCAGACTGAAGGGAAACCTTGCCCAGCGATGCGGGCTACACGAGAATTCTGGTCCACGTATGTGGGCGTGGGTTCGAATCCCACTTCTGCCACAATATTTTGCGTTTTTTATACCACGCTGTACGCGCCGCTCACTGCGCGCTCTTCTCACAGAATGTATACAGTGTCAGGATGGCCATTCTGCTTCCGGCAGCCGAGCTGAGCGGTCAGCAGGATCATGGGCTCCAGTGGAGCAGCGACAGCGGCCACTTTTGGCCGCGGAAATAGGCTCAACGATGATAAGGATTATGCTTTTATTTTGCCGCAGCTGCCTAAAGGACAACTGGTGATTAACACCGTCTTTTTGCACGGTGATGTACGTGCGAGGCCGTACAAGGTGGAGGATTTCAGGGATGCCCTTCTGCCGACGGGCCTGCTGCCGGATGTGGTATGCATAGGGGCGTACCAAATCAACCACGTCTGGGCAGTGACCCTCTGCGATGCAACTGCAACGAAAAGGCTGCTTGCCCTGAAGGAACTTCAAGTGAAGGGACGACGGTGCCTCATCATTGACCCGCAGGACCAACAGGTGAAGCTTAGGCTTCACTGGCTGCTCTACGGCGTTGCCGACGAGGACGTCCGGACGGCTTTCGCGGCTTTCGGCAAGGTGGAGGAGGTGAGCCGGGAACGGTGGCGCGTTGAAGGCATGGGAACCAAGACCTCAACCACCAGGACCGTCCTTCTCAAGCTGAAGGCCAGCATGAAGGTGGAAGACCTCCCCCATCAGATCCGCGTCGGTGGAGAGTTAGCCTTGGTCGTCGTTCCCGGTCGACCGATGCAGTGCCTGCGCTGCCACGGCACGGGACACGTCCGCCGTGAGTGCAGAGTACCGCGTTGTACCCGGTGCAGACGTTTCGGCCACGTCGACGCTGAATGCGTGAAGTCCTATGCCGCTGTGACAGGCCCACCAGTGAATGATGTTGCGGCAGAGCACCTCATGGATGTGGCCGAGGCGGAGGACGCGGCTAAAGGAACCGGTGACATGGTGTCGACAGAGACAAGTAGTGGGACGACGATTCTGGAGGTAGACGGAAACGCGGCTGAGGCTACTCAGAAGCCGAGTAAGACGGAACGGGATGCTACGACCCAGGGGCAGGCGACGGGAAACGTCAGTGAAGACGCAACTGACGACGCGACCGCAATGCAGCAGGACGAGGGCGTCACCGACGACGACCGTACTGGGGCTCTTGCTGCCTCAGTCAAGCGCACCCACGACCAGACGAAGGACCGCGAGGATCGGGCACCCAGCACCAGTGAGGGACCACCGACGAAGACGCCTCATGGGAGGCGGATGGGCTACAAGCCAAAGCCCAATGTACCGCCTGAAAGGAAGCCTGCCGACAAAGCGGCCACGTCTAAGGACACCAACAAACCGGGATGTCCCGGAGGCGGCTAGCCGAGGGCTAGTCGTGAGCGGTAAGCACCATGCTCCGGGCCTACTTTACTTTTCTTTTAGATCAAGATGGCTCAAATACCGTCCCTGAGGATTGCCACATTAAACGTGAGAGGGCTGGCGGCTAGTCGTAGGCAAAGTCAGGTCCTACGTTTGGTCACTGACCACGACATAGACGTACTAGCCGTCCAGGAAACTAAGGTTGAAGGAGAGGAGGAGACCGGGAGCATGGTGCGACGTTTCACGACTAGGTATTTTGCGGTGGTTAGCCATGCTGTAGGCACGGCTGGAGGGTGCGTTCTTCTTGTGAAGAAGCTGCCTGGACTGCAGATTCAGAGCATTTTTTCGTGTCAGTCAGGAAGGATTGTTCTTTGTGATATTGTTATGGGTGATTCAGAGTTCCGCATCATATGCGTATATGCGCCGAATTCAGTAGATGAGCGCGCCCGTTTTTTTTCGAACCTTTCACGATATGTTTGTTGTAATATGCGCGTGATGATGTTAGGGGACTTTAATTGTGTGTTGAGTGCTGGAGACAGAGTCAATAATGCAGGTGTGCGTGACCGAAGCAGTGAAGTGTTATCAAATTTAATTAATGAAAATGAACTCGATGATGTTTATGAATGTCTGGAAGGGGGGCGTCAAGTGACTTTTACACGTTTTCAGGGCAGCAGCCATGCGCGTTTGGACCGAATGTACATATCATTGGATATGATTCCAAGATGCCACGGTTACTGTGTAGTACCAGTGTCGTTTTCAGATCACTGCCTTGTGAAATGTAACGTAGGTATAATGAAAAAGCGACATGTATTTAAGTGGGATATGTGGAAACTGAATGCCTTGTTACTAAATGACCAGCCCTTTTTACAGGTAGTACGGGATGCGATTAATGAAGTTCAATGTGATGCTGCGGGAACAATCGTCGAGAAGTGGGAATGTTTTAAAGAAAAGATTAAAATGAAAGCAATAGAAAGATCCAGTTGTAAAAAATTCGAGAAGGAAATGAAAGAAAAGGGTTTCAGAACACTGCTTGGGCAGCTGCTAACGCTTGAGTGCAAAGAGCCTGGTGCGTACAAAGACGATGTGCGAAACGTCAAAGAAAAACTTGAACTGTTTGACAAGGAACGCTATCAAGGAGCCATCGTGCGAGCACGAGCTGATGCACTAGCGGCAGGGGAGACGCCCACTAAAAGGGCGCTGGGTCTTGAGAAGGCATATGGACGAAGAAACCATGTCGAGCAGATTTTAGTGAATGGGAATGTCGTTGAAGACAGTGATAGCATTCAGCGCGCCTTCTTTGACTACTATCACTCGCTCTTCGCATTTCAGGAAGCGAATGTTGAGGGTTTTAAAGCAGGTTTTCTGCATCGCATGCCACGTTTGAGCGATGACGTAAAAAAGCGATTAGAGGAAAAAATAAGGGAGAGAGAAGTCGAAAAGGCAATCGACGATTTGAACTTGGGTAAATCACCGGGACCTGATGGACTCAGCGCGGGTCTATATAAAGCTTTTAAAAGAGAGCTGGCGCCTTTGCTTGCGCATGTATTTAATGACGCATACGAAAAGAAATCATTACCACCTTCCTTTGGAAAAACGCACACCATTCTAATACCGAAGAGCGATCAAATAGACAAACTCAGATTTGTGTCATCCTACAGACCGATTTCACTAACAAACGTCGATTATAAAATATTTATGAAGGTTTTAGCTAGCAGGCTTCAAGGCGTCATCAAGGAAATAGTCGCAGACCATCAAACTTGTGGCATCAAAGGGCGATCTATTTTTTCAAACATCCATAAGATGCGATGTGTGCTCGAGTGCTGTGACGTCATCGGTGGCCGTGTTGCAGTACTTCAGCTCGACCTAGAGAAAGCGTTCGATTGTGTCGCTCACGTTATTTTGTTTGCCATCTTAGATCATGTTAATGTCGGTTCCATCATCACTGAGGGCGTGGCCTTGGCGTACCAGAACTGCACAACAAGATTAATTGTTAACAAGTCTCTGGGGGCCCCCATTAACATCAGGCGTTCAGTGCGCCAAGGCTGCCCCCTCAGTCCGCTATTATTTGCTATCTACGTAGAAGCAATGTGTGTAGCAATTAATGAAAATGACGGAATACGTGGTTTCAGATTGGCAGCGACCGAAGTGAAGTTGCTCGCATATGCAGATGACATTGCAGTGTGTTGCACTGACAAACCAAGTGTAACGGAAACCATATCTGTAGTACAACATTTCTGCGCCGTAACGGGTAGCAGAGTAAACTGGGGCAAATCGCTAGGCCTGTGGCACGGGGACTGGTTTTCTGCACCCGACTATTTCGCGAACGTGAACTGGGTGAAAACTCCGACCAGGTATCTGGGTGTTCCCCTCGACAGGTATAATAGCAGCGACGAATACTGGAGGAACCAAACCAAGGAACTGAAAGAAAAAGTAGACAAATGGAAAAGTACTAACCTGTCCATTTTTGCAAGAGCGACAATGTGTAACGTGTTTTTTATTACTAAGTTATATTACGTCTTGCAAACGCTGTATTGTTCTAGAGTAAATGTGCAAAGGCTGCACAGAGTGTTCGCAGTTTTCATCTGGGGATCAACATGGGAAAGGTGCAGCCGAACAAATTTGTTCAGAAGAGTGAAGGATGGGGGTGTGGGCCTGGCGCATCTTTTTGTTCGTCAAGTTGTAAACCGATTTTTGTTTTTTCGCGATGTTCGCGATCCTTTTCTGCGCGCCGTATGTCAGCTAAGGTTGAGTAACGCTTTGCCGGCACATGTTGTTAGCACGGCAAATTTGACTGGAACTCTGCGTGGTTATTTCAAGGAAGTTGTTGACAGTGTACGCTTCCTTTCTCTTCGTTTTACAAATGATTACCTTTGTGATGTGAAAAGGAAAACATTGTATAGAGATGTATGCGACGTTGTTTTCCCAGTGCCCTTATACAGAGCCATATACAGTGGAGGGCCAGGACAGGATGTACTTAAAAGAGTAAAACAGATGCAGGTGCCACCAGGGGCAAAGACCTTCTTCTTTAAGCTACACACAGGAACGCTCTCCGTGAAGACGTTTCTGGAGGAACGGGGTTGTCTCGTACCTTGGGGGTCGCACTGCTTGATATCCAAGAAGCCCGAAAATATAGATCACGTTTTCCTACATTGCTGGGCGGCAGTTTTCTTCTGGGACGTCTTAAAGCGAACCCTGAAGAAAGAGCTGCCGGTGGACCCCCAAGGTATCAGGTATCTGGCCATTAAAGATGACGACGGGGTTCCCTATGACTTTGTTATGTTAAATGCTCTACACTGTATATGGCGGGCTCGTATGGCAGGGTACCATTGCGATCCTGATGCTAGGCCAGCTCGTGCTTACTTCAAGGAATGTATGTCGCGATTTATTGAAATCCATAAAATACAAGAATGTGTACCGGATTGGCTGTCGAGGCTAGAACCCCTGACAGCCATGAAGGAATTTTAGTATGACAAAGCCAGTCCAATATGGACAGACGGCTTTATTGTGCGGTTTCTTTCCTTACGCACCTTCCGTTTTTTTTTTCCTCCTCCAACGGTTGGAATTTGTGATACACAAGTGTGTGCTAACTGTACCGTCTGAGTAATGTCGAAGACCGGCAATAAATAAAAAAAAAAGTGTCAGGATGGCCGAGTGGTCTAAGGCGCCAGACTCAAGGGAAACCTTGCCCAGCGATGCGGGATACACGAGAATTCTGGTCCACGTATGTGGGCGTGGGTTCGAATCCCACTTCTGCCACAATATTTTGCGTTTTTTTATACCACGCTGTACGCGCCGCTCACTGCGCGCTCTTCTGACAGGATGTATACAGTGTCAGGATCGCCGAGTGGTCTAAGGCGCCAGACTCAAGGAAAAACTTGCCCAGCGATGCGGGTCACACGAGAATTCTGGTCCACGTATGTGGGCGTGGGTTCGAATCCCACTTCTGACAGAATATTTTGCGTTTTTTTATACCGCGCTGTACGCGCCGCTCACTGCACGCTCTTCTCACGGGATGTATACAGTGTCAGGATGGCCGAGTGGTCTATAAATGCGGGCACCGATGAATGTGAGGCTGTATGGTGCAAAGTGACGCTTAATAATAGCAATGTTTTAACTGTGTGTTCATTCTACCGCCCGCCTGATTCATCCGTTGATGTGCTTAGGCAGTTGGCAGTGACAGTTGACGCAGTTCAAACAGACTTCATGGTAGTTGGAGGTGATTTCAACCTGCCTAATATTGATTGGAGTCATCAACCTCACTTTCACTCTTTTTCGGGTCGGTCCAGTCAGGAACTGATTAACTTGGTTGAATTTTTTGAGTTACGTCAAACTGTATTGGAACCGACACGTGGGAACCATATCTTAGATTTGTTATTCACAAATAAATCTGAATTCGTCCGGTCTACTCACGTGCTACCTGGAATAAGCGATCATAATGCTGTGCTTTGTGAAATGAATGTTGAACATTCAAGAAACATTGGAACAGCAAACAGACGAGTATATAACTACGAAAAAGCAAATGTATGCGAGATAAATAAAGCGTTGAATGAGTACCGGACGGTATTTGAAACATATGTCGACTACACTGGAGTAACTGAATTATGGCCTATATTTAAGGAGAAGATGTTTGAGCTGAGGCAGCGCTTTGTTCCGGCGTGGACATTAACGAAAAGAAGAAGTAAAAGTAAACCTTGGTTTACTCGGGAGTTACGCAGTCTAACACGCAAAAGGCAACTAGCTTACAGTAAATACAAAGGAAAGCCGACACGTGATCATTGGTTGAAGCTGCATGAAACTACCGAAAAAATGAAAGTTGCAGTCGTAGCTGCAAAGCATTCATTTGGAATTTCAATGGAGTCGAAATTAAAGGATAATCCGAAGGAATTCTGGAAACATGCAAAGAGAAATGGAAAAGACACTGTGACTATACCACCGCTTGTGTCTGGTAACAGCTTTATTGATGATGACGTAGGAAAAGCTGAGTTCTTTAATACGTATTTTAGCTCTGTTTTCAGCTGTGCATTGCAACAGAGACATGATATGAGTACCTTGAATTTCCAGCCGGTGGTGAGTGGTATGGATGATGTTGTTATTAGCATTAATGGCATAGAGTCTCTGCTGCATAATCTGAAGATTGGTAAGGCTGGGTGTCCTGATGACTTGCCAAACAAGTTTTATAAATTTTGTGCTCAGTCTGTTGCACCGTACTTGAAGATTATTTTCGAAAAATCGCTTGAGGAATACTGCCTTCCAGATGGCTGGAAAATCGCAAGCGTAGTGCCAATTCACAAATCTCGTCCTCGTGACACCGTCTCAAATTATAGGTCAGTATCACTAACTTCAGTTGCGTGCAGGACTCTTGAAAATATTTTGTATACTAGTATAGTAGCACATATGGACGCACATTCATTGTTTAATCCTAGGCAGCATGGTTTTCGAAGGGGCCTATCTTGTACTACGCAGTTGACTGAATTTGTGCACGAGCTGGCAGAAGCACTGGACAGGCGTCTTAGCGTGGACTGTGTGTTCTTGGATTTCAAAAAGGCATTTGATACCGTGACGCACTGTTTACTAATAAAAAAATGGCTTTTTACAATATCAGTCCTCAAGTAATATCATGGGTAGAAGATTACCTACGCTTACGTCAGCAGTTTGTGGTGGTGAATGGTACTCAGTCACAGAAGGTGCAAGTTGTGTCTGCTGTTCCGCAAGGCTCCGTGTTGGGGCCGCTATTGTTCTTGCTGTACGTGAACGACATTAGTGACGGAATAGTGTCTCAAATGCGGTTATTTGCGGACGACTGCGTTCTCTATAGAGTAGTCACTTGTGACCGTGATGCTGAGATCTTTCAGGAAGACTTCAACAGAATCTCAGAGTGGTGCGTCAAATGGAATATGAATTTGAATTTGTCTAAAACTGTTCATATGAAATTTACAAGAAAGAAAAACCTTGAAATGCAACCGTATGTTATTAGGAATTTAATGTTGGAACAGGTATTCGAATTTAAATATTTAGGTGTTTATTTTACTCCCGCTTTGAATTGGCGCCGTCAAGTCGATTATGTCACTGCTAAAGCATGCAAAATCCTGGGATTTCTTCGCCGAAATGCAAACACTTTTCCACAGTCATGTCGGGACATCTTGTACAAGACTTATGTGAGGTCAATTCTGGAATACGCGTGTACGGCTTGGGACCCGCATACTGGTAGAGATAAAGATAAGCTTGAGCGGGTGCAGAACATTGCCGCTCGTTTCGTATCTGGCATACGCGGGGCTTAATACAGTACATCGCGTACGAAGGAAGCACTCAACTGGGAATTACTAGACATGTGCCGTAAGAAGTTGAGGCTGAAGTTTTTCCATGCTATTTTTTATTCAGCTGTTCGGGTTGATCGCGAAAAGTTTGTGCGAGAGCCTTTTTATAGATCCGATCGTGTTGACCATGATTTTAAGGTCCGTGAATTTGCGTCAAAAACTGAATTGTTTAGAATGTCTTTCTTTCCTAAAACCATTAGGGAATGGAATAGACTGCCGAGTGATGTTGTGAGGGTTGAATCAAATGATGCTTTCTTTTTGATGTTGTAGATTGTAGATGTGCATTGCTAAGGGCATTGCCTTTTTTTTCGTTTTTCCTCTTTTGTTATCACTTTTAACACTGTACAGGAGCAGAGGTGTCGTATGTATTTCTTCTTGTTCCCCTACCCCCCCCCCCCACTGTAATGCTTTGGCGCTGTGGGTTCCTTACTAAATAAAATAAAATAAATTACTAAATAAAATAAGGCGCCAGACTCAAGGGAAACCTTGCCCAGCGATGCCGGTTACACGAGAATTCTGGTCCACGTATGTGGGCGTGGGTTCGAATCCCACTTCTGACACAATATTTTGCGTTTTTTTTATACCGCGCTGTACGCGCCGCTCACTGCACGCTCTTCTCACGTGATGTATACAGTGTCAGGATGGCCGAGTGGTCTAAGGCGCCAGACTCAAGGGAAACCTTGCCCAGCGATGCGGGATACACGAGAATTCTGGTCTACGTATGTGGGCGTGGGTTCGAATCCCACTTCTGACACAATATTTTGCGTTTTTTTATACCGCGCTGTACGCGCCGCTCACTGCACGCTCTTCTCACGTGATGTATACAGTGTCAGGATGGCCGAGTGGTCTAAGGCGCCAGACTCAAGGGAAACCTTGCCCAGCGATGCGGGATACACGAGAATTCTGGTCTACGTATGTGGGCGTGGGTTCGAATCCCACTTCTGACACAATATTTTGCGTTTTTTTATACCGCGCTGTACGCGCCGCTCACTGCACGCTCTTCTCACGTGATGTATACAGTGTCAGGATGGCCGAGTGGTCTAAGGCGCCAGACTCAAGGGAAACCTTGCCCAGCGATGCGGGATACACGAGAATTCTGGTCCACGTATGTGGGCGTGGGTTCGAATCCCACTTCTGACACAATATTTTGCGTTTTTTTTATACCGCGCTGTACGCGCCGCTCACTGCACGCTCTTCTCACGTGATGTATACAGTGTCAGGATGGCCGAGTGGTCTAAGGCGCCAGACTCAAGGGAAACCTTGCCCAGCGATGCGGGATACACGAGAATTCTGGTCCACGTATGTGGGCGTGGGTTCGAATCCCACTTCTGACACAATATTTTGCGTTTTTTTTATACCGCGCTGTACGCGCCGCTCACTGCACGCTCTTCTCACGTGATGTATACAGTGTCAGGATGGCCGACCATTCTGCTTCCGGCAGCCGAGCTGAGCGGTCAGCAGGATCATGGGCTCCAGTGGAGCAGCGACAGCGGCCATTGTTGGCCGCGGAAATAGGCTCAACGATGATAAGGATTATGCTTTTATTTTGCCGCAGCTGCCTAAAGGACAACTGGTGATTAACACCGTCTTTTTGCACGGTGATGTACGTGCGAGGCCGTACAAGGTGGAGGATTTCAGGGATGCCCTTCTGCCGACGGGCCTGCTGCCGGATGTGGTATGCATAGGGGCGTACCAAATCAACCACGTCTGGGCAGTGACCCTCTGCGATGCAACTGCAACGAAAAGGCTGCTTGCCCTGAAGGAACTTCAAGTGAAGGGACGACGGTGCCTCATCATTGACCCGCAGGACCAACAGGTGAAGCTTAGGCTTCACTGGCTGCTCTACGGCGTTGCCGACGAGGACGTCCGGACGGCTTTCGCGGCTTTCGGCAAGGTGGAGGAGGTGAGCCGGGAACGGTGGCGCGTTGAAGGCATGGGAACCAAGACCTCAACCACCAGGACCGTCCTTCTCAAGCTGAAGGCCAGCATGAAGGTGGAAGACCTCCCCCATCAGATCCGCGTCGGTGGAGAGTTAGCCTTGGTCGTCGTTCCCGGTCGACCGATGCAGTGCCTGCGCTGCCACGGCACGGGACACGTCCGCCGTGAGTGCAGAGTACCGCGTTGTACCCGGTGCAGACGTTTCGGCCACGTCGACGCTGAATGCGTGAAGTCCTATGCCGCTGTGACAGGCCCACCAGTGAATGATGTTGCGGCAGAGCACCTCATGGATGTGGCCGAGGCGGAGGACGCGGCTAAAGGAACCGGTGACATGGTGTCGACAGAGACAAGTAGTGGGACGACGATTCTGGAGGTAGACGGCAACGCGGCTGAGGCTACTCAGAAGCCGAGTAGGACGGAACGGGATGCTACGACCCAGGGGCAGGCGACGGGAAACGTCAGTGAAGACGCAACTGACGACGCGACCGCAATGCAGCAGGACGAGGGCGTCACCGACGACGACCGTACTGGGGATCTTGCTGCCTCCGTCAAGCGCACCCACGACCAGACGAAGGACCGCGAGGATCGGGCACCCAGCACCAGTGAGGGACCACCGACGAAGACGCCTCATGGGAGGCGGATGGGCTACAAGCCAAAGCCCAATGTACCGCCTGAAAGGAAGCCTGCCGACAAAGCGGCCACGTCTAAGGACACCAACAAACCGGGATGTCCCGGAGGCGGCTAGCCGAGGGCTAGTCGTGAGCGGTAAGCACCATGCTCCGGGCCTACTTTACTTTTCTTTTAGATCAAGATGGCTCAAATACCGTCCCTGAGGATTGCCACATTAAACGTGAGAGGGCTGGCGGCTAGTCGTAGGCAAAGTCAGGTCCTACGTTTGGTCACTGACCACGACATAGACGTACTAGCCGTCCAGGAAACTAAGGTTGAAGGAGAGGAGGAGACCGGGAGCATGGTGCGACGTTTCACGACTAGGTATTTTGCGGTGGTTAGCCATGCTGTAGGCACGGCTGGAGGGTGCGTTCTTCTTGTGAAGAAGCTGCCTGGACTGCAGATTCAGAGCATTTTTTCGTGTCAGTCAGGAAGGATTGTTCTTTGTGATATTGTTATGGGTGATTCAGAGTTCCGCATCATATGCGTATATGCGCCGAATTCAGTAGATGAGCGCGCCCGTTTTTTTTCGAACCTTTCACGATATGTTTGTTGTAATATGCGCGTGATGATGTTAGGGGACTTTAATTGTGTGTTGAGTGCTGGAGACAGAGTCAATAATGCAGGTGTGCGTGACCGAAGCAGTGAAGTGTTATCAAATTTAATTAATGAAAATGAACTCGATGATGTTTATGAATGTCTGGAAGGGGGGCGTCAAGTGACTTTTACACGTTTTCAGGGCAGCAGCCATGCGCGTTTGGACCGAATGTACATTTCATTGGATATGATTCCAAGATGCCACGGTTACTGTGTAGTACCAGTGTCGTTTTCAGATCACTGCCTTGTGAAATGTAACGTAGGTATAATGAAAAAGCGACATGTATTTAAGTGGGATATGTGGAAACTGAATGCCTTGTTACTAAATGACCAGCCCTTTTTATAGGTAGTACGGGATGCGATTAATGAAGTTCAATGTGATGCTGCGGGAACAATCGTCGAGAAGTGGGAATGTTTTAAAGAAAAGATTAAAATGAAAGCAATAGAAAGATCCAGTTGTAAAAAATTCGAGAAGGAAATGAAAGAAAAGGGTTTCAGAACCCTGCTTGGGCAGCTGCTAACGCTTGAGTGCAAAGAGCCTGGTGCGTACAAAGACGATGTGCGAAACGTCAAAGAAAAACTTGAACTGTTTGACAAGGAACGCTATCAAGGAGCCATCGTGCGAGCACGAGCGGATGCACTAGCGGCAGGGGAGACGCCCACTAAAAGGGCGCTGGGTCTTGAGAAGGCGTATGGACGAAGAAACCATGTCGAGCAGATTTTAGTGAATGGGAATGTCGTTGAAGACAGTGATAGCATTCAGCGCGCCTTCTTTGACTACTATCACTCGCTCTTCGCATTTCAGGAAGCGAATGTTGAGGGTTTTAAAGCAGGTTTTCTGCATCGCATGCCACGTTTGAGCGATGACGTAAAAAAGTGATTAGAGGAAAAAATAAGGGAGAGAGAAGTCGAAAAGGCAATCGACGATTTGAACTTGGGTAAATCACCGGGACCTGATGGACTCAGCGCGGGTCTATATAAAGCTTTTAAAAGAGAGCTGGCGCCTTTGCTTGCGCATGTATATAATGACGCATACGAAAAGACATCATTACCACCTTCCTTTGGAAAAACGCACACCATTCTAATACCGAAGAGCGATCAAATAGACAAACTCAGATTTTTGTCATCCTACAGACCGATTTCACTAACAAACGTCGATTATAAAATATTTATGAAGGTTTTAGCTAGCAGGCTTCAAGGCGTCATCAAGGAAATAGTCGCAGACCATCAAACTTGTGGCATCAAAGGGCGATCTATTTTTTCAAACATCCATAAGATGCGATGTGTGCTCGAGTGCTGTGACGTCATCGGTGGCCGTGTTGCAGTACTTCAGCTCGACCTAGAGAAAGCGTTCGATTGTGTCGCTCACGTTATTTTGTTTGCCATCTTAGATCATGTTAATGTCGGTTCCATCATCACTGAGGGCGTGGCCTTGGCGTACCAGAACTGCACAACAAGATTAATTGTTAACAAGTGTCTGGGGGCCCCCATTAACATCAGGCGTTCAGTGCGCCAAGGCTGCCCCCTCAGTCCGCTATTATTTGCTATCTACGTAGAAGCAATGTGTGTAGCAATTAATGAAAATGACGGAATACGTGGTTTCAGATTGGCAGCGACCGAAGTGAAGTTGCTCGCATATGCAAATGACATTGCAGTGTGTTGCACTGACAAACCAAGTGTAACGGAAACCATATCTGTAGTACAACATTTCTGCGCCGTAACGGGTAGCAGAGTAAACTGGGGCAAATCGCTATGCCTGTGGCACGGGGACTGGTTTTCTGCACCCGACTATTTCGCGAACGTGAACTGGGTGAAAACTCCGACCAGGTATCTGGGTGTTCCCCTCGACAGGTATAATAGCAGCGACATTTACTGGAGGAACCAAACCAAGGAACTGAAAGAAAAAGTAGACAAATGGAAAAGTACTAACCTGTCCATTTTTGCAAGAGCGACAATGTGTAACGTGTTTTTTATTACTAAGTTATATTACGTCTTGCAAACGCTGTATTGTTCTAGAGTAAATGTGCAAAGGCTGCACAGAGTGTTCGCAGTTTTCATCTGGGGATCAACATGGGAAAGGTGCAGCCGAACAAATTTGTTCAGAAGAGTGAAGGATGGGGGTGTGGGCCTGGCGCATCTTTTTGTTCGTCAAGTTGTAAACCGATTTTTGTTTTTTCGCGATGTTCTCGATCCTTTTCTGCGCGCCGTATGTCAGCTAAGGTTGAGTAACGCTTTGCCGGCACATGTTGTTAGCACGGCAAATTTGACTGGAACTCTGCGTGGTTATTTCAAGGAAGTTGTTGACAGTGTACGCTTCCTTTCTGTTCGTTTTACAAATGATTACCTTTGTGATGTGAAAAGGAAAACATTGTATAGAGATGTATGCGACATTGTTTTCCCAGTGCCCTTATACAGAGCCATATACAGTGGAGGGCCAGGACAGGATGTACTTAAAAGAGTAAAACAGATGCAGGTGCCACCAGGGGTAAAGACCTTCTTCTTTAAGCTACACACAGGAACGCTCTCCGTGAAGACGTTTCTGGAGGAACGGGGTTGTCTCGTACCTTGGGAGTCGCACTGCTTGATATGCAAGCATACCCAGGAATTCTGGACAAGCGTTTGGTTTCCTTTTTCGCCACCACGTGGCGTATCCACCTTAATGATTTGAAATTCGCGCCGTGACGTATGCCATGACGCACAACAAAAGAAAACATAATAAAAAGAAGCGCACCCTGAGACTGTTGCTTCACCTCGGTACTTGAAAACGAGCGCGCTCAAGTATCGGCCTTATCTGCTACTTGCCCGACTGGCAATGAATCGACGATTTTGTTAGACACCTTGCCAGACAGCTCGTTGGCATTCCGTGTGAGATGTCTGGCCGAGATAATGGCTCCCGCAAAGGTTCCCTTTGGTTTCCTTCGTTGTATTTTCCTATTATTTGTACACCACTGCAGCCGTGGGCTTCCATATAGTCAGCTTTGTGTTTCGTGGGTTTCCGGTAGAACCGGAATGATTGAATAAGAGGAAGCTTTAGCTAGGGCCTATCTTCGATGCCGGCCGCTCAAATACATGTAAAAGGCATGATTTTGTGCGAAAACAGCTCAATGACCTGAATGAGAATTGTTGCATTTAAGAGAGAACGTGTAGCATTTAAGAGAGAACGTTAAATCAGTGATTGCAGCAGAAATAATTTTGATTTAGGCCATATAGAAGTATTGACAAGACGTCGGAAATCAGTAAATCTGAAAAAAGAATAGAAGTACGAAGTTTACAAATCCGCTTGTTAGCATCAAAAACTGGTACCACATCTCTATATTGGAGCAGCTCAATCGGGCAAGTTTGACGTATGAATTTATGATGTATGTGAGGTTGTTACAATGCTTGTCAAGGTTTTGCGAATGCCACATTCAGGAATTAGTGGTGTACTTAAGGGTGGCATATGTTATATCATTTTCGTCCGCAATAAATGAAATATTAGGTGCAGCTTAGAGAATTGCGACATTATTTTTTGTTGGTGAGGTGCGGGTTTGTATACTTCAGGTAGCGTTTCTTTAAATTTCGCATATTTTCAGAATTTAAAAAAGTGGAAGTTAAATAAAAATTCGTGGTTTCTGCAATCTCATTTTAACGGTCTCTTGTGAGTTCAACATAACTAATTAATTTCGGTGCAGTGATTGTGAGAAGAAACCATTGTTCATTTCCCATGTAGGAGCTAAAGCTTCCGGTTAGGTTCGATTTAGAATATTATTGCTGAAAGAAGAAGCAAGACGGGTAGCGTATTTACAGTATGGGGGCCGCAATTCGATGGGGGTGAAAATGCGAAAACACCCTTGTACTTAGATTTTGGTGTACGTTGAAGAATCCCAGGTGGTCGAAATTTTCCTGAGTCCTCCACTATGGCGTGCCTCATAATCAGATGGTGGTTTTGGCAGGTAAAGCTCCATAATTTAATTTTTTGTAAGTTACAGAATCAGGAGTAATTTACAGTAATTGGCAAAGACAATTACTGCAGTCTAGTTTCTGAAGCATTGTCTTCTTCAGTCCCAAGCTCCTGCTCATCTTCCTCAGCGTTGTGCAGAACTGTGTAACGTATTTCCACCTGGCATGGAAGCGCCATTCCGCTGATTTTTATGCTGAAACGGACTAGTAGCGTTTTAGGCAGCCGACAAGTACGGCGTCATGGGATGCCTGGATGGAGCGAGTAGTAGGTGCGGTCGGAGAGATCTCATAGGTTACGTCGCTTACCTGACAAAGGACCCGGTAAGGCCGGAATAGCGGGACATTAGTTTTTTCGAGCGGCCGAAGCGGCGGCTGGGAGATCGCCGAAGGACAAGATCCCTGGGAACATAATCGGCGTCCCGGTGACTAATGTCACAAATGCTTTTCTGCGTTTTCTAAGAAGCACAAAGGCGACGGTGAGCAACTAGGCATGTTTCTTGGGCTCGAGCAATTACATGGCGGGTATACTGAAACACGGGCTCTTGAGTAGTAGGCAGTATTGTAAAAAGGCAATACTGGATCTCGGCGTACAAGGAATAAAATGGCGAGTAACCTATAGTGTCGTAGCGTGATTAATTGTAGGCGAATGTGACAAAAGTGAGAGCAATATCTGAATGAAGATGGTTTTCAGAAACACACATGGAGAGCTTGTCCGTTATTGATCGAATAAGCCGCCCCCTAAGATCGTTCGTCTGAGGGTGGGATGCTGTACGAAGTTTATGTTTGGTAGAACAGGAGCGGAGCAAGTAGACCACAACTGTAGAGAGGAAGGAGCGACCCCTGTCGGTAAGAAGTTAACGAGAAGCGCCGTGGTGAACATGATGTTGTGCAAGAGGAAGTAGGCTACGTCTGTTGGAAGGGCTCTGGTGAACCGGAACCAAGTTGTAGAATCAGTTGCGACGGCAGTCCATTTGTTGCATCAGCAAGATGTGGGTAAAGGGGCCAACAGTCGTACACCAACGCGATAAAAGGGTTCGGTAGGATTGCCAAGAGGTAGGAGTAAACCATCAGTGAGAACAGATGGCTTCTTCTGTAGTTGACGCAACTCACAAGAAGCGACGTAGCGGCGGGCCGATCGGTACAGACCAGGCCGTAAGAATCGTCGCCGGACACGGTCGTATGTACTGATTCCCCGAAGTGACGAAAAGTTGGTAGATCGTACAGCTTGGACAGAAGGATCAACAAGAGAAGGATCACATGATCTAGATGTGAGCTTGTACATGATGCCACGTATACTGGATCTCAGCACTCTTCGGTAGCGAGGTCAGCGAAGCACATAGCGAAAATGCAGAAGCAGAAGCATAGCACACAGGAACATCAGGAGCATCGTCTAGGTGGTAGTACTAGCAGTTGGCATGTTGGTGTAAACTCGCACAAGCAACCGTGTACGAGTATTCCTGTAGGCGTAGCGCCCAGTGACCTAGGTGACCGGTAGGGTCTTTGAGGGACGAAAGCCAGCAGAGCGCATGGTGGTCTTTCGTGAATGTAAAGGGCCGACCATACAGGTAAGGGCGAGATTTTGCCACTGCCTAGAGAAGTGCAAAGCACTCACGTTCAGTAATGAACTAATTGCACTCATCTGGAGAAAGCAGACAGCTGGCGCAGGCAATGACGTGGTCGTGGCGTCGTTGACGTTCGCAAAAACAGGCACCGATTCCATGACCATTGGCATCAGTGCGGACTCCTGTTGGAGCAGTCTGGTCGGAGTGCGCAAGAAGGAATGGAAATGTTAGGAGAGAGATAAACTCCGAGTAGGCAGTTGCTTGTTCAGGACCCCAAGAAAATGAAACGTCTGCCTTCACAAGAGCAGAGGGCGGGTGACCTCCGCAAAATTGTGCATGCGGCGGCGGAAGTACGAGCACAGGCCCACGAAGCTCCGGATATATTTAGCACATTTGGCACGGGAAGCATCCGTACGGCACGAACTTTGCCCGGGTCTGGGCGTGCAACAGATGAATCAACAAGATAACCGAGGATAGTAATTTGACTGCGTCCGAAGTGGCATTTAGAAGAATGAATTTGAAGGCCAGCATTGAGAAAAGCAGAAAGAATGAGCGAGAGGCACCCCAGGTACGTGGCGAATGCAGGAGCAAAAATCAAGGCGTCATCTAAGTAACAAATACAGATGGACCACTTGAGGTCATGAAAGAGTGTGTCCATCATGCGTTAAAAAATAGCTGGAGCATCACATAAGCCTAAAGGCATAACTTTGAAATGATATAAGCCATCAGGTGTTATAAACGCGATGTTCTCTCAATCTATGTTGTCAACAGCAATCTGCCAGTATCCGGAACAAAGATGGATGGAAGAAAAGTACTTTGCACCGTGGAGGCAGTTGGAGGCGTCATCAACGGCTGGTAGAGGATAAACGCCTTTCTTGGTGATTTTGTTGAGGCGCTGGTAATCCACGCAGAAGCGCCAGCTGGCGTCCTTCCTTTTAACTAGAACGAGATTGGACGCCCAAGGACTGAATGACAGTTCCACGAATTCTCGAGATCATGTTCCTGACCTCCGTTTGAATTGTTTGTCGTTTGTGCAAGGACCATGACATGGTCGCTTGTGAATAGGGTGTGCGTCACCGGTATCAATACAGTGGGTCGTGAGAGAGGTCTGTCCTAACGGGCGACCCAAGTAAAAAATGTCGCTGAACGAGGAGAGCAGGTGGCATAACTGGTCGGCGTGGTGAGGCGAAAGTTCGGGAGCAACCATGTTTGTTAGGTGAGGAAAGACAGCCGGCAAAGAAGACGTCAACAGGAGATGGCGTAATATCAGAAGTCAAAGTTGAAAATTGCGAAACTTTAGTGAACCGTCTACGAAGCTGGTCGCTCATCGCAGAGATGCACGCGCCTGCATCTAGCAGAGCAGTGAAGGGACACTATCTACGTACACATCAAGTAAATCCGTATCCGTCGGCAAGGTCAGTAGAGCAATTGCAGTCGGGATCGTTCTAGCAGCGTCACTCCAAGGAGCTGCACCCTTCAGTTTCCCGTAGAGCGCCGGTACATGGGCGAAGGAGAACTGCAAACAGGGAGTGAGTGAGACAGAGGTCGTCGTGGTGAAGGTGAACGACTCTGCCGTGTAGATGAGGACGCCTTAGTAGAGTTCGATGGCTCTATGGAATCTTCCTGTACTATACGAGTACCTGGTGACCGGTGGTAAGGTTGGAACGCAGATTGATATTGGGATGACGTCCAGGTATTGCGGTAGTGAGGGGAAATGTGGCTGCAGCGCCTCGGTAGTTGCAACAAATCGGCCGATCTATGGAATCTATGGCTCTATGGTTCTCTATGGTATATATATCCATATATATATATACCATATAGATGTTCGCTATTCCGCTGGATTGCGAAAAGGTCGAGAGGGGCACTGCCGTCACGAATGAGGGAGCGTAAGAAAGGCATAGGTGTCCGATCGGTTGACGGAACAGACAGTTTGAATTCCAAGGTTACTCAACTGGTCGCGACGACAGACTGCACAAGGGAAATCGTCCGTCGAGAACCGTTCGAGCAGCTCTGGAAGCGAACAGGCACCGCGGCTTTCATCTTCTGGCGAATGATACGAACGAAGCTTTCTGACGCTTACGGCTGACGCGCGGAGCGAAGGACCTTGCACAACGACGTAGCAGCCGTATTTGGAAGACGCGTGAACTGGCGAGCGATGCGAAGAATTTCTGCTTCTTCGAAGCGTCCGCCTTCGTTAACGACGTCCGCGATAGTGGGAAAATTTGCCTTTCAGTGCGTGGTTCACTTTGCCTTCTTCTGACATCCTCTCGTAAACCCTGCGGCAAAGGGTGAGAACGTCCTGGATGTATGTCACATATGAATCGGTTGATGCCTAGACGCAGAAGCCAAGTTCTTTTGCGCATCTCGCTGACAGCCAACAGATTTCCCGAACAAATCGTGGAGCTGTATTGCTCCCACCTCGACAGTTGTTCCTTGTGGTTTCGAAACCAGGCCCGTGCCGTTCCATTCAGGTAGAAAATTGTTAGCCAGTATAACAGTTTGGTACCACCTGTTATGTGCACTGACGCGCTGGTACATTTGGAGCCGCTCATCGACATCAAGATTGTCTGTCCCGGAAAATGTTCCTGAGTTGCGGGACTGGGACAAGATGACTGTCGGTGTTATGGTAGTGGTTGCGTCTATCGGCATGGTGGCTGTATTTGCACTGGCTCCATCGGTCGTCATATTCGACGGTTTTAGTACTGCGTACGCACACATCCGATTCGTGCGTGCGTACGTAGGGAGCCTTGCATGCTGCTCTCGTGGTTCTCGTTTGTTCCGGAGAGCGCGAGACCAAATAGTTTCCCGAAATGGCAGCGTCAAAGGCGACCAGCGGAAGGCTGTACTTTTCAATGGCCTACGATTTGGTTTTGCTGCGTGAAGTGAACGCGCAGAAGCCATTCCCAGATCCTGCATGGTGGGAATGCATAACAAAAATAGGAATTCTGTTTTTGAGAAAATGTTCAGTGTGTGCTGTTTGCGTGAAAGGCTCCAGCTGCTTTTGGCGCAGTCCGTCGCAAATGACCGTGCCAGCCTCAGAAAGCAAGTACTCGGTTTTATTTTTTACAATATGATTCGTGCATTTCATCCGTATTAAAAGTAGAGTGTCTTAAAGACCTAAATATATTTCCATGAAGCGGAAACGTGCCCACACGTTACATCACGTTAGCGAGATCAACAGCGTCTAGTTCGACCGATGTTTCGACGTACTGGCGGACGCGCAGCCAATGCGCTCTGACGCGCCCGGCGTCTAACGCTCGCCCTCTTACGTACGTAGGCATATCGCAGTACTAAAAGCCCTAACGCGACACGCGCTCCTACGTTCAACAGAGCACTTTCGTGCAGCGTACGTATCGTCATGACGCATTACTAAAGCTGTCTATTGTTAATGGCCAGCGTACGTCCGTTTCGGAGCTCCGTCGTGCACAGCAGTAACCCACACCTCCAAGAAATATGTTCCGGAAGGAAGAAGCAAGACGGGAAATTGTTGGGCTGCTGAGCACGAGGTCGCGGGATCGAATCCCGGCCACGGCGGCCGCATTTCGATGGGGGCGAAATGCGAAAACACCCGTGTGCTTAGATTTAGGTGCACGTTAAAGAACCCCAGGTGGTCAAAATTTCCGGAGTCCTCCACTACGGCGTGCCTCATAATCAGAAAGTGGTTTTGGCACGTAAAACCCCAAATAAAAAAAAAGACGGGAAATGTACTTACAGAATGTACAGTAATCTACAGTAATTGACAGACAAATCTACAGCAGGCTAGTCGCTGAAGCGTCGTCGTCGTTGTTGTTGTTGCTGTCGCTGTTGTTGTTGTTGTTTTTGTTGTAACCTGTGAAGCGTGTGGCTCCAAAGCGTCGTCGTCTTCACCCCCACGCTCGTGCTCATCTTCCTCAGCGTTGTGCGGAGTAGTGTAACAATATATTTGTTGGTAGGATATGTTTGTAAAACAGCTTGGGAAGAAAGAAGAGCAAAGAAAGGGATAAGGCAGGGATGTTAATCAGAACGACGTCGGGCTGGCTAAACATCACTAAGTGTTTATTTCGAGAATTCTATAACGGTCAGATTAAATAATTCAGTAGATGCTACTGCCGTGTGCACCAGAGATTTTCAAAGCGCGGCGCTACAAATTGCCTTACAGCGGTCCTGCTCGCCCCTTATTATTCTTAATACACGGCTGAAACATTATGAAGCTATAACTTGACAATCTCAAAAATGCAGAGCCGTTCTGCGACCTTACAGAATCCAACAAGATTTCCAGTGAAAGTGACTCTGTCGAACAGTTCCAGTAGGAATTTTAATTGCATGTAATATTAACATACAGCTTAAAACTTTGCACGCATAGGATTCATCGTTGAGCCCCATGTTCTCCACAATGGAAGCCAGTGTCACGTCTCGTTCTCCAAAGACGCCGTAAAATACAAGTTTAACGCTTACATAAAGCAATAAATAACCAAAACGAGTTAAACTTTGCATCCGTATGTAACTTTACCTGAGCCATTTCTAAAAATATTATGTCACTGCCTAGTTTAGCTGACAAAGGACAACGGGGATATTAAGACATTTGTACTCACTGGTGACTTTTCGTTGTGTTTGTCTGGTTCTTTTGTTTGCATCGTGAATTGAGATACTCCAGATTCTCTGCCATCAGAACGGACGGCGCTTCCCTCCACCGACGGCTTCCCCGTAGCCCGAGACTCTCCTCAAATTTACGACTTTGGTTGGGCTTGCCGTGGGGGATGTTTCGGCTGTGGAGGCAGGGCTGTGGGAAACTGGGAGAGGGACCGGAGGCAGAACGACTCGGAGGAGCTGGTGCACAAGCACCTTGTAACGGCCACTCTGACGAGATCTGAAGATGTTAAAGGAAGTGCTCTTATTTGTATAACTCTTGCTTGAAGAATAAACGACAGTATATAAATCAAACAGCAGTGCATTCCTGAACGATCATCAACAACGACACCAACGATTAGGTGTAACAACAGGGGATGCCTACTGCGTGCGTCGTAATACGCATGAAAACAAGTGAAAAATCAGTATTCACAAATTATCTGCAGAGCTCATAATTAAGCCAGAGAATGCAGAGAATGCAGAGAAGGTGCTATGGTAAGGCAATTGATAACTCCTTTTGCTATTCTTGTGTCATCAGCATCCGCCATTTGCACCACTATCGAATCTGTGTGTGATTTAAAGTTATTAAACACTATTTAACGTATCAGTTAACAGTTTCTTCTTTGAAAAACAAAGGAAGATGGTAATAAGAAGAGGAAAGGCGAAATGTGGTAATAATTATTCATCGTTCATCTGTTCGCTAATGACTGATTTATCTATAGAAAATAAGAGAATAGCAAAGGTATAACTCGACTCCTACCTGACCTTGACACCGCAACTAATTGGCGTAACGGATGGCTCATGGAAATAGACTCTAACCAATATAAATTTATGCGCATGTCACGGATTAGTTGAACCTTATTTTTCATCCATGCATGAACCACATCGATATTAAGGTGTTATTGCGTGCTGCAAACGACAACAATGTCGTGGCACAATACATTCGCAGGAAGTGAATTCCAAGGAACAATGGTTCTTAGAAAAAAAAAAGGACAATCATAGTGATAACACCTGGAAATGTAGGAGCTAACTTTAAGTGGATAGACTTCACGCGAGTGAACAATACTGGTCCTTCTGATGAGCATACTTCCGTATGATTATGGAATGTTGAACAAAACAGCTTAAGCCGTAACCTGCTTCATGATTAAAAACAGGGGTAACACCAAGACCTTTTTTTCATTGCTGTTACACTTACAAAGCGACCGTATCTCCCCAGGACATACCTTGTCGCGGCAAATTAGATTTTTCTAATAAATTATTATTCGCACCACAAAACGGACCTCCCACATGGTAACCATACTCAAAGTTGGTAAAACTCATGTTTTATACGGTGGATCTCAAGCCGAGGAATTCTAGACACATTCTGTGGTACTCCACAGCAACACTCAAGCGTTACTGAAGGGGCAAAATTATATATATATTGTCACGTGGTAGTGACGTTAAAGAACACAGTAGCAATACTGTGAAAGACAAAAGTAGCTTTTATTGGGCGAACCTGTGCCCACAAAACAGGCTACACTCAAAGCACAACGAGAGCGGCGAACACAGTCGGCGATCGGCCAAGATCTGATCAGCGGGTAAAGCGCGTCGGCTTTTACAGATCAGTCGTCGAACGTTCCAGAGTAATCGCTGGGACCCGCCTGCCTTCCACAAAGTTCTACGCCATTCGTGTCGCGCATACACGCGATCAGATTACGCAAGGTTCGGTGACAACAGACAGCGGATAGAAGCATCGATAACATTCTAGAAACTTCCCATACATTTAGACGCGCCCTGCCCTTAGCGATAACATTTCGTGGACGGTAAAAGCGCTCACCCGTAAAAGATAAACGAGTTAGCGTGTAAATTCCCCCTTCTCAAAAGGCATCGTCCCGATGCAGCAAGCATAACAGAAGAGTAAAGCACAAAAGGACACTTGTTGAAGTAACAACAAAGAAACAAAGTCCGAGGGGACACAGTCCAAAAAAAGAAAAGAATAAAAAATTCAGCTATGCGATGTCCCCAAAATTCATTAGCGCTGGTGAAACGGCTTAAGACGCACAACATGAACTACTTCAGGTCGTGAGCGGCGCCGCTGTTAATGCGAAATGCCGTCTGGAACGAACTCATAGCCCAGTTCGCCAACACGTCGGGTGACCTTGTAGGGTCCGAAATAGCGTCACAATAGTTTCTCACTGAGTCCTCGACGACGTATTGGGGTCCAAACCCAAACACGGTCGCCAGGCTGGTACTGAACGTAGCGTCGTCGGAGATTGTAGTGTCGGCTGTCGATACACTGCTGGTTCTTGATCCGTAGGCGGGCGAGCTGTCGGGCTTCTTCGGCGCGCTGGAGATAGATAGCGACGTCAAGATTCTCTTCGTCGATCACGTGCCGCAGCATGGCGCCGAGAGTCGTCGTCGGGTTCTTGCCGTAAACCAGCTTAAACGACGTGATCTGTGTTGTTTCTTGCACCGCCGTGTCGTAAGCGAAGGTTATGTACGGCAGGGCGGCATCCCACGTCTTGTGCTCGACGTTAACGTACATTGCTAGCATGTCGGCGATGGTCTTGTTCAGGCGCTGCTCCGTGAGACCATTCTTCATAGGCAGTTGTCCGCCTGTGGCTTGTCTGGCTGTATTGCAGAATGTATTGGGTGAGCTCTGCTGTAAAAGCCGTTCCTCTGTCGGTGATGAGGACTTCTGGAGCACCATGTCACATCTGGATGTTCGCGACGAAAAATTTCGCCACTTCGGCTGCGCAACCTTTCGGTAGAGCTTTAGTTTAAGCGAAGCAGGTGCGACAGTCCGTCGCGACGACGACCCACATATTTCCGGAAGTTGATGTCGGGAACAGTCCCAGCAAGTCCATCGCGATCTGCTCAAAAGGTCGGTAAGGAGGCTTGATCGGTTGTAGTAATCCCGCTGGCCTTGTCGGTGGTGTCTTGCGTCGCTGACCGTCTCGGCATGTCTTAACGTAACGGGCGACATCGCTGGTTAGGCGCGGCCAGTAAAACCTTTCTTGTATCATCGATAGCGTCCGGGAGAAACCGAGGTGCCCAGCGGTCGGATCGTCATGTATAGGGTCTGCAGTACTTCTGGACGCAGCGCCGACGGAACAACAAGAAGGTAGTTGGCGCAGACTGGTGAGAAGTTCTTCACGAGTACGTTGTTTTGAAGCGTGAACGAAGACATCATCATCAGCCTGGTTACGCCCACTGCAGTGCAAAGGCCTTCTCCCATATTTCTGCAACAACCCCGGTCATGTACTAATTGTGGCCATGTTGTCCCTGCAAACGTCTTAATGTCATCCGCCCACCTAACTTTCTGCCGCCCCCTGCTACGCTTCCCTTCCCTTGGAATCCAGTCCGTAACCCTTAATGACCATCGGTTATCTTCCCTCCTCATTACATGTCCTGCCCATGCCCATTTCTTTTTCTTGATTTCAACTAAGATGTCATTAACTCGCGTTTGTTCCCTGACCCAATCTGCTCTTTTCTTATCCCTTAACGTTACACCTATCATTCTTCTTTCCACAGCTCGTTGCGTCGTCCTCAATTTGAGTAGAACCCTTTTCGTAAGCCTCCAGGTTTCTGCCCCGTAGGTGAGTACTGGTAAGACACAGCTATTATAGACTTTTCTCTTGAGGGAGAATGGCAACCTGCTGTTCATGATCTGAGAATGCCTGCCAAACGCACCCCAGCCCATTCTTATTCTTCTGATTATTTCCGTCTCATGATCCGGATTCGCCGTCACTACCTGCCCTAAGTAGATGTATTCCCTTACCACTTCTAGTGCCTCGCTACCTATTATAAGTTGCTGTTCTCTTCCGAGACTGTTAAACATTACTTTAGTTTTCTGCAGATAAATTTTTAGACCCACTCTTCTGCTTTGCCTCTCCAGGTCATTAAGCATGCATTGCAATTGGTCCCCTGAGTTACTAAGCAAGGCATTATCATCAGCGAATCGCAAGTTACTAAGGTATTCTCCATTAACTTTTATCCCCAATTCTTCCCAATCCAGGTCTCTGAATACCTCCTGTAAACACGCTGTGAATAGCATTGGAGAGATAGTATCTCCCTGCCTGACGCCTTTTTTTATTGGGATTTTGTTGCTTTCCTTATGGAGGACAATGGTGGCTGTGGAGCCGCTATAGATATCTTTCAGTATATTTACATACGGCTCATCTACACCCTGGTTCCGTAATGCCTCCATGACTGCTAAGGTTTCGACAGAATCAAAGGCTTTCTCGTAATCAACGAAAGCTATATATAAGGGTTGGTTATATTCTGCACAATTCTCTATCACTTGATTCATAGTGTGAATATGATTTATTGTTGAGAAGCCTTTACGGAATCCTGCCTGGTCCTTTGCTTGACAGAAGTCTAAGGTGTTCCTGATTCTATTTGCGATTACCTTAGTAAATAGTTAGTAGGCAACGGACAGTAAGGTGATAGGTCTATAATTTTTCAAGTCTTTGGCGTCCCTTTTCTTATGGATTAGGATAATGTTAGCGTTTTTCCAAGATTCCGGTACGCTCGACGTCATGAGGCATTGCGTATACAGGGTGGCCAGTTTCTCTAGAACAATCTGCCCACCATACTTCAACAAATCTGCTGTTACCTGATCCTCCCCAGCTGCCTTTCCCCTTTGCATATCTCCCAATGCTTTCTTTACTTCTTCCGGCGTTACCTGTGGGATTTCGACATTCCGGACAGGCCGGACAGGCCGCCATTGGAATATGAACCTGGCAACGCTTAACGCTAGAACGTTATCTAGTGAGGCGAGTCTAGCAGTACTATTGGAGGAATTAGAGGGAAGTAAATGGGATATAATAGGGCTCAGTGAAGTTAGGAGGCCAAAAGAAGCATATACAGTGCTAAAAAGCGGGGACGTCCTGTGCTACCGGGGCTTAGCGGAGAGAAGAGAACTAGGCGTCGGATTCCTGATTAATAAGAATATAGCTGGTAACAGACAGGGATTCTGTAGCATTAACGAGAGGGTGGCAGGTCTTGTTGTGGAACTTAATACGAGATACAAAATGAAGATTGTACAGGTCTACGCCCCCTACATCCACTCATGATGACCAGGAAGTCGAAAGCTTCTATGAAGACGTGGAATCGGCGATGGGTAGAGTGAAAACTAAATACACTATACTAATGGGCCACTTTAATGCCAAGGTAGGCAAGAAGCAGGCTGGAGACAAGGCAGTAGGGGAATATGGCATAGGCACAAGGAATATCAGGGGAGATTCGTTAGTAGAGTTTGCAGAACAGAATTATATGAGGATAATGAATACCTACTTCCGCAAGCGGGATAGCCGAAAGTGGACGTGGAGGAGCCCGAACGGCGAGACTAGAAATGAAATAGACTTCATACTCTGCGCTAACCCTGGCATCATACAAGATGTGGACGTGCTCGGCAAGGTGCGCTGCAGTGATCACAGGATGGTAAGAACTCAAATTAGTCTAGACCTGAGAAGGGGACGGAAGAAACTGGTACATAAGAAGCCGATCAATGAGTTAGCGGTAAGAGGGAAAATAGAGGAATTCCAGATCAAGCTACAGAACAGGTATTCGGCTTTAACTAAGGAAGAGGACCTTAGTGTTGAAGCAATGAACGACAACCTTGTGGGCATCATTAAGGAGTGTGCAATGGAAGTCGGTGGTAACTCCGTTAGGCAGGATACCAGTAAACTATCGCAGGAGGCGAAAGATCTGATGAAGAAACGCCAATGTATGAAAGCCTCTAACCCTACAGCTAGAATAGAAATGGCAGAACTTTCGAAGTTAATCAACAAGCGTAAGACAGCGGACATCAGGAACTATAATATGGATAGAAGTGAACATGCTCTCAGGAACGGAGGAAGCCTAAAAACAGTCAAGAAGAAACTAGGAATTGGCAAGAATCAGATGTATGCGTTAAGAGACAAAGCCGCCAATATCATTACTAATATGGATGAGATAGTTCAAGTGGCTGAAGAGTTCTATAGAGATTTATACAGTACTAGTGGCACCCACGACGATAATGGAAGAAAAAATAGTCTAGAGGAATGCGAACGTAGACAATCCGCGCTTAAATGCCCTATGGACAACGTCGGTATGCTCTTCCAAATAATCGACGAGGCCTTTTAGCTCCGGGTCTGCTCGTTGCTGTTCAGCGAAGTCTTCCGCGCTTATTATTCCAAGGAAGGCGTCGTCATCCTCGTCACCTTGCGGCGGCGGGTCAATGGGGGCGCGTCATAGGCAATCGGTATCTAAGTGTTTTCGTCCGGACTTGTAGGTTACAGTGATGTTGGATTCTTGTAGTCTGAGGCTCCACCGCACCAGCCGTCCTGAAGGGTCCTTTAATTTAACTAGCCAACACAAGGCGTGATAGTCGCTGACCACGTTGAATGGCCTCCCATACAGGTAAGGGCGGAATTTTGCTGTAGCGTCACTGTGCGTCGTCTTCTGCATCAGCAGACGAAAAGCGCCGGACTTCGCACTTATTGGCTCCGTATTTCAGTGTTAGGGGCGACAAAACCCATGGGAGCGCCAGATCGATCTTTACTCGTAACCGCTCGCCATCGCCCCTTTTAGGAGCAATGATCCCCGTCACACACGCTGGTACCGCGGATTGACGACGCCGCGGACAAGCGTAGCGCTACCCACCTCACGCTACTCTGAAACTAAACGCGAATGTACGGTTTTCGATTCATTAACAAATCTAGACAAACTGTAGCTAAATACATTGCGAAAGCGCAGCGCACGAAGACGACTTCTCAATGCGTATGTAATACCGCGCGGAGTCTGAAAAAGTCTGCACTATTTCTGAGTACGATAATTTTGTCTTCTTGGATGATTAGTTCACCTTCCTGTGCGACACATGGTCACGCAGGCACTTCGCTACTGTCATTGCAGCGAACATTAAATATCGTTGCTATATCAGCGCCTACAGTATGAGATGAAATGGCTCCAGGTGCTTGCGACGCGACCTTGCTTGTTTGACGTCCGCGGCCTACACTAATCGAAACCACACACTCTTAAAACGGTTGCACCTTTTGGGGTGTACATTTGTCCGACAACAATAATGGTCATCTGCCTTGCTTGCGTTTCCTTTCTTGAAAACTCGGCGCTCGCTACTCTCCTGTCGAGAACCGTGTGTCCTACTCATAACGCGCAAGCCGTTCGTGACTGGGAAGTAGTGGACTCGCCGCGTTAAAGAAAGGAAACACGGACAAGATAGCTGATGGTTGTCGTTGTGGGACAATATAAGCCACAAAGGGTACAATGTTTTTAAAGAGTGCACACTCTTAAAGCAGTTACACCCTTTGGGGTGTATATTTGTCCCACAACAATGATCGGCTTCTGCCTTGCTTACGTTTCTTTTATTTAACGCTGTGAGCCCGGTACTTCCAAGGCAAGAACGGCATGTGCGCTAGCAGTGGCACACAACATTCTCGACAGGAGAGTAGCGAGCGCCGAGTTTTCAAGAAAGGAAACGCAAGCAAGGCAGATGTCGAATATTGTTGTGGGACAAATATACACCCTGAAGGGTGCAACTGTTTTGAGAGTGTAGTTCGGGAAGTGTAGTTTTCATGCTACACTACAGCTATAAGAAATGGCTTCCTGTGGGTAGGCAGAGCTACATTTTTCTACACCAAGTAAAAAAGTGGTGGCTTCCTAAACAAACTACACTCGTGCAGCCAGTGTAGGTAAAAAAAGTAGCCCTATTGACTTCAAGAAGCACTAAATTTAAACCGTAAGGCAATTTTTTATAGCTGACGTTGCAACGGCAATTGCAAAGCGAGTGTCATTAAGTCAGTTCTCAGGCGCATAGTTTTGAAAGGCAGCAGGGAGGGGATGGGCGTGTATATTCCTGAGCACGTCTTGAGCGTCCGCGCGTGTCGGCTTGAGTTTGTCTGCGCACGCGTGCTTGTGTCGCCCTATTTGAATCTGCGCGCGCAAGAGCGCGTTTATGCGCCTGTGAGAACACAGGCGTTTGTATATGCGTGCATTTCCGTGTGCGTGCGTGCACACATTTTTATGCGTGTGTAAATGTGTATGGGGGCGAACATGTGTGTATCTATGCGTCTGTGTGTGCATGTGTGAAAAAGAGAGAGTGGTATTTGTGTGTTTGTATGTATATGTTTGGGCGAGCGCGCGAGCATTTCCTTGCTTGGCCCTACTCTCGGAGACAAATGGGGTATAGTGATTATTTGAAGAAATATTTATATCCGCAGAGACAAGGACTAATGACACGGTCTTTAAGCATTATTTCTTTGCGAAACTCAAAGCGAAACAAAAAGAAAAAAAATAGGGGTCATTCAACTCTGTGAAGGTGGATGACCAGCTAAGTTGCAACTCATCACACTGGTTAGACCAATGGACATGTATTTATTTTCATCATTTGATAATGGTAGCGACGATTGCTTTGTTATTGTTGTGATCTGTATTTCGTATCCAGCTTTTCTGGACATGAGGGTTTAGTTCGCGTGAGTGCCACCACGTGGCGTACTAACCTTGAACTTTTCAAACTTCCCGCGGTGACACGTGATGACGTCAACCAAAAAAATAAAAAAAAATAAAAGCTATCCCTGCGCATTGAACTTCGCCACAATGCTTGTCCCGCCGGTGTTATCAGTGGTCTTGATCAAGCGTATTCGCTCGTCGCCTAGAAATTACTCGTCATCCTAAGAGCGTTTAGTCGCGACGAACAATGGTTGATTCTGGGCTTTTGATGCGGTTCTTTTTTCTTTCTTTTTTCCTTTTCCTTTTCTTTTTTTTCATTCTACGGAGTAAAGAAGCTAGCCTAATCGTCAGAAGTACTTTGGGGCAGCCTTTCTTCAGTCGGCACACATTGTTAACGTCCGAACATCGCACAGCGTCTACTAGAGATGCCGTCGTGGACGGATTTTGATTTTCCACTATCGAATTCGTTAAGGTTCACACAATTATTTCACTCGCGACATTGCAATGCGCACTCATGGGCCACCGCCGCAGCTGCAAATCTAGATGTGCTTAAGCATAAATACATATACATGGATAAGTTGGTTTTTCACCTTAACACAAAAGTCACGATACAAGAGTTGAGCAAACTGTCTCTGTGTCGTCGCAGGGTGTGAGACCGGGCTAGTTGGTATTCCATGTTAAAGTGACTAGCGCAAGAGTGGACACGGGACACTAGAGGCGACAAGGATAAGCGCAAACATCCAACTGGGCGCTTGTCCTTGTAGCGTCTTTAGTGTTCCCTGTCCACTCTTGCACTAGTCACTTCAGTTTGTGTCGTCGTCCGTTAGCATGCTATAGGCGAAGCTGTTCGCAATATTACGTCTCCATTTACCGGCCACCAGGCCAGGTACACCATTGGGTACGACATATACAGTACTTGCGGTTAGTTTCCAAAGTAGTCTCCTATGGCGGTTATCCACGTGCATGAAGCAAGAACGATATTTAAAATTATTGTGCAGTAATATATGCGGGATTTGTGTGTTCTCCACATTCTCTACCATGTTGCCGTATTATGTAGCCGCAATGTAGACTAGCAGCTATCGAACGCCATAAAGGCTATCCACATACTCAAAGACCTCGCGCACAACTCCTGACGCTTAATTGTATTCAAAAGTTGTGCGACTGCCCAGGACATCCTTAACGATTGTTACATAACACATTGTGAGGTTTTACTTGCCAAATTCAAAGGGAGTATGGTAGCGCGATTCAAAGACGGGACAAGAGAAGACACAAAGGGACACACACAGTGCTGTGTGTGTCCCTTTGTGTCTTCTCTTGTCCTGTCTTTGAATCGCGCTACCATACTCCCTTTGAAGATGCATTACAACAAGCCCACATTGCAACCCTCGTTTACTTGCCAAAACCACGATTTCATTAGGAGGCACGCCGTAGTGGACGATTCGAGAATAATTTAGACCACTTGTGCCTAACCCTAAGTACGCGGGTTTTCGCATTTCACACCCATTGAAATACCGCTGCCGTGGTTGGCATTTGATCTCGAGACCTCGTGATTAGCAGCCGAACCCAATAAAAGCTAAGCAACTACGGAGGGGAAGGAATGTTGGCAGTAGGAGGAAGGTGACAGCCGCAAGGTGAGACAATTTGTTCCAATCCTCATTGCGCGAAAATCGGTAACATCTGTCGAAGAATGACACCGAAGAATGCACTGTATTCAATGAATGAAAAAATTATGCGAATCCTATGTATGTGCGAATCGATGTAAGCAAAGCTTTCTGCGTTTGTTGCCATTGTCATGCGTAATCTCCACTGAGTAGAGAGGCACTCTCTAATGAAATGCTGTCAATGTTTGCCTGATTACGCCTGCCATTGTGATGCAAATAAACGGGCGCCTTCAACTCTTTTTCTCAGAAATAAACGCTGAATGAAATGCTGACGTGATCCTAAACAAGATCAACAAGCGCCGTAGTGCTCGATCTTACGACGCCCATATTCGTAAGCTTATATTCGTGATCTTTTTTTTGGGGGGGGGGGAGGGGCGTCGTACTCTTGTACCCTAGAAATGTCCCTCGGACGTCTCCAATGCTCGTTTTTATTCTCAAGTAGGCAATGAAAACTCTCATCGCTGCAAGTTCATGATGTATTGGTGGCAGGCCACCATGGCATGTCGCGCAAGTATGACCACGTTGATTCGTTTGGGTTTGCATATACTATTTTGTGCGTCATACTTCGCCACATTCATTTTTCAAACTAAGCCAGAGCTCGAAAAGGGCGGCCAACTCACTACGTGCCTTTCCTCTGTTTACTTCCGCAAAATGTGTGTTTATCGCTGTGGTTACCAAATACGCCCAGCTGTATGCTACGACACAAGCCTTTCTGGCGGCTGAGCAACTGAAGTCGCAGGCTTTATTCAACATGGCGCCGACGTTCAATATGGCTATCCTCAATTACTTTTCGCGGACTTCGCTCACCGCCTTCTCTCCAGTGTCATCTCTTACGCTACTCGCTCCTGCTAGACACAACACAAACACGCAACGACCTTAATGAAGTATCAATTACACGCTAGTTGACACACTGTCGACGTATATTTCCGCTGAGCACCGGGATTGGAGCGTTGTCCTGTCTATGGTGACATTATCCATCTACAGCCTCGCTCAACAACACCACTCGTTACTCATCACGTTTATTTTTTTTTTGTCGGCAAGAGTATAGTGTATTTCCTCTGAATGTGCTTTCGGCTTTATGCGTGACCTTGCACGCCCGCTTATTCTGTTACGTTGACGGCGACCGTTGTCGTCAGGATGCCGCATCATTCTGAGCTTCGCAGTCACCAGAGAGCACAGAAAGCTGTCTTCACAAACAAACCACCGAGATTCGAGCCCATCTCCCAAATGCTCCATCTTGCATTTGGGAAATGGGCACGCTAACCATTACGCTACCACCTGCCTCCACCAATTTCTGTTTATCTATCTGCCTGGACCCGCCGTGGTTGCTCAGTGGCTGTGGTGTTGGGCTGCTGAGCACGAGGTCGCAGGATCGAATCCCGGCCACGGCGGCCGCATTTCGGTGGGGGCGAAATGCGAAAACACCCGTGTACTTAGATTTAGGTGCACGTTAAAGAACCCCAGGTGGTCTAAATTTCTGGAGTCCCTCACTACGGCGTGCCTCATAATCAGAAAGTGGTTTTGGCACGTAAAACCCCATAATTTTTTTATCTGCCTGGAGCAATTGCCGGACTTGTTCGCCAAGCTAAACCCGCCTGCTGCTACAATTCACCACCACCATCACCACCACCACCCTCCCACTTCACGTTTTTGCCGCAGACGCAGGCAGAATGGATGCAGAAACGAAAAAAAAAGTAAAGATTGCTTGAGCGGCCAGCTGACACATGACCTTAACTTTGGCAGGTTATTCTCATTGGAGCGCATGTAGGCTTGCGGTTGTGTGCAGATTGTGGGTCGCCTTAGCTTTATTGTAAATTTGCTTTCACCGACTCTTTTCAGCTAGAACTCAAATGCCGGACAAAAATGATACCTACCGCTTGAATATTTTTCTTGTTTTCTTGGTTTCAACCAAAAACGCTGATTTACACAAATAGTGATCTTTTCAAGAAATGGCATAAGGATACTACATTTCGAGGTCATGTCGTTGTGTCAGTACGGGCCGGCACCACGTATCGACGAAAGGGCATCACAGTGCCGATGCACGCGGCAGGTTACTGAATGAAGAAAACAGGAAGCGACTGTTTTTCAGTTCTCGCAACATATTGTAACAGATACGAAAGGCACGCACAAGAAGAGAAGAAAGAGAGGGCGAAGAAAACTAGGAGTTAGAGAGGCCGGGCTGCGCTACGATCACGCTACCATCATCGTCCAATTCTCCTGTAAATAAAACCATTTCTCCGCAGCTTCTCGTAACAGTTGTGGTGAAAGGTGATGCGTAATCGACACCCGAAGACGGAGGCTGAACCACAAGTTCTTCGACGGAGCCATCGCCTTGCTGGACTCCCACCGAATTCACCGGAGCTGAACATGTCCCACGACGCAGAAGAACAACGACCCATTCCAACTGCTGCCCCGACAAGTTCTGTTCTGCAACTGAGAGATGCGCGTCTCTTCGCCGGAAGATCGGACGAAGACGTCGAGGAATGGCTCATCCATTATCACCGGGTGAGTGCCGCCAACAGGTGGAACAGCGCTTCTCAGCTTTCGAACGTCGTGTTCTTTCTAACGGATACTGCGTTGGTGTGGTTCGACAACCACGAGGAAACATTCACAACATGGGGAAGATTTGTTTCGGAAATCAAAGAGCGATTCGGCGACTCCGCGACGAAAAAGAAAAGGGCAGAACAGACGCTACTGCGACGTGCGCAAGTACCAGGCGAAACCTGCACGACCTACATTGAGGCAGTAATAAAGCTGTGTAGGATGGTGGACTCAGGAATGTCCGAGGAAGACAAAGTCGGGCACATCCTAAAAGGAATTGCCAAGGATGTTTACAATTTCCTAATTGCAAAAGACAGCCTGGCTTCCGCCGCTGACATCATTCGGCACTGTCGTACTTTCGAGCAACTAAAGACGAGGCGCATAACGCCGAAGTTTGGCAGGCTAACCAATGTAACGACAGTTGCAAGCGTGGACAGCAACCAGCCCCTTGATCTTGAATCAACGATCCGACAAATAGCTCGGGAAGAACTCAGCCTGCACGCGCAAGTGACACATCCAGACACTCATAGCTTCCGCCTACCACCAGATTTTGAGCCAAACGTGTCATCCTTCTCCCCGTATCCTGCGGCAAGGGGCACTGAGGATTATGAACTCGCGCCCCGACAGCAGTCACGTCTCTACGACAGAGGCCCTACTTATGACGCTCGGCCACAACGAGAGCAGCCGCATTTTTACCCCCGAGGCCCTGCGACTTCTGTCAGGCCACGACAAGAACAGCACCAACCCTACTAGAACGACGCGACTTATGAAAGATATAACGGATTTCAGCAAGCAGCAGAGACACGTCATCCACATGACCACGAACTTTCTCGCCGCCCGCAGCCGTCTACCATTCGTTTCGAGGAAGACGCTGTGAACCGCGACCCTCCCGTGTGCTACAACTGCGGTTCCACCGGCCATATAGTTCGGTATTGTCGCCAAGCCCGTCAATCACGTAGGACACCATCGATGTTCTCGCCACCCAGAACCCGTACTTCATATGACCTGCGGACGACCGATTTGCTTCCAAGAGATCACTTCTCACACGAGACCAGACGCAGCGATTCGCCAACATCTGAGCGGAGTTTGACGCCACCAAATAGCCGTCCCCGTCACTCTCCGTCCCCTTAGCGCCGTTCTTCCTCACCGCCCCCGGGAAACTAGCATCCGCGGCCAGTGGATGTGTGGTCACCGGACGGTCTTTGCAAGAAATACCTCTGCCTGTTGTGATGTTCAAAAACACAGTGAATGTCTCGATTGACGGAATACCGACCATGGCGTTAGTTGATACTGGGGCGACTGTGTCTGTGATGAGCCTCACTTTCAAAAACCGGCTAGGCCGCAAAGTTTTTTCTTGGAACGACGGTATTACCTTTCGTGGAGTAGGCGGCGAGTGGCTTCATCGCCTTGGTGTTTGTGCTGTGAGTGTTTTGTTGGCTGGGAAAGTGTTTGTGTCGGAATTCCTTGTTCTTTCTCGTTGTTCGCACGAAGTTATTCTTGGTATCGATTTTCTTGAACAGTGCGGCGCTTCCGTGGACTGTGGTTATGGTGAAATGTCATTGAACAAGTTATTTATATCAGCACATTCCGAACAAAGCTTGCGTGGTGAAGACGGGGACACAGACACACTCAGTGTTCTTGATGAAGTGATTGTACCATCGTGGTGCCTGACGCCCGTTCGTGTTTCTACAACTACTGTTGATGCTGATTGTGTTGACCTTGTAGTTAGGCCTCTCCGCATAAACTGTGCTAAAAATATACTTGTGCCCTGCTCTGTCGTGTGAATGACGAAAGGAGTCGCCACATTGTGGGCGCTGAACTGTTCCGCCACGCCGGTTGTCCTTCGTCGCGGTATGAAAATCGCTCTTTTCGATGAAGCCGCATGTAGTTCAATAGCGGCAGTAACTACGGACGTCTCTACAGCTTGCTTTCCTTGCGATAGTCGCCATTCTGAAGACCTAATGCTTCGCATGATCAGCAAGGCTCTCGGTACATCGGAACAGCAAGCACTGGTACAAGTCCTTGCCAGCCATGAGGCCGCATTCGACTTCACGCATGGAGATGCACCCCTTCATTTACCGTCGTCCCGCGCTCGTCACAGAATAGATACCGGCTCAGCACACCCCATCCGTCAGAAACCTTACCGAGTGTCATCGTCCGAGCTCAAAGTTATTGCCGAGCAAGTGAAGGGGATGATGAACAAAGGTGTCGTTCAAGAGTCATCTAGTCCATGGGCAGCCTCAGCAATCGTGGTCCGAAAAAAAGATGGTTCCTGGAGATTCTGCGTGGATTACAGACATCTAAACGCAGTGATGAAGAAGGATGTCTATCCAATACCGCGAATCGATGACGTCATTGATTGCTTACACGCTGCTTCTTACTTCTCAACACTTGATTTACGATCGGGGTACTGGCAAATACCTATGGACCCTGCCGACAAGGAAAAGATCGCTTTCGTGACTCCAGATGGCCTATTCGAATTTAATGTTGTGCCTTTTGTCCTTTGCAATGCTCCTGCCACCTTTGAAAGATTCATGGACACAGTACTGCGTGGTCTAAAGTGGGAGATATACATGTGTTACCTCGATGATGTTGTAATCTTTGGCCGCACGTTTGAAGAACATAACGAACGCCTCAGCCTCGCTCTCGACTGCATTGAGAAAGCTGGGCTGGTCCTAAACTCAAAAAAGTGTCGGTTCGGCGAACGTCAAACACTGGTCCTGGGACACTTAGTCGACAAGGATGGCGTCAGACCCTATGCTCGTAAGATTGAAGCAGTGAGCTCCTTCAAGCCACCGCAATCAGCACGAGAACTCCGCTCATTCATTGGCCAATGTTCGTATTTTCGTCGTTTTCTTCCCTGGTTTGCCGACATCGTTTACCCGTTGACAAGTATTTTGCGACAAAATGCATCCTTCAATTGGACACCAGAGTGTGACGCATCATTCTCTCAACTGAAGTTTATACTAACGTCAGCACTCCTCTTGCGTCACTTCGATCCATCTTGCCCGACTGAAGTTCACACTGATGCGAGTGGAATCGGGATAGGAGCGGTGCTTGTACAACGTCACAGTGGCGCAGAACATGTTGTCGCATATGCCAGGCGTTGTCTGAGCAAATATGAACGCAATTATACGGTTACGGAACAGGATTGCCTGGCAGCTGTTTTCGCCGTACAAAAGTTTCGATGTTATCTTTACGGTAGACCATTCAAGATTATCAACGACCATCATTCTTTATGCTGGCTGGTCGGTTTGCGTGATCCCTCTGGTCGCCTCGCACGTTAGGCGCTGTGCCTCCAGGAATACGACTTTGTGGTATCGTACAAGAGTGGCCGTCGTCACGCTGACGCAGACTGGCTCTCTTGCGACTACCGACTGCGATGCTGAGAATTTTGACGACTGTCTCGCTGCTGTTACTCCTACGTTCCCTGACGCGGCAGACTTTCAGCGAGAACAACGGGATGATGTTACCCTTGATCCGCTTTTTGTCGCCGCCCGTACTTCTAAAGGCAGCGGTCGCTTTACGGTCCGTGATAAATTGCTGTACAAAACTAATTACTCCGGGCATAGAGCGCGTTTTCTGCTTCTTGTCCCCGAGAGTCTCCGCTCCGACGTTCTACGCGTCATGCATGACGATGTGATATCCGGCCATTTCGGCTTCGTACGAACGCTGCACCGCACGCAGGAGCGCTTTTACTGGCCCAAGATGTACGAAACAACCAAGCGCTATGTCGCTAGTTGTGAAACGTGCCAACGTCACAAGCGACCGACCACCGCAGCCCCGGGTCCCCTTCGGCCATTGACACCGCCCAGTACGCCGTTCGAGCAAGTAGGCATCGACCTTTTGGGTCCATTCCCGTCATCTAACAACAGGAACCGCTGGATAATTGTCTGCGTAGACCATCTTACATGGTATGCAGAAACTGCAGCCATACCGTCTTCCACCGCTGCTTGCGTGGCGGCCTTCCTGCTCCGTTCCGTGGTCCTTCGTCATGGCCCACCACGTGTCATCATCAGCGGCCGTGGTCGCCAGTTCACGGCTGATGCCATTGAAGAGTTACTTCGTTTGTGTACTTCACAGTTCCGTCATTCCACGCCGTATCATCCACAGACCAATGGCCTCGTTGAAAGGACAAACAGAACGCTGACTAACATGCTTGCTATGTACGTCTCCTCCAATCATAAGAACTGGGACGACGTGCTGCCCTTCATCACTTATGCATACAACACTGCGAAGCACGAAACCACGAACTATAGCCTATTTTATCTCCTGTATGCAAGGTTACCGCGAAGCCCTCTGGACACTTTCTTACCCTTCGTTCTGCACAGTGATGATTCTGTATCGAAAACTTTGTGTCTCGCCGAAGAAGCGCGTCGAATAGCTCGTCTTCATACTCTGGCCTCGCAAAGTCATTCGAAAGAGCGATACAACGACCGTCACGTACAAGTATCGCTGCAAAAAGGTGACTTATTCCTCCTTTGGACACCGCAACGCAAGCGTGGATTGCGCCCAAAGTTCTTGTCACAATATTCAGGCCCATTTGTAGTTGTGGACCGCCTGAGCGAACTCATTTACGTCATAGCTCGCCTCCCGTGCAATGGTTGGCGATCAAGCAGAACTCAGCTGACTCATATTGCTCGCCTGAAGCCTTTCTACCCTGCTTGTACATCCTGACTCGCCCCACGGGCTTCGTCTGCTTGCGGGGAAATGTAACAGATACGAAAGGCACGGACAAGAAGAGAAGAAAGAGAGGACGAAGAAAACGAGGAGTTAGAGAGGCCGGGCTGCGCTACGATCACGCTACCATCATCGTCCAATTCTCCTGTAAATAAAACCATTTCTTCGCAACTCCTCGTAACAATATTGCACACAGAACACAAGGCACCCACCACCATGACATTTTATTTGTGACAACTGCAACACAAAATGCCGGACTGATATACTTCCTAAAGGGGTTTAATTTTATTTTTTCATCGCAGAACCGCAAGCACAGGTTGCGTCGCGCGTATACCGCAGCCACGTACTGTGGCCGCGCTCCTTTTCCTCTAACAATGTGGCCCCCGGCGGCTTCACGCGCTCCCGTAGGTGGCGGATTGGACTGTCACTCCAGAAGTTTAAATACACACCCTCTTTACATAGAAACGACGGCATGATTGTTAACATATTGTTGGCTTGGATATGTTTGGCACGAGGCCCAAGACCCTGTCTTCTAACACGTTCTTATGTTTGCGTTCGCGTCTCTGTCTTGAAGGGACTCACACCGTAACATGCTACAATGGTGCTTGAGTTGGGCGTAAGTAAGGCGAAAAACGCGGTTCTAAAATGTCTGTTCACTAACTTGTGCAGTAAACCCATGTTTATAGTATTCGCGCAGTATAGTAGTAGTATAATAAGAGTCACGAGTATGGCATCAGTAACCGCAAGCGCCACGTTATGGTCGTAACTTGTCGGGACAGCGTAGATGTAATCCACAGACCCTGCCACTAAGGAATACGTGGCTAGGCATGGCTGATGAATAACTGCGAAGATTGGTTTTCAGTAAAGGTTTGTTACCAAGAACGGTGGGAGCTTATACTGCCGCAAAGTACGGATGCTGAGCGGTGACTCCAATCATTTACTGGGCACATCACACATCTACACTGGAATTCAACTGGTTTCGCCAACTCTTGCTTATATTCTCTCGCCTCTAAGCTGCGACTTCGCCTGCCACCCAGGCCCCAGCTTTTCCTCTTTGTCCCCCGCTTCTTTCCCAGTCTGCTGAGAAGTGCTTCCACTGAGGCTTGCTCCTCCTTTTTCTCAATAAATAAAGGCATTCATCCATGCATGCCTAAGTTACTGCAGAAAATAGCGTGTCTTTATCTCCATAACCACACTGTCTCTCACCTGGACTCTCCCATCGCAAAACAAAGTTGCTGTGTTCCAAATGGCTGGGCGTCACATATACAATTTTCTAGGAATGGCCAGTAGCACGGCGGGCAATTTTCGGTGGGTGACGAGACATTATATAGAACACCTTCTCTGCCATATCCACACTCAGTGCTCTGCTTCGTGAGCTACTATTAGCCGCTACGACGATGTACGAAATGAAAGAAACATAGCTGGGCTGGTCGCGCGCTGCTCTTTTTGGATTCGTGATGTGTCGGTCTAAAATAATAATATTTCTTATCTAAGCCTAAATGACAGCGATATAGGCGAGGTGAGTTACGGTAGCTAGTTGGCTTGGACTAACGACGCTCTTCACGCAGCACTTTCGTCTTATGCGTGTTTGCGAACGGGAATGAAAGACAGGAGGGTAACACGCCTTCCTGAAATGAAACATTCGGAATAACCCTTTGTTTGGCGGTTGGACATATGTCGAGGGTGCCCAATACGAACAATCTGCGAGTCTGTATCACCTTGCAAAGGGGAACTCAGATGAAACGTTGTCAAACGGATAGGCTTTTAATTATCGTGAGTAGATCTTTATTGAAATTCCTTACCATGAAGTGAAATCCGACTAATAAGCATATAAATTGTCTGTGTTATTAAAACATCCTGTTAGTAAAAGGTTGCTGTGCTTTACAGCCCCCTAAATTAAAACGTAAGTTATGGAAAATAAATGGGTGCGGTAAACGTGTAAACGCATACGCAAGAAAACGCCTAGTCCATTTCCCAGTATTCTCAATAAAGATGGAGCACCTCTATACTCTCACGTTGTAGTAATGTCAAGAACAAAACACTTCCAAAAGAGTCAGTCACGAATGTTACTCATTATAAGGTGAGCTTGCGCTGGAAAATAAAATAACGCTCAAACATAACAATGGCTGCGCGCAAAGTGCTTCCTCTGATTCCGATCTACGGATCAAGGCGTCGGTTCGTCAGATTGGAATGCTCGTACATCGCAGCGCAATCTCGGGTCGGGAAATGTGATGGAGAATGTACGCCAGTATACGCTTCACGCGCGCAATCTGATAAGATAGCGCTCTTTCGCTATTGAATCCGTGCCAACATACTGGATATTAGAAACACATGCAGGCGCATCTTGAGCTGATAACTTTGGAACTGTGGTTAGACGCTAAAAAAGCCACCCCCCCCCCCCCTTAAAAGAAAGAATACAGTTGCTTTCAATATTAGCTGAAACATAGTGCTGGTGGTATAAAAAGGGCCCCCAACACTGCACAGCGGCGCCGATTGACATACAGGAAACTCAAGAGCGAACCACTTTACAATTACTGGTATTTATCAAACCAGCATATCGTGGTTTAATGTAGCCCTGTATTTCAGGGGCCAGTTCTACCACGGGTACTGTGTCGGAGCTCATATTTCATGTCAGCATTATTTTCACAAAATCAAAGCATTCTTTCTTTAGATCTTAACATTAGACAGCCAAAATACATGCAGCGACACCCTCACCCTAATATTTCAGTACTTTTCGTTCTAACGTACATATCCGTGCTGATCCATATGTTACAAAGTGCCGAAAATGTACCCAATGCTTTCCTCCAGGAAGCTGTTTTTATTCCTTATGATGCCAGGAATCCGAGTCTGATGCCACCAACGCTCAGAAACCTAATCGGGAGCGCGCACAATGTTCTCGCACACCTTGTGGGATGTACGGTAGCGCTGAGGTGCTTCTTGTATAATGTATGAGAATTGGTTGTAAAGACAGACGTGCAAGGTTGGGTCATGCGCTTAAGCTCATGAAGTTGATTTGTGCCAAGATAACATGTCCAAACTTTCACACTTACTTTATAAGAAGTCTACAGCACCATCAATATGCCGGCTGCTTTTTAACTGCACGAAACAAAACTATTCGAACGATGCAAACAATGTTAACATAATTTTATCATTCAAGTGTTCAGATTGGTAACCTCTAGATGCGGAGTAAGTTGAGAAGTTGTTTGCGTAATTAACAAAGCTACGTTAATTAAATTTTCAGTAATGGTTTTTACGTGGTTAAAGAAAATGAGCAGTTTGGAGCCCGTCCTCGAGATTAAGCAGCCAAGCGAACAAATTTCGACTAAATGTGTTTCTGTAAGAGCAATGCGAACAAAACTTTTCCAAGTAAACACTCTTGGAAGACTTAACTGACGCAGCAAAAGAACATCTGTAAAGTCAAAGAAAGAACAGCACTTCACGACGGGACGCACACAGGGGGAACCACACACAAACTGCGCTAACATTAAGCGCTGTTCTTTATGTGATAATGAAGCAACTAGCCCGTCAGTCATTCCTTCCAAACCTGTAAAGTCAACCTGACCACATCTAGCCTTTTGTGATGCTGTTATCAATAGTATGGCCCTGTGAACATGTTCCCCATGGTCACGTAGTCGCGTTCCATTTTTATTCACGCTGCTTTCTCGAAGGCAAGCATTTTAAAGCTTTAGTGTCAATACGGCAGTGAACGTGTGCCGCCGAAAGCTTGCTTGGTAACAGAAGCGATGCATGACGGAATGATGTTGCAGATTTAGCGTGTCGTCGGCATCAAGACAGTGCACTGCCGCCGAGGGAACGAAGATAACGAAAGTGAACAGCTTGGTAGCTGCTCAGGCAGCCGTGCCGATGGTGGCGGTGCCATCATGACAAAATCTGCGGCGGCGATATTGACGGCTGAGGCGATTTTTTTCTTTTATTACTTTTTTTACAGCGAAGTCGTTACGAGTATGCTTTAACTCGGGTCCAACTCCGACGTGGCCTATTCACATAAATGTAAAACGCCGAAACGATTTTCTGAGATAACCCCTGGGCCGATTTTAATAAAATTTGCTGGATTCCGGAGAGAAAGGTAAATTCTAGTGACAATTAGAAGCGGAATTTCTATTTAGGGCTTGAATTCTGGTAAAAGATTTTCAAAAATTCGAAAGTGCGAAAAATACAGAAGCACGAAGTTTACAAATTAATAACTCCGCATCAAGAACTGATATCGCGGTTATGTAAACAGACTCCTTTAGACAATTCAAAGCGGACAAATCCAATATGCCGATTTATATCTTACGTGAAGTCGTTACGTTGTGAACAAGGGTTGTGGAAAAGCTGTATTTCCACATTACTAAATTTTTTTAGATTCATGCGTAATATATCAATTTTGTCCGCTTTAGACGTGCTGTTAGATGCAATGTACAGAATTGTGATATCAGTTTTGATTGCCGAAAGACAGAGTTGTAAACGTGGTTTCGTTTTCTGAAAATTTGTTATTTTTGCCAATTTTATATAAACAAATGATCACCAAAATAAAAAATTCTAAACCAACAGTCACTAGATTTTAAGTATTTCTTTTAAGTGCAACAAACCTTGTAAAATTTGATGCAGTGGTTGTGGAGAAAACCGAATTCTCCTTTTACATGTATTTATATAGGACCACCAGAGCTAAAGGTTCCTCTTAAGGGCTACTTTCCCCACTATCGCGTCCGCGTATAGAGCAATATCCCGAAGATAGCGTAATACCGGCCTGACCCGCAGCAGAGGTGCAGCAAGCGTTCAGCTCTCCCCATACGTGGGCTGATCCCGAATGTAACGCCATGCCAGGCCGACCAGCGGCGGAGGTGAAGCACGCATTATGCACTCCCCATACGTGGGCCGATCCCGAAGACAGTGCTACGCGGTGCCGACATACGGCGGAGGTGCAGTTCGCCATTAAGGAGCCCACATACACGGCTTTGCTAGTCATCTTTCTTCACAGAGTGGGAGGGCACTGATATTTTTTACTTATCAAACATCAGGTCATCGACGGCGAAACCAGGGACACCAAAGCCGTCCTCGGGCTCCACGTAGAAAGCGCCTTCGACAAAGTTACGCACTCTGCCATCCTCGCGCAGGTATCGCATCTAAACCTAGGCGAGAGGTCGTACGAATATTGAAAGGCTTCCTCACCGGCAGATGGCGCAGCTCAGACCCGGCGACCTGAACACGGACGAGAAGACATTAGGGAGCCAGGGCACTTCCCAAGGCTCCGTCATCTCACCCATGCTATTTAATCTTGTTATGATTCAAGTTGCCAAAAAACTATGCCATCTTGAAGGACTGAAGCACACGATATACGCGGACGACATTACGCTGTGGGTGGACGGGGGCAGTGATGCCCGCACAAAATCCACGCCACATACGGCAGTCGACACGATCGAAGAAAGCTTGGAAGGTACGGGACTGCGTTGCTCCCCAAGTAAGTTGGAGCTCCTCCTTTACCAACCGATCAAACCGCACAGAATCAAGAAGCAAAGGAAACACGAGAAGATCAAGATCCGCACCAGGGATGGTAACACAATACCGACGGTCAGCAAGATCCGAGTCCTGGGCATGACGATCGAAGTGCTCGGCAGGAACGAAGACACCATCACCTGCATCGTGGGTAAGGCGTCCAATGCCAGCAGACTGCTCAAGCGCGTTACCACCAAGAAGGGAGTCATGAAGGAGGAAAACTTCATCAGGCTTATACACTCCTTCGTACTCTGCCAGTGTACGTGGCAGCCTTCCACAAGTGGGTGAAAAGCGAAAAGAACAAGCTAGACATTCTAATCCGGAGGGCTTACAAGACACCCCTCGGTCTACCTGAAACTACCAACACGAAACGACTCCTCCAGCTGGGCATACACAACACGCTCGACGAGATCATCGAAGCGCAAAGAGCCGCTCAGTTGGAAAGATTGTCATCAACAAAGGCCGGCAGAAAGATCCTGTGCAGTCTAGGCATCGGTTATCACGAACAGCAGGGATCAAAATGCCCCGTCCCCGACCACGTACGATGAAACGTGCGGGTTGACCCCTTGCCGAAGAACATGCACCCGGAATTCAACGAAGGCAGAAGACGCGCTATAGCCAAGGCACTGACGGACCTGCACGCGGAAGACACCGGTGCCAGATACGTGGATGCAGCCGAATAGGCCTGCCGCAACTGCTTCGCGATCGCGGTGGTCGACTCCGTGCGGGCGACTGCCAGCACATCGAGCAAGCAAGTGGAGGAAGCAGAAGAAATAGCCATCGCCCTGGCCATCGTAGCCCGAGAATGCCACATGATCCTCAGCGACTCCAGACAGGCGGTGAGGAACTACGCCAAAGGAAGAATTGCCCCAACGTCGGCACGCGTCCTGCTCCGACAGGCATACCGCGACAAGAGGACTCGAATCAAGTGGTTCCCGGAGCACGCAGGACAAGCGTCGGAGAAGCATGCCCATCGCAACGAAACGGCACACGCCCGAGCGCGAGGATTAACCGACCGCGCCCAAGGCAATGGCTGCCCGCTGTGTTTCAGCGCCAAAGACCGGATGACCACCTATGACGAACTGACCAAGGCTTTCGGCTGGCCCGTAGACTTCTCCCGCCGCCCTGCAAAGGGCTCGACAGGTCGCAGACCGTGCTGTTCAGGTAACTACAAACGAGAACACTTCCAAGCCCGGCGCTATTGCATAGGATGTACCCAGAATCGCACCCCCATGACAAGTGCAGAGCGTGCTGCAGGGAGAAGGCCACATTCGAGCACATGCTATGGGATTGCTCCAAACATCCAAGCCAAGCTAACTCAGGACATATACCACCGCAGCTTGAGGAAGCAACGTGGAGCGAAGACCAAGAAAAACCACTACAGGCCGTCCAGCAGGTCATCGAGGCGATGGCTAGGCAGGAGCCTGGAGAGCCGGCAACGGCGAGCGGGGATCCTCGCAGAGCACCCGCTGCAAGAGTTGGCAGTCGTAGCTGTAGGGAGGACCTTGTGGCGACAGGACTACGCGAGCAGGATTTATTTACATATTAACTTATTAAGCAAGATACATTGGCAGTTTAGCGCGACTCCCATATGGAGCCCGCAAGACTATCATACAGCAAACAGCTTACGAGCACACAGCTCACTAGTACATTTCTAGCATGACAACGAGCACTCAGCTCCCGACGACGAGCACGCTCTAGCAGCCGGTAAACGCTGCTTATAAGCTCTCCGCTCGACGTCATAGTTCGACGTCATCGACGTCACCGTTCGATGTCCCCGTGGACCAGCCCTTCTGGCGGAGGGCTCACAAACACGTGCCGCACACACGCACAGGGGAAAAGGTTCCGGAGCCGACGTCAGAGGACTTCGTAGAACTCTGCTTTGTCTCGGGTGGCGCAGCCGAGTACCACATTCCTGAGTTGACCGCGCGCCACGTGGCTGCTGGTCATCCGCAGTTCTCTGAAGTGCGCCCCGTCTGGTGGGATTGGAACACGTGCTGCGGGCTGAAAGCTGGCACGTCGCGTTGCCACCCCGTACGGCCATTCCTAACACCGCCACGATGACGACGTAGGCCACGTCCGAAGCGCGCCTTCGCGCTTTACTGCAGGCTCAATAAACGTTTTCCCAATCTAATCCAATTACTTATCCGCGTTTGCCCTGCATGCGTGTGCGATAGAAACAAGACGCAGTTATGCATAGAAAATCTGAGGTGGCGGCGGCAGGTCGTAGCGCAGAAGTTAGCATGCCCAGCCCCTCCACGTACTTACATCTGCATTGACATGGGTTCGTGGTAGTGATAGCGACCACAGCTCTACTTTTTCTGCGCGCGCTAGCCATTGTGAAACTAAGGATGTAGTTAGCATGCCCAGCCACTTAATGCAAATTGCAGCAGTTACGAGTGGTGGAACCCCGCTGGGGCTGATTGTGAAGAAAGCTTCCTTTCTCTGCCCACTCTCGCGATGGTGAAGCTAAAATGAGGAGGAGGCCTGACGGACGCAACGTTGATGGCCACCATAACAGAATGGATGGACGACCTGCGGAAAGGACGAACCACACCAAGTTTTTATCACTTGGCCTAGAGTAAAGCGCTACAATGGCTAGTATGGCCTCACGGAGATGATAGACCAAACTGCTTCTCACTGCTAACACTGGACTGATACTAAGAAAATACTCCGTTCGCAGACACCACGCTACACTGAAATTAGCAAAACAATATCAGTTTATAAACTGATAGTGTCAATTATCTGGTGTCCTTATTGTGCGTGTGAATGGCATAATGGTCCTCGAAATGAAATGGTAGTATCTGTTTTTGCAAAATGCAAACAAAATGCGTTGAAGTGATCGGACAGCGATCTACCAGCAGAGAAGACCAACCCGCAAATTAAAAATAATTGCTGGTTTCAGATCTTCCAATGTGCTTTGCACTCAGCTACTATCTGTAATATATTTTTTTTCTTTTTGTGCTCTTATGAAGAGAAAAACTCCACATTACTACAATATCAACAACAGTACACAAAATAGACTGGCTTTGAAGCTGTGACCACGCACCGCACTTTTGTACATTCAGCACATGTAGTATTGGGGCAACGCGTTTGAGAAAAATGATTAGGTTTTCGGTGAAAGCACTGTGACAGGTGGGAAGAAATCGTTGTCATGCCCGGTCGAAATAATACCATATGAAATCTTATTTACCTAACATATTTTTTGAGAAATCACTATAACCCTTTATACGTTTGCTTCGTATGAGTTATGTACTAGTTTGCCTCGTCAATCTCAAAAATGTATTGTCTTTGTGGGAGAAGGCTTTCGTGAAAAACGGCCCAACATAACAGTAAAACATCCGGCATGGTTTCTATTCAGATGATTGACGAAATTCTGCACTGAGAACGTGTCGACTAGCGTGAGATTGAAAGTTGAATTATGATCGTTGTAAGCTTGTGTTGCGTCTAGCACGAGCGAGTAGTGTTAGCGATGTCATTGGTGTGAAAATGTTCAGCTCGGTCTGCGATTTGTTTTTGTGGATCTCCACATTGAACGTCGCAGTCGTCACGATGAGAGCACTCCCATGACATCATTAGCTCAGTGGGCTGGGAAGGCTCGAGTGGTAGCTCACCTTGAGGGATATAGGTAACAATTATTGATGTACGTACTTTGCGATGATGAAAAATATGCAGAAACACCACTGGTGTTGTCTAACTATTCGTAAACAGGCCCCCAAATTTCAATTGGCCCACCCCAAACATTAAGTAGGCCCACCCCCAAATTTCAAGTTGGCAAACCCTCAAATTTAAATTGGCCCACCCTCAAGTTTAAAGTCGGCCACGCCCGATTTTCTTTTTGCCCAGTCTTAAACTTCAAGTGGGCTCAACCCCGAATTTCAATTGGCCCACCCCTAATTTTCAAGTTGGTCCACAGACGAATTTCCATAAATCGTCCTCCGAATTTCGAGCCGACGCACCCCAAAATTTAGGTTGGCCCACCCCTATATCACCCCCAAATTCAAATTGGCCGACCCCGAGATTGCTCCCACATTTAGGTAGGACCAATCCCATATTACCCACAAATACAGATTGGCCCGCCTCCACAACACCACCAAATTTAGATTGGCCCACTCCAATACCACCCGAAAATGTAGGTTGGCCCATCCCCATATCAGCCCCAAACTAACGCTGGCCCACCCCTCGATCACCTCAAATTTAGGATGGCCCACCGCAAATCGCCCACCAACTAAGGTTAGTCCACCCATATTTTACCCTCCAATTCAGCTTGGCCCACCCGCGCATCACCCCCACGGTTAGGTTAGCCCGTCCCCATGTCAGCCCCAAATTTAGGTTGGCCCACCCCCATATCATCCCCAAACCCAGGTTCGCCCACCCCCATATCAGCCCCAAACTAAGCTAGCCCACCCCTCTATCACCTCAAATTTAGGATGGCCCACCGCAAATCACTCCCACATTTAGGTTAGCCCACCCCCGTATCACCTCCGATTCAGCTTCGCCCAGCCCCATATCAGCCCCATGGTTAGGGTGGCCCACCCCCCATATCCCTCCCAAATTTAGGTTCTCCCACCCCCGTATCCTCTCCAAATCCAGGATGGCCCACCCCCCATATTCCCCCAAACTTAGGCTTACCCATCCCTATATCACCTCAAATTTAGGTTTAGCCACCCCCATGTCAGCCTCACATTCAGCTTGACTCACTACCATTTCACCCCAAATTTAGGCTGGGCCACTCTCATATCACTACCACATTCAACTTGACCAATCCTTGTATCACGGCCAAATTTAAGCTGACGCCACTTCCAATTTAAAGTTGGCCGCCCCACCCCTTTTTATAAAGACCTACGTATTCATATGGGAAATGCGTCAAGTTTTTTGGCGTTACAGACACGATTTCGCACGATGTTGCTACCAGATCATTGGGGCACTCACCAAAGAATGCTTCGCATTAAAAGCAACTGCACCGAACGAGCGACGCCATATTTTGATCCTAAATACTGACGGCTAGCCAAGCTAGCTTCTCTGTAGAGCAACCGGGGAAGACACAGCAAGGGACATTTATTCAAATTGTTTTTTTACGGCCACACCTACGGATTCATACCACTTGGCTGTAGGGAACACATTACCAGTAGCTATTAATCCACACGCTGCACATCTTCTCCTATTTGGTGCATGTCTTAATTGGATGAATCTTTAGAAATAATTAACGTTCGGGCAGCGACTCAGCTTAGCAGACACTTTGTTCCGCACGAATGTTGCATAGGAATGGCACTGGCCACCGGGTGGCATTGTGGCCCAGGTGGACCTCATTCGCTCGGAGTATGTGCCATTAAGGACAGGGGAAAGTCGAAGAAAACGCACCTTCCAGAAGGACGCAATAAGAATGGCCGTTTTGTTCTCCCAGGTTCCACGCTACAAAGCACGTAAGTTTTTTTTTTTTTTTTGCATAGCACAAAGCTTTGTGCAAGCTTCTAGTTATGATGTGCAATGAATAAAACCTTCATAAATGCGATGACTTAACAAATGAACACGACATTGCTGTGTTTTAGGAAGGAAAAATAGAAAACATAATATTTCAAGAGAACGACTGGAAAACCAGAACCGAAAGCAAATCATGAGTTTTCTGTTTCTTCCATCTGGTGGCAGACTATAAAACTATAAGTCCTATGCGGCTGTAAAAAAAAAACTGCGCCGCTGAAAAACCAGAACCGAAAGGAAATGTTGGGTTTCGTGTTTCTGCCATCTAGTGAGAGACTACAAAACTACGCCCTATGCGGAAAAAAAAAAAGTCCGAAGCGAGAATCGAACCGCGGGCGCCGCGAAGCGTGACTAAAGGTGCGCGCAATTCTACCGCTCGGCCACGACTTCCAAGGGTTTGCGCTGTGGTACGAACATCTTTTTATAGATACCACGTAAATTTTTACGACAGTGTTACAAAAAACGCTTTTGGGAACAGTGTTGCGCCATGTGTGGAGAGTCGAGATAGGCATCAATCGAAAGCTGAGTCTCCGGACTACATACGCTGCACTGCGTATTACGATAGACGTCGTAGGTTAATTACAGGCACCGTTCGTGCCTCGAAAATCGAGTACAAATTTTCGTCGTTTCCATAGGCTTCCATTGCTAAACCTTTAACCGCTGTGGGAACAAAATTCTTGCGTGCCATAACGTGATCACTGCATTTGGATCGTGTGGATTGTCTTCCAGAACACGTCTGTCGCCTGCGTTTTTGGATAATCGACCTGCAGCTTTTGTTATGCGCGAAAAACCCGCTCGTTCCATTGAAAACGCGCTAGCTTCGTGCCGGGGCCGCTTGGGGCGCTAGTTGGTACGTGTCCAGGAAAGCTGGATATGTATTGGTTCGGTTACAACCTTATACAAAATCTTGGTCAAAGTTAAATCCATAGACGACCGTTATTTATTAGTTGAGTGACTTAAATTGGTGTGGCACTTCAAACCAAACTCTGGCACAAACTTCCTGAATCATTTCTTGTCTGGTTTCGAAATGTCCGCATTGAAGTCTCCAATGATGATCACAGGGGTAATATGATCAAGGCTAACCCATGCAAAGTGCGCGGTCATGAACTTCTCGATAATGCACTTGGGCCCAATGTGTCTGGAGATATATATACACACTAGACATCACAATTCCGTTTTTCATTTGTACGGTGCAGACATCCCCACAGTTGGTGGCATTGTTCTCTTGCGAGTCAAGGATGTATGGTTGAACATACATTTTCTCCTCTGCGTATATGGCAATGTCTCCAGCTGCTGAGTTCCTGTGCTGTTCATAAACAATTCAAGCACACTTCTAACCTCTGCACTTTTTGGCGTTAACAGCAGTGTGCTACGATGGGAGGCCTGTGCTATAAGCAAGCGTTCGTGGTAAATACAAGTTCTTGATCATGGCTTGGCGAGGGCTTTAACTTTGGTAACAGTGAGGCTGTGGCGACGAGCGACCACGTAGACCGGTAAAGTCCGGCTCTCGCAGGAGAGGAAGCACCAACACTCGATCGCTTAGCGTAGCATTCTTTTTAATAATAATCCTTCGGAACGCTAGCCCGTGCCGGAGCGTGCCAGCCGCTCGTGCCTCGTGTAGACGCGAGCGTCTACGTCATCCCTCGTGCGACGCCGATGCTGCTGCCACTACAGAGGGCTCCCCGCCTAGAGAGGAGGAAATTCCGACGAACGATGGAAAGTCCACGTGACGCAGCGTGGCTTGACGTTGGTCTTGGGTGTCACGTGCACTGGCGGCGGCGAAGGATGCAGCAGGGTCGCGTCGCATACTGGTGGAGCTGATGGCGCGGGTGCTTCGATGTAGGCGGGTTTGAGACGTTCCAGGGCAATTGTGTCTGATCGGCCGTTGACGCTGACAACAAACGTCGTCGGACGACGCTCTAGAACACAATATGGCCCGGAGTAGTGTGGCTGCAAAGGCTTCCGCACGGCACAGCTACGCACGAAAACGTGGGTAGCAGAGGGGAGTGTGGAAGAAACGTACGGGGACCTTGCTTCTTGTGAACGTGTAGGCACGGGGCGTATCTGGCTGAAGAAAGCTTGCAGTTCGGCAATGTAGTCGGCAGGTGATGGCATAGGCGTTTTGGGGGTGGCGACAAAGAAATCGCACGGAAGGCGTAGGTGAGTGCCGTAAACTAGCTCAGCACAGGAGCAACCTAGGTCGCTCTTGAGTGCGGCTCTGATGCCAAGTAAGACGAGAGGCAAATGCAGGACCCACTTCTCCGGCGATTCATGTGACATAAGGGAGGCCTTGAGATGCCGATGAAAACGTTCAACTAGTCCGTTGGACTGCGGGTGGTAAGCAGTTGTGCGAAAACGTGTCGTTCCGAGTAGCTTTAGTATCTCGTTGAAGAGTGCTGAGTCAAACTGTCGACCGCGATCTGTGATGATTGTGGATGGGCAGCCGAACCTTGCGATCCAGGTAGACACGAAAGCTGCTGCAACAGTGGGCGCTGAGATGTCAGATATAGGTGTAGCTTCTGGCCACCGTGTATAACGGTCGATGCATGTCAGTATGTAGCAGTAACCTTTCGAAGGTGGGAGAGGGCCGACGAGGTCCAGGTGTACGGTGTCAAAACGAGCATCCGGTGGAAGAAAAGACTTGGCAGGCGGAATGGGGTGACGCTGGATCTTCGAACGTTGACACGACAAACAGCAGCGAACCCAATCGCGAACTTGCGCGTTTAGCCGAGGCCAAACGAAACGACTGGAAAGAAGCTTCTGTGTCGCTCGTATGCCAGGGTGCGACAGGTTGTGCACGGTTTCGAATAGACGTCTGCGAAGGGATGCCGGAATGTACAGGCTGGGTGTGTCGTTAGAAGTGTCGCAGACGATGGACGTACCATCTGGGGTCACGACGACGTCTTCCAATTTCAGGGACGTTGGCGAATTCCGGAGTGTACGAAGTTCAGTGTCGTCACGCTGGTGACTGGCGAGTAAGCCGGCCGCGATGATGAAAGGTTCCGATGTCAACGTGGAAACGACATTGACACGACTGAGGACGTCGGCTGGAACGTTGTCGGTGCCCTTGATGTGGCGGAACGTTGTCGTAAACTCGGAGATGTAGGAAAGGTGTCGAATCTCGCGGGGCGAGTAAGAGGACGCCGAGTGATTCGTTGCGTGCTCAAGGGGCTTGTGGTCAGTCAAGACAGTGAATGCACGGCCTTCGAGGAAATGGCGAAAATGCTTGATAGCCAGGTAAACAGCGAGTAATTAACGGCCGAAAACGCTGTAGCGGGACTGCGCAGGCTTCAGTTTCTTGGAGAAAAAAACGAGTGGATACCACGCATTGTCGATGAATTGCTGCAGAACGGCACCAACAGCAGTGTTTGAAGCGTCGGTCATGATGGCAGTGGGTGCGTCTGGCTTTGGGTGTCTAAGCAGCGTGGCGTCAGCGAGGGCAGACTTGACTCTTGTGAAAGCGTCGGCGGCCTCTTCAGTCCACTGAAGCACTTGTTTGCGTTTGTTTACCAGGAGGGCGTCGAGCGGAGCCATAAGTCGTGCGCACTCGGGAATGAATCGGCGGTAGAAATTCACAAATCCGAGAAATTGGCGAAGCTTGGTGAGTGTGGTCGGTCGGGGAAGGTTTTCGATGACGCGAATCTTGGACGGCAGTGGGCACAGCTGGTCTTTTTCGGCGTTGACACGACTCACACGCGGCAACATAGCGCCGGACGGAGCGGTTGAGACGCGGCCAGAAAAACCGTCGCCGAATTCGGTCATAGGTCCGCGTGACGCCAAGGTGTCCAGCGGTGGGAACGTCGTGCAGTTGCTGCAGTACAATCTTTTGCAGATGAGACGGAATGACGGTTAGGAGCTCGGGCCCGTCGGTGTGCATGTTGCGGCGATACAGGATGCCATTTTGTAGTACGAACATGTGAAGGGATGGGTCAGACGGAGCAGAGAGCAGGCATTCGATAATGAGGCGTAACGACTCGTCGCGTCGTTGTTCAGCGCCAATGTCTTGCAAGGCTGAGAGCGAAAGAACGCAGATCGGTGCGACATCCACTAAACCGTCCGGTACATCGACGGGATGACGAGACAGGCAGTCGGCGTCCTGATGTAGACGACCCGACTTGTAGACCACAGTGTATGTGTATTCTTGCAGCCGTAGGGCCCAGCGACCGAGGCGGCCGGTGGGATCCTTGAGGGAGGAAAGGCAACAAAGGGCGTGGTGGTCGGTTGTAACTGTAAATGGTCGTCCATATATGTAGGGTCTGAACTTGCCCACCGCCCAAATGAGGGCGAGGCACTCGCGCTCAGTAATCGAGTAATTGCGCTCGGCGGGAGAGAGGAGGCGACTGGCGTAGGCGATAACGCGGTCGTGCCCACATTGGCGTTGAGCTAAAACTGCGCCGATTCCGTAGCCACTGGCGTCAGTGCGGATTTCTGTCGGAGCGGAGGGGTCAAAATGGGCGAGAACAGGAGGTGTGGTAAGCAGCGTGATGACTTGCGAGAAAGCAGACGCTTGTTCAGAGCCCCAATACAAAGGAACGTCTTTCTTCAGGAGGTCAGTCAGGGGACGGGCAACATGGGCGAAATTTTCCACAAACCTGCGGAAGTAAGAGCAAAGGCCCATAAAGCTGCGAACATCTGTGCACAAGTTGGTACAGGGAAATTCTGCACAGCATGAACTTTAGCGGGGTCGGGGCGAATGCCTGACGAATCGACAAGGTGTCCGAGCATAGTTATTTGGCGGTGACCGAAGTGGCACTTGGACGAGTTGAGCTGTAAGCCAGCACTGCGAAAAACAGAAAGAACAGATGAAAGTCTTTCAAGATGAGTCGCAAAAGTTGACGAGAATACGATGACGTCATCCAAGTAGCACAAACAGATGGACCATTTCAAACCACGCAAGAGCATGTCCATCATCCGTTCAAAGGTCGCCGGGGTATTGCACAAGCCAAATGGCATTACTCGGAACTGATATAGGCCGTCTGGTGTGACGAATGCGGTCTTTTCACGGTCCATTTCATCCACGGCGATTTGCCAATATCCAGAGCGAAGGTCTATAGATGAAAAATAAGTGGCACCGTAGAGACAATCCAGAGCATCGTCAATGCGGGGAAGTGGATATACATCTTTCTTGGTGATCGTGTTTAGATGGCGATAGTCAACGCAGAATCGCCAGCTGTTATCCTTCTTTTTGACGAGAACAACAGGGGACGCCCACGGACTGGAAGAGTGTTCAATAATCCCTTTGGCAAGCATCTTGTCAACCTCGCTCTGGATAACTTGTCGTTCAGAGGGCGACACCCGGTATGGGCGTCTGCGAACAGGTGCTGCATCGCCGGTATTTATCCGATGCGTCACGACCGTAGTTTCACGCAAAGGGCGATCGTTCAGATCGAAAATGTCGGAGTAGGACTCGAGGAGGCCACGGAGCTGTGCGGCTTGTTGGGTGGAGAGGTCCGGTGCAATCATCTTTGTAAAGTCCTCGGTCGGGGCTGATGCAGAAGGCGCAGAATGAGCAGTGGTCGAAGACGGCGCAACAGATAGGGCAGAAATGTGGCACTCGTGCGTTGGTGACAACGTGGCAAGAGACATGCCTCGAGGAACTACTTGCGGGCACTGTCCGAAATTTAGGATCGGAAGACATGTCTGATTGTCCGCAACAGAAACGATGGTGTGTGGGAAGGAGACATTGTGAGAAAGCAGGACTGACGTTGCGGGAGTAAGGACATAGTCTCCATCAGGTACAGGTGGGCTGGCTAAAACAGGGATGAAGGTTGCTGCAAGAGATGGCAGGCGTATAAAATCCGCGGAACAAAGCTGAGCTGGAGCTTGAGCAGGAAGGTCAATGGGAACAGGCAGGGGTAAGTCAAGTTGCACAACACCGGCGGAACAGTCAATCAGAGCAGAATGGGCGGACAAAAAGTCGAGTCCGAGGATCACATTGTGAGGGCAATGTTCAAGCACACTAAACAAAACGGACGTGTGGCGACCGGCGACACTGACACGAGCAGTACACATTCCAAGCACAGCCGGAGTTCCACCATCGGCGACCTGGAGCAGTCGAGTCGGAGCAGGAGTAAGTACCTTTTTCAATCGCGTTCGAAGCTCCGCACTCATGATGGAAATTTGGGCTCCAGTGTCGATGAGTGCTGTAACGGGCAAACCATCCACGTCCACGTCCAGAAGGTTCCGATTAGTAGGCAGGGTCAGCAGAGGAATTTCAGGCCGGTGTTCTAGAGCAGCGTCACCTCCAGGAGCTGCCCCAGTTAGTTTCCCGTCGGAGAGCGGCGACGGTAAGCTGGGGATGGAGAGCGACGCAGCTGGGGCGAACGGGAGCGGCGACTATGTGGTGATGGCGATCGGCTGGTCGCGGTGGCTCGAGCGTTGTCAGGTGCGTCTTCAACCTCGGTGGAGAGTGATGGCGGGCGAGGATTCAGTGGCGGGCGGCGGTAGGAGCGAAAGCTTGGTCGAGAGTGGGCTGGCCAGGAACTTCGACAGTGGCGAGAGATGTGGCCCACACGTCCACAGTAAAAACAGATTGGTCTATCGTCATGGGTGCGCCATTCGGCTGGGTTGCGATAGCTCGGATATGGACCGCATTGGCTCCGGTGAACAGGGGCAGTGGCAGCAGACGAAGCAAAGTCAGGACGGCTGGCGGAGCAGATGGACGGAAGACCTACATTGGCAAGTTCTTGGCGAATGACCGACTGAATGAGGGACACAAGCGGCCGGGAATCGTCAAAGCACTGCGTGACTGGCGTGGCAGGAGGCGCTGCTTCGATTTCTCGCCGAACGATACGGACGACGTTCTCAGAGGAGGTGGGCTCACGTGGTGGACAAATGTCTTCGCACGTCGATGAAGCTGCGGTATTAGGTAGACGCGTAAACTGTTGAACTATGCGGCGACTCTTCGCGTCTTCAAAGCGGCGACATTCATTAATGATCTCATTGACCGTTGTGATGTTCTTATAAACAAGCAGGTTAAACGCGTCGTCCGCGATGCCCCTTAAGACGTGGCTGACCTTGTCTGCCTCTGCCATATTGTTATCTACTTTGCGGCAAAGAGCGAGGACGTCCTGGATATACGCCACGTAAGATTCAGTGGACGTCTGTACACGGGTCCCAAGGCCCTTCTTTGCAGCACGTTGGCGGCCGACGGGTTTGCCGAACAAATCTCTAAGCTTCTGTTTACACTGGTCCCAACTCGTAATCTCTTCTTCATGTGTTTCGAACCAGACCCGTGCTGTTTTCTTGAGGTAGATTATTACATTAGCCAGCATAAGCGTGTTATCCCACCTGTTGTGTGCGCTGACCCGTTCATAATTCTGTAACCAGTCATCGACGTCAACGTTGTCAATCCCGGAAAAAATGCCAGGGTCGCGAGGCTGGGCCAGGATGACCGTCGGTGGCGACGACGGGGCCGCGGTTGAACTGTCTCCTTCGGAAGACATGGCGGCCAGGTTACGTCCGCTGCGGAGCTCCGTCTTGCTCAAGTGATTACCCCGCACGTCCACCAATGATGTTATGGGAAGGAAGAAGCGTCCGTCTATTTACAGGTAGCTTTTAATGGCTGAGCCAGCAAGCGTAGAGCATCGATATTGCTAAACACTTCTTCGTCGTCTCCCAGACCACCATCAGCGTCGTCTTCTTTCCACATTACCGACTGTGACAATATTATCACTTTCTGAAAGCGAAACCGACGCAAAAAGGAAAAAAAATATTAGAAGGCATTCCACTCTGTGAAGATGGATGACCAGCTAAGCTCTAGCACATCACACAGGATTACACAAGCGGTCTTGTATTTATTTTCACCACTCTGGAAACGCTGCCAGTCGAAATTACAACACGAGAAGGGCACCCCATTCCGAGGGTGAACTCCATCAAAATTTTAGGACTTCTAATCAACGCCAAAGGCTGTAATGCAGAAGCTCTAAACAAGCTGAGCGCGCAGGCGAAAAACATACCAAGACTCATAACTAGAATCGCAAGCAAAATGGGGGGACTCAAGGAGGACAACCTACTCAGGGTCTTCCAAGCTTTCTTTATCAGTCACATTACTTACACGGCACCGTACCTCAAGTGGAGCAAAATCGAAAAGAACAAACTCGACACACTCATCAGGTCCGGCGTCAAAAGAATACTCGGTATTCCACAATCCGCTAGCACATTAAAACTACTTGAACTTGGAATTCACAATACCACAGACGAATTAATTGAAGCACAGTTTATTGCACAGATCTCCAGGCTTTCGTCAACTAAGCCGGAAATCAAAATTCTTGATGAAGCTGGTCAACTCCCTATGCAGGCTCCGCTCAACCGACACCCCCTGTCTAAATTAGCCCGTGAAGGTATAAAGGTCGAGCCCGTGCCGAGGAACATCCACCCAATATATAACGAAGGTCGCAGAAGAGCGCGGGCTAGAGCCATCCTTCGACGAATAGATCCTTACGGGGCAGATGTATTCTTCGTTGACGCCGCCAAATATGGCAGCGAAGACAGGTTTGCAATCACGGTCGTTGACGCGCGCGGAACGCTTATCAGCGCCGCATCAATCTACGCCAAACACGCGAACGAGGCGGAGGAAACCGCGATAGCCTTGGCTCTTCAAGCCGCAAAAGGCCCGGCGTCCATTTTCTCTGACTCGCGCACGGCGGTCAGGGCTTTCTCGTCCGCTCTAGTTTGTAAACACGCAGCCAACATCGTTAACAGATGCTTTCGTATTAATACGCGAGAAGAAACTGCAGGTCATATCAACATAGCATGGTTCCCGGCACACATGGACGATGCAACTAACCGAGCGGGTTGCAACCCTAACGAGCGGGCCAACTGCCTGGCGCGTGAATTCACGAACCGCGCCAGAGCTAGCAGTCCGGCTCTCCCGCAGGATTGCCCCTTCAAAGATAAACTTACAACCTTTCACGAAATTACGTCACATTACAGACAAAGCAGGAGAAAATTCCCTCCCCCCAGTCCGAAACTGAACAGGGCTCAGGCTGTTACTTTCAGGCTTTTACAGACGAGATCGTACCTCACCCCGAGAGCGCTTAGTTGGATAGACCCGAACTTTCCGCAATCGTGCTCCAAATGCGGTCACGCGTGCTGCTCCTTCGACCACATGCTCTGGCTGTGCCCGTACAACGCGGGCTCCGACTTTCATAACGAGTCCAAGTGGGACGCCTTGCTGAAGAGCTCGGATTTCACAAGCCAACTACAGGCCATCCAGAGGGCCCGCGACGTCGCGGAGAGTCACCATCTCCCTGTCCCGTAGTGGGTGGAGCCACCAACTTGATCGGGGAACCTTCGGGTGCCCCCTAATCAAGTTCCTCAGGACACTCTAATAAAGTTCTTGTCACTGTCACCACTTGGTAATGGTAGTGACGATAGCCTTACTGTGATTACTGTGATATATACGGGTTGGTCCGGTTACAACCTTAGACAGACGTCTTGGCCAAAGTAGAATCTATGCACAACCATTGTTGGTTAATTGAGTTACTTCGAGTGGTGTAGCACTCCAAACCAAATTCTTCATGCACAAACTCAGTGAACCATTTATTTTCTGGTTTTCAAATGCCCACATTGAAGTCTTCAATGATGATCACAAAGGTAGTGTCATCGCAGCTAACCAATGCAAAGTGCGTGGTAATGAACTTCTCAGTACCACACTTGGGTGTGCCTGAATATACATATATAGACAGTGGATATCATAATTTCGTCTTTCGTTTGTACGGCAGACACTGCACTCCACAGTCGGTGCCTCTCTCCTCTTACGAGTCATGTTGTATGGTTGTACATACATTTCCGCCTATGCATATGCGGCAATGCCTTCTGCGCGTGAGAGCATGTGCGGTTCACAAATGATTCCAGCATGCCCATCGACGGGAAACAATGCATCTTTATTATTATTATTATTATTATTATTAGTAGTAGTAGTAGTAGTAGTAGTAGTAGTAGTAGTAGTAGTAGTAGTAGTAGTAGTAGTAGTAGTAGTAGTAGTAGTAGTATTGGCGGAGCACTTGAAGCCTGCTTCACCTCCGCCGCGTGACAGCCCGATACTTCGCAACCTCCAGGATCGGCCAAAATTCTTGCTCCCTGACACGACAAATGCATTTCGGGGCAGAGGTACACAGCTTCGCTGTGAAAGCGCCTGTACAGTCAGTATTGCCACCCTGTATTTTGTCTCGATGGCACCATCACCATCGGCACGGTCGCGCTAGGAGCTACTAGCGGTTCGCGTTCGTTATCTTCCTTGCGTCTTGACAGCGATGACGCGCTAAATCTGCACTATCATTGCGTCGTGCACCCCTACTTCGCCCAAGCCAGCTTTCGGCGGCACACGTTCGCTTTTGTATTGACATCAAAGGTTTAAACTGCTTGATTTAGAAAAAAAAACAAATGTACATGAAAAGTGCACTGGCCGCAGGGAACGTACTCACGGAGTGATGCTATTGATCACATTATCACAAAAGGCTGGGCTCTGTCAGGTCGCCCTTAAAGACGGTCTTTTTCAGCGTCAGTTATGCTTTCAGAGTTTATCTGTAAAGGATTTGTAAAATAGAAGCATGTTTATTAATTATTCGCTCGATCAGCTAGGTAGTCTCGCGGACTGGCTCCAAGCTACACATGTCCGTTACCCACCTAAGATCAATTATTGACAATTTAATTATCGTACCTTCGTTTATTACGAAAACAACTGCTCAGCTTACTCCGTATGTAGAGGCTACCAATTTCAACACTGGAATGATAGCAATAATGTCAGCAAGATTTACATTGCTCTATTAAAATTTGGCGCCGTTAAAAAGTAACTGCCTGGATATTCATGGTGCAGTACGCTTCTGTTAAAGCAGGTGCAAATGCTCCAACGGGTTTTCTTGTCGCAATTCAAGTTCATCAACTTAAGCACATGCGCTCAACAGTACACTTCTGCTTTTACTACGGACTCTCCTACGTTATACAAGAAGCACCTCAGCGCTACGGTATATCACACAAGGTGTGCGAGAACATTGTGCGCGCTCCCGATTACACAAATGAGCTTGGTGACACCAGGCTCGGTTTCCTGGCGTCATTAAGAATAAGAACAGCTGCCTGGCGGAAATCAATGCAAAATTATTATGGTACATTATATCAAATACAGTAGCGCGCACGTGTGTGTTAGAACAAAAAGTACTGAAGTATTGGGATGAGTGCTTTGCGGAATATATTTTAACTGGCTATTGTTCACACATAAAGAAAAAAATACCGCTTTTTTTCTAGAATTATTGCTGATATACGTATGCAGTCAATGGAAACATGAGTTCCGACCTAGTGCCCGTGGTGGAGGCAGCCCCAAACCGCACGGCTACATTGGCAAACGATATATTGGTTGATTAGGGCGAAAAAATCTAAAGTGGCTCGTTGCAATGGGGGCTCATACCCGAAACCAGAACGACATAATCAGGAATGGCCCATACCCTCGTAAGCAAGCAAATATGCAATGGCTGAATATGCATATACATTGTTTGACTATGCGTATGACTTGCTGTTGAATTGACACCATGTAATTATTCGTCTTTTCATTAAACATCATAATTCCCGATTTCTCTCTGCTAAACTTAAGGCCTAGGCTTTTCGCTGCGTAGCCACAAACATTCGCTCGTGTATAAATCACATTCATTCTCGATAGTGGCAGAATGTCGTCATCACACATCATTCCGGGAACCTTCTGTTGCGCGATTTGTCAATTACTCATGCAAGATAAATCAGACCCTAATTCACTGTTCTGATTCCTGATGACGCCAGAAAACCAAGCCTGATGCCGCGAACGCTCAGAAATCTATTAGGGAGAGCAAATAATGCTACCACACACCTTTTGTGATGTACCGTGGCACTGAGGCATTTCTTGAACAATGTAGGAGAATACATTGTAAAGACAGAGGTGCATCCTTGGATGCGTGTGTTCTAAGTTCATCAACTTGAATTGCACCAAGAAAACCTGTCCGAGCATTCGCACCTGCTTTATTAGATGCCTACTGCACTATCATTATACAGGTGGTCTTTTTTAACGGCACCAAATTTTAAGAAATAGATCAATGTAAATCTTCCTGACATTATTATCATTAGAGTGTTCAGACGGTAACCTCCGGATACGGAGCAAGTTGAACAGTTGTGCGCGTAATTCACGAATGTATGTTGATTATCTTTTAAATAATTGATCTTGGGTGGCTAAAGCGAATGAGTAGTTTGGAGCCTGCCTTCGACATTGTATAGTTGAGCAAATATATGCTTATGAAACATGATCCTGTAAGAGTAAGAACAAATATCTTGCAATTAAGCGCTCTCTGAAAGCCTCGCTGACGTGGAAAAAGGTCGAGGGTAACGTCGACCTGACCGCTTCCAGCCTTTTGAGATATTGTCATGAATGACACGGCTCCGTGAGCATGTTTCTTGCGGCCAGATGACTGTCGATTTTTATTCACATTGTTTTTTCCGAACGCAAGCCGTTTAAAGTTGAAATGTCAATATAACAACAAACGTGCGCTGCCGAAAGCTCGCTTGGTCACCGAAACGATACACGATCGAATGATAGTGCAGATTTTGCGCGTCATTGCCTTCAAGACATTGCGCTGCCACCGACGGAAGCAAGATAACGAAGTTGAACTGCTTGGCAGCCTCTTACGGGCCGTGGTAGGCAAGGGCGGCATTACTGACATCGCAGGCGCTTTCTTTTTGCAGTGTCATTCGTAGTTGTCTCGTGCATTTAAACACGGGCTTTAATGGTCTCCACATCGCGTTTGTTTCCAAGAGTAGGTGTAAGCAGGAAAATGTTCGCTCACACCCGCAAACACGCAAATACCCTCGCACACACACACACGCACTCTCTCTCCCTGGCACGAGCACACACTCTCTTCCTCAAACGCATTCACACGCCCTCTTCATCGTGCCCATCGTACGCACAGATATCCATGCGCACACAAATACGCACAGTTATGTCCGCAGGCATGCATGCTGAAACACGAACAAGCACGGTCGCACATGTGTACATTCACGCGCCGCCATGCATGCGCCGAAAGCACGCAAGCGCACACACACATGCACTAACACGCAGATGCAGGCATGCACACACGCCGCGAACGCTCACACACACATACGCGCACTCGCGTGCAAGCATATGTACATACGGAGGCACTAGCACGCGCACACACTCTCCGCTGGCACGCACACTCACGCACACTATATCTCTCCCTCGCGTATACACACGCTCTCTTTCCCTCGCGCGCACACACATGCTGGAAACAGTGATAGGTGAGCGCGACAGTGATTATACGCCGGCTGTGCGAGATTGATAACACAGAACTTAGTTTAAAGGAAAAAAAAAAACTTTAAAAGAACTTATATTCTGGTCATGCAGTACAGTTTAACAAAGGAAAACATCGCAGCGTAGTACGCAACGTCCGCTTTGTCTTGTCTCTAAACAGCGTCTCTCTCTTTCTTCTCACACAAACACAAACACACACACACACACACACACACACACACACACACACACACACACACACACACACTCTGTATCCCTCGCACGCAAACGCACTCTCCCTCACACGCACGTACTCTCTCTCCATCCGTCATACGCATACACACACACGCGCGCGCGCACACACACACACAATACGCACGCACAGATATCCATGCGCACACAAACACGCACACATTTTTTCGCAATCCTGCATGCTGAAACTCGAAAAGCACACGTTGGCACGCGTACACGTACACACACGCCCACGCATGCACCGCAAGGGCGCGCACAAGCGCGCACACACGCAGGCACCCACATACGCTGCGAACGCTCACACACGTCGCGAACGCTGACACACGCATACACGCACTCGCGCGCATGCAAACGCAAATACGGAGGCACACGCCCGCACACTCATACACAGAGCGAACATGCGCATAGAACCACACCCAGGCACGCTCAAGACATGCACATGCATAACCACTCTGTACCATCTCGGCTGCTTCTCAAAAGCCTGCACGTGCAAACAGGCTGCATAACACTCCCTCTACCAATACCTTTTCAATGTCAGCTGTAATAAATCGCTTTAAGGTTTAAATTTGGCGCTTTTTTAAGCCAATGTGCCCTCTGGCGGGAGGGTGCAAAACGATTTTCTCCTGTCGTTGGACTTCACCGCCCCTGTCTGACTTTCTTTAACTGCTTTAACGTACCACCAATGTTCCGACTAAGTGCCAAAATGCATATGTTGCTAGAAGGGACCACCCTCTTGTTGTCGTCGTTTGAAACTTTTTGACCCTCGCCCTATATTCTGAAATATAAATTAGAAAAAAAAATTCCCATTGAGTCACACTTGTGCATTGCTGTGAAGTTCCGAAGGAGAATGTCCAGAATTCCTGGACATGAAGCCCGAAAATATAGATCACGTTTTCCTACATTGCTGGGCGGCAGTTTTCTTCTGGGACGTCTTAAAGCGAACCCTGAAGAAAGAGCTGCCGGTGGACCCCCAAGGTATCAGGTATCTGGCCATTAGAGATGACGACGGGGTTCCCTATGACTTTGTTATGTTAAATGCTCTACACTGTATATGGCGGGCTCGTATGGCAGGGTACCATTGCGATGCTGATGCTAGGCCAGCTCGTGCTTACTTCAAGGAATGTATGTCGCGATTTATTGAAATCCATAAAATACAAGAATGTGTACCGGATTGGCTGTCGAGGCTAGAACCCCTGACAGCCATGAAGGAATTTTAGTATGACAAAGCCAGTCCAATATGGACAGACGGCTTTATTGTGCGGTTTCTTTCCTTACGCACCTTCCGTTTTTTTTCCTCCTCCAACGGTTGGAATTTGTGATACACAAGTGTGTGCTAACTGTACAGTCTGAGTAATGTCGAAGACCGGCAATAAATTTAAAAAAATAAAAAAAGTGTCCGGATGGCCGAGTGGTCTAAGGCGCCAGACTCAAGGGAAACCTTGCCCAGCGATGCGGGATACACGAGAATTCTGGTCTACGCATGTGGGCGTGGGTTCGAATCCCACTTCTGCCACAATATTTTGCGTTTTTTTATACCACGCTGTACGCGCCGCTCACTGCGCGCTCTTCTCACAGAATGTATACAGTGTCCGGATGGCCGAGTGGTCTAAGGCGCCAGACTCAAGGGAAACCTTGCCCAGCGATGCGGGATACACGAGAATTCTGGTCCACGTATGTGGGCGTGGGTTCGAATCCCACTTCTGACACAATATTTTGCGTTTTTTATACCGCGCTGTACGCACCGCTCACTGCGCGCTCTTCTCGCAGAATGTATACAGTGTCAGGATGGCCATTCTGCTTCCGGCTCCCGAGCTGAACGGATCGCGGGATCATGGGCTCCAATGGAGCGGCATATGCGGCTGTTAGCCGCGGCAACAGGCTTTCGACGGAAGAAGATAAAGATTACCAAATAATTTTGCCTCGCCTACCTACAGGACGTATTGTTTTGAACACAGTTTTTTTGCACGGCGACGCTCGTGTTCGCCCGTTTCGTGTAGAAGATTTTCGAGACGCGCTTCAAGCTGTTGGTATGCTCTCTGGCGTCGTCGCCCTTGGAGCATACCAAATAAACCATGTATGGGCGGTGACGATGAAGACAGCCGAGGCTGCCGAAAAGGTGGCGGCCCTGAAGGAGCTGCAGGTGAAGGGGCGTCGCTGCCTGGTCATCGACCCCAAGGAACAACAGGTGAAGCTTCGTATCCACTGGCTTCTGCATGGGGTGGACGACGAAGACGTCAAGACCGCGCTGGCCTCCTTCGGCAAGGTGACGGAAGTGACCCGGGAGCGCTGGCGAGTGGATGGCGTTTCCGACAAGGGCTCGACGACCCGAGCAGTGCTGCTGCAGCTGAAGGCAGGAATGAAAGTCGACGACCTGCCCCACCAGATCCACGTCGCCGGCGAGCTTGCGCTGGTGGTAGCCCCAGGACGTCCCATGCAGTGCCTGCGCTGCCGGGGCTCTGGCCACGTTCGTCGTGAATGCAAAGTTCCCCGTTGCTCGCGGTGCAGGCGTTTTGGACACAACGACGCGGACTGTGTGCGTTCATACGCAGTAGCCGCGGGTTCGGCGGAGAGCGAGCCGTCGACGTTAGACCACGTAATGGACGTGACCGAGGCGGAGGAAGCGGCCACGGGAGCTGGAAACGGCAAAGTGGCGGCAGAAACCGGCGTGACGACCAAGCAAGCCGAAGGAGGAAGGAATATCCCTCCCCCCAAAGAGCCAGCAGCTACAGTCGAGAGCGTGAAGACGGCCCCGCAAGAAAATGAGAGCCACCAGCCAGCTACGGATGCAACGCAGGCAGAGGCGGACGACAACGCGACCCCTGCTAGCGCCCGCGTCGAATCCGTCTCGGCACCGGTCAAGAGATCCCTGCAGCACGAGGAGAAAGTCGACGGAAAGGCTGTCGGTGACTCCGAGGCACCACCCGCTAAGACGCTACCTGGAAGGCGCTCCACCCTCAAGCCTAAGCCGAACCTGGAGACTGACCGTAGGCTTACCCCGAAGCCGACCAAAGAGGAACCCGGGCGACGGCCGCCGGATGGCCACGGAGGCGTCTAGCGGTCAGCTAGACGTTAAGGTGAGCGCCATGCTCCGGGCCTTCTCCCCTCCGGTTTTCACCAATAATGGCTACCAACCCGTCGCTTAGCCTCGGCACGCTAAACGTTCGAGGTCTGGCCGCCAAAAGGAAACAGAGTCAGGTTTACAGACTACTAGTGGACCACGACCTCGACGTTTTAGCCGTGCAAGAAACCAAGGTAGACGGCGAGGAGGATACCGGGAGCATGGTGCAAAGGTTCACGTATAACTACTATACGGTAGTGAGCCACGCCTTAGGGACTTCGGCAGGGTGTGTGCTGTTCGTGAGGAAGCTCCCTGGTCTTGTTATAGATGGTTACTTCTCCTGTACTTCTGGTCGACTTGTCTTTTGTGACTTCAGCTATTGTAATGTCCAATGGCGCGTGTTTTGCATTTATGCGCCTAATACTGTGCAAGAGAGGGCAAATTTCTTTTTGAGTTTAAAGCATCATTTACATGTGCAAAAAATGATAGCCTGTGTAGGGGACTTCAACTGCGTATTGAAAGCTGAGGATAGGTCTACGCGTCGCGTGGTTTGTGACAAAAGTAGTGATATCCTGGCGCAGATCACACACGAATTCGAATTAGAAGATATCGCAGAATGTTTTCGCGGTCACGGAGACGTAAGCTACACTCACTTTCAGGGCACAAGTCACGCACGCTTAGACCGTATCTATCTTTCATATGATTTAGTTGAAAAATGCCAGTGCTACACAGTTACGGCCATATCATATTCTGACCACTGCCTGGTAAAATGCACGGTGGGCAGGAAGAAAGAACGAAACAAGTTCGTCTGGGAACTGTGGAAATTGAATGCAGAGCTGTTACGGGATGAAACTTTTAACGAAAATGTAGTGGCTGCTCTGAATTCTTTTGGAACAGACAGTTCTACGAAATTTGGTGAGGAATGGGAGTTGCTGAAGCAAAGCATTAAATTGAAGGCAATCGAAAGAAGTAGCGTACTGCGATATGAACAAAAGGCCAGAGAAAAGGATTTAACAACATTGCTAGAAAAATTTGCGAAGCTTGAATGCATGCAACCTGGCGCCTATCAACAAGATATGCGCGCCGTTAAGAAGAAGCTCGAGGTATTCGACGAAGATCGCTTCCGAGGTGCGCTAGTGCGCGCCAGAGCAGAAAGGCTATCATGCGGGGAAACGCCAACGAAAAGAGCACTGGGGTTAGAAAAAAAGCACTCGAGACGTAAGCAGATTGAGGCTATCGAATATGAAGGGGTGGTATTAACGGATAACAATAATATAGGGCGTGCTTTCTTTGAGCATTACAAAGAACTTTTTACATTCAGGCCTGTCAACATGCACGATTTCAAGAAATTATTTTTGCAACGAATCCCACAGCTGTCGAGTGAGGTTAAAGAAACCTTAGAACGACCATTAACAGAACATGAAGTGATGAAAGCCATCGAAGACCTGAATCCTGGGAAGTCGCCAGGTCCAGACGGTCTTTGTGCCGCATGGTACAAATCGTTCAAAAGCCACCTAGCTCCTATCTTAACAGCAGTTTTCAATGAAGCATATGAACTGAAAATACTTCCACCATCCTTTGGCCAGTCCCATACAGTACTAATACCGAAAACAGAAGAGACCGAAAAGCTCAAGCAACTTTCCTCCTACAGACCCATAGCGCTTACTAACTGTGACTACAAAATATTGATGAAGGTGTTGGCACGACGGGTCCAGTCAGTTATTCAGGAAGTAGTCGGCCCACACCAGACGTGTGGTATTCGTGGAAGAACCATTTTCACTAACATCCATAAAATGAAGTGTGTGCTGGAGTGTTGTGACGCCATGTGCGATGCAGTAGCCATCCTCCAGCTAGACTTGCAGAAGGCGTTTGATTGTGTTTCTCACGACATATTGCTTACCATCCTTGAACACGTTAATTTTGGCCACATAATCACTGAAGGGGTGACCATGGCGTATCGGAGCTGCTATACCAGACTTATAATTAATCAGATGTTGGGGGCCCCCATTAACGTGAAGCGCTCCGTTCGCCAGGGTTGTCCACTCAGTCCACTCCTGTTTTGTGTCTACATAGAAACGCTATGTCTGGCCATCATTGAAAATGAATGTATTAAGGGGTTTAGTCTTCAATCAGCAGAAGTGAAGCTACTGGCATACGCTGACGATGTGGCTGTGTGCTGTAAGGACAAACAAAGTGTATTGAATACTGTTAATATCGTCAAAAAGTTTGGTAACGTCACTAACAGCTACGTTAACTGGCAGAAATGTTTGGGGTTTTGGCATGGAAGATGGGCGTCTACACCAGACCACTTTTCGAACGTAAACTGGGTCACGACGCCAGTTAAGTACCTTGGAGCACCCCTTGATGCCTACAGGGACAGTAGCGAGTACTGGAAGGAGCGGACAAAACAACTAAAAGAAAAAGCCGACCGATGGAACGCCTGTTACTTGTCAATATTCGCGAGAGCTACAGCGTGCAACATGTTTCTCGTGACAAAGATCTGGTACGTAATGCAGGTACTACAGTGCTCTCGTATTAATGTGCAGAAATTGCACCGCGTGTTCGCTGTATTCGTGTGGGCATCAAGCTGGGAGCGATGTAGCCGAGATAATCTCTTCCGGCGCGTGAAGGATGGTGGTCTGGGGTTGGCGCACCTCTTCTTGCGTCAACTGGTGAATAGATTCTCCTTCTTTCGAGATACAAACGACCCATTTCTGCGCACGGTGATCCAAATGAGGCTGTCAAGATCACTTCCCGAATTCGTTGTAGGTAAGGAAATAATGCCAGGACCAGTCCGTGGTTTCTTTCGGGAAATAGTTCAGAGTGTTTCCTTTTTGCGTGTTCGTTTTTCAAGTGCATATTTGTGGAGTGTAAAACGGAAAAAGTTATATCGTGATTTATGTGACAGTGTTTTGCTGGTACCTATGTACAGAGCCCCGTACAGTGGAGGCCCAGGCCTAGATGTATTGAAAAGGGTGAAGAAGATGCCAGTTCAACCAGCCACTAAATCGTTCTTTTTTAAATTACACACTGGTACTGTACCTGTTAAAATCTTCCTTGAACAACGTGGGTTCTACATGCCATGGGGAACCCACTGCCTTATATGTAAAAAAACAGAAAGCATAGATCACGTCTTCATCCACTGTTGGGAAGGGGTCTTTTTCTGGGACGTGCTACAAAGGACTCTAAAAAAGGAGCTACCTATAGATCCCCACGGAATCAGGTTTCTGCCAGTATATGACGACGAAGGTTTCCCGTACGACCTGATCATGCTTACGGGCCTCCACAGTTTATGGCGCGCAAGAATGGCGGGTTACCATTGTGACCCGGATGCCCGACCGGCGCGTCTGTACTTTTGTGAATCCATGCAACGGTATGTGGAAGTGATCAAGATGCAACAGCCTGTTCCTGAGTGGCTGTCGAGGGTTGAACCCCTTACAGCACTAAAGGAATTTTAATCCGACAACGTCGTGCCACAGTAGCGGACGGCAGCGAATGTAAATATTACTGTTCCTTGTTCCGTTTGTGTATTCATCCCTTTTTGCTTCTTTGGTCTTTGTTTATATCATTTAGGAATTTGTGTTGTGTTATGTCGAGGACTGGCAATAAAGAAAAAAAAAGTGTCAGGATGGCCGAGTGGTCTAAGGCGGCAGACTCAAGGGAAACCTTGCCCAGCGATGCGGGATACACGAGAATTCTGGTCCACGTATGTGGGCGTGGGTTCGAATCCCACTTCTGACACAATATTTTGCGTTTTTTATACCGCGCTGTACGCGCCGCTCACTGCACGCTCTTCTCACGTGATGTATACAGTGTCAGGATGGCCGAGTGGTCATTCTGCATCCGGCAGCCGAGCTGTTCGGATCGTAGGGTCATGGCCTCTTCCGGGGCAACGACAGCGACCACTTTTGGTCGCGGAAACAGGATCACCGACGACGATAAGGATTATCCGTTTATTTTGCCTCAGCTGCCGAAAGGACGAGTTGCCTTTAACACCGTGTTTTTACACGGTGATGTACGCGCCAGACCTTACAAGGTCGAAGATTTTAGAGACGCCCTTCTGCCGACGGGACTGCTGCCGGACGTGGTATGCATAGGGGCGTACCAGATAAACCACGTCTGGGCGGTGACCCTGTCTGACGCCACTGCGACGAAGCGCCTCATGGCCCTTAAGGAACTGCAAGTGAAGGGAAGACGGTGTGTCATCGTGGACCCGCAAGAGCAGCAGGTGAAGCTTAGGCTTCACTGGCTGCTCTATGGCGTTGCAGACGAGGACATACGGACGGCGTTCATGGCTTTCGGCAAGGTGGAAGAGGTAAGCCGGGAAAGGTGGCGCGTCCATGGCCTGGGCGACAAGACGTCGACAACCAGGACTGTGCTTCTAAAGCTGAAAAGCGGCGTGAAAATGGAAGACCTTCCTCATCAGGTCCGCATCGGCGGAGAGCTGGCATTGGTGGTCGTCCCTGGTCGACCCATGCAGTGCCTGCGCTGCCAAGGCACGGGGCACGTCCGCCGGGAGTGTAAAGTTCCGCGCTGTTCTCGCTGCAGACGGTTCGGTCATGTTGACGCCGACTGCGTCAAATCCTACGCCGCCGTGACAAGCCCAGCAGTGAACGACGTGGCCGCAGAGCACGTCATGGACATGGTCGAGACGGAGGACGCCGCTAGAGGCATCGGAGACCTGGTACCGACAGCGGCAGTCGGCGAGACGTCGACCGTCGGCGCAGAAGGCACGGTTGCTCAAGGTACTGAGAAGCGGTGTGGGAAGGCGCAGGGCGCGACTGCTGTGGGCCCCGCGACGGGAACCATTAGTGAAGACCCGCCCGACAACGGTATGACGGCAATGCAGCAGGACGAGGCTGTGAAAGACGGCGACCGGACTGAGACTCTTGGCGGCCCCGTCAAACGCCCCCACGACCAGACCAAGGACCAAGGCGAGGGTGCGACTAGCACCACCGAGGGACCACCGACAAAGACGCCCCAGGGGAGGCGGGTGGGCTTCAAACCAAAGCCGAATGTGCCGCCTGAAAGAAAGCCTGTGATCAAAGTGTCGACGACAAACAATGCCGGGAAGCCGGATGGCCCCGGAGGCGGCTAGCCAAGGGCTGGTCGTGAAGGGTAAGCACCATGCTCCGGGCCTACTTTTCTCGCTAGATGAAGATGGATGAAATACCGTCACTTAGTATTGCCACACTAAATGTGCGAGGGTTGGCGGCTAGTCGTAGGCAATGTCAGGTCCTACGGTTGGTAACGGACCATGACATAGACGTACTAGCCGTCCAGGAAACCAAGGTTGACGGAGAGGAGGAGACCGGGAGCATGGTGCGACGATTCACGACTAGGTACTTTGTGGTGGTGAGTCAAGCGGTAGGCACCTCCGGGGGGTGCATTCTTTTTGTGAAGAAGCTGCCGGGTTTACATATTCAAAGTGTGTGGTCCTGTCTGGATGGAAGGATTGTTTTATGTGACTTTACGATCTCTGACTTTGAGTTTCGCGTCATATGCGTTTATGCGCCGAATTCTGTAGACGAGCGTGTCCTCTTTTTTTCGAACCTCTCACAATATGTTTGCTGTAATAAGCGCGTTGTGTTATTAGGGGACTTCAATTGTGTGTTGAGTGCTAGAGACCGAGCCAACAATGCCGGCGTGCGTGATAGAAGTAGTGACGTTTTGTCAAAATTAATTAATGAAAATGAACTTGATGATGTTTTTCAATGTCTGGAAGGGGAGCGTCAAGTGACATTTACGCGTTTTCAAGGCAGTAGTCATGCGCGACTGGATCGCATGTACATTTCGTTGGACACGATTCCAAGATGCCACGGTTATTGCGTTGTACCCGTGTCATTTTCGGATCACTGCCTGGTAAAATGTAACATAGGTATAAGGAAAAGGGAACATGCATTTAATTGGCATCTATGGAAACTCAATGACTTGTTATTAAATGATGCATCTTTTGTAAAGGCAGTGCGGGATGCGGTTAATGAAATACGCGAAGATGCGGCTGATACAATAGCAGAAAAGTGGGAATGTGTTAAACAAAAAGTTAAAATGAAAGCCTTAGAAAGGTCAAGCTGCCTCAAATTTGAGAGGGAATATAAAGAAAAGGGTTTGCGAACACTACTTCAGCAGCTGATAACGCTTGAGTGCAGAGAGCCTGGTCTGTACAAAGACGATGTGCGGAGCGTCAAGGAAAAGCTTGAACAGTTCGACAAAGAACGTTATCAAGGTGCCATCGTGCGAGCAAGAGCAGATGCACTGGCGGCAGGGGAGACGCCCACTAAAAGGGCGCTCGGTTTAGAGAAGGCACACGGAAGACGAAACCATGTCGATCAACTTTTAATGAATGGAGCTGTTGTTGACGACAACGAGAGCATAGCACACGCCTTCTTCCAATACTATCAGTCGCTCTTTGCATTTCAGGAAGCGAATTTAGAGGGTTTCAAAGCGGACTTTCTGCACCGCATGCCGCGTTTGAGTGATGAAGCTAAGGAGCGATTAGAAGGGAAAATAACGGAGAGGGAAGTCGAAAAGGCAATCGACGATTTAAACTTGGGCAAGTCACCGGGACCAGATGGACTCAGCGCCGCCTTATATAAGACATTGAAAAGAGAACTGGCCCCTTTATTAGTAGAAGTATTTAATGAAGCGTACGAGCAGAAATCATTGCCACCTTCTTTTGGGAAAGCGCACACCATTCTAATTCCGAAGAACGATAAATTAGATAAACTGAGATTCGTATCATCCTATAGGCCCATATCACTAACAAATGTGGATTACAAGATATTTATGAAGATTTTAGCGACCAGACTTCAAAGTGTCATAAAGGAAATCGTCACAGACCATCAAACTTGTGGAATCAAAGGGCGAACAATTTTTTCTAACATCCATAAGATGCGGTGTGTGCTCGAGTGCTGTGACGTCACCGGTGGCGGCGTTGCAGTTCTTCAGCTTGATCTTGAGAAAGCGTTCGATTGCGTCGCTCACGTTATTTTGTTCTCCATATTGGATCATGTTAATGTCGGTACCATCATCACTGAGGGTGTGGCCTTGGCGTACCAGAACTGCACTACAAGGTTAATTGTTAATAAGTCGCTGGGGGCCCCCATTAACATCATGCGTTCAGTGCGCCAAGGCTGTCCCCTCAGTCCTCTGTTATTTGCTATATACATAGAAGCAATGTGTGTGGCCATTACCGCAAATAACAATATACGTGGTTTTAGATTGGCAGAATCCGAAGTGAAGCTGCTAGCGTATGCTGATGACGTTGCAGTGTGTTGCACAGACGAACCAAGTGTGACTGAAACAATTGCTGTAGTAAAACATTTCTGTGACGTCACGGGCAGCAAAGTCAATTGGGGCAAATCCCTCGGGCTGTGGCACGGGGAGTGGTCTTCGGCACCGGAATACTTCGCCAATGTCAACTGGGTGAAAACTCCGACGAAGTATCTGGGTGTTCCCCTCGACAGGTACAAGAGCAGCGATGAGTACTGGAGGAACCAAACTAATGAAACGAAAGAAAAAGTGGACAGATGGACAAGCACTAACCAGTCTATTTTTTCAAGGGCGACAATTTGTAATATGTTTTTTATAGCGAAGATATATTATGTTATGCAAGTGTTGCATTGTTCCAGGGCAAATGTGCAAAGGCTGCACAGAGTGTTCGCGGTCTTCATCTGGGGATCAGCATGGGAGAGAGCTAGCCGAACCAATTTGTTTAGAAGAGTGAAGGACGGGGGTGTTGGCTTGGCACATCTTTTTGTTCGACAACTTGTCAACCGCTTTTTGTTTTTTCGAGATGTGCGCGATCCTTTTCTGCGCACCGTATGTCAACTCAGGTTGAGCGACGCATTGCCGGCGTATGTTGTTAGTACGGCAAGCATGACCGGAAAACTTCGGGGTTATCTTAAGGAAGTGGTCGACAGTGTGCGCTTCCTTTCAGTTCGTTTTTCAAAAGATTATCTATGTCAAGTGAAAAGGAAAACACTGTATAATGATGTGTGCGACATTGTGTTCCCAGTGCCCTTATACAGAGCCATATACAGTGGAGGGCCAGGACAAGACGTCCTTAAACGGGTGAAACGCATGCAGGTGCCACCAGGGGTTAAAACCTTCTTTTTTAAGCTCCACACTGGAACACTTTCCGTGAAGACATTTATGGAAGAGCGAGGCTGTCTTGTGCCGTGGGGTTCACACTGCTTGATCTGCAAGAAGCCCGAAACCATCGATCACGTGTTCTTGCACTGCTGGGCGACTGTGTTCTTCTGGGACGTCTTGAAGCGAACACTGAAGAAAGAATTACCTGTAGGCCCCCAAGGGATCCGGTATCTGCCAATTAAGGATGAAGAGGGAGTTCCATACGACTTTATTATGTTGAATGCACTCCACTGTATATGGCGGGCTCGCATGGCAGGGTACCATTGCGATGCCGACGCCCGCCCGGTTCACATATATTTTAGAGAATGTATGTCGCGGTTCGTTGATGTACAGAAATTGCAAGAATGTGCACCGGATTGGCTGTCGAGGCTAGAAGCTCTGACAGCCATGAAGGAATTTTAATTTGACGACGCCGGTCCCATACGGACAGTCGGCATTATTGTAATTTTTTTTCTTTTTTTTCTTCCCCGAAAGCTTGTATTCCTGACATGTGTGTAGTATTTGTATATTCAGTGTTATGTCGAAAACCGGCATTAAATAAAAAAAAAGGATGGCCGAGTGGTCTAAGGCGCCAGACTCAAGGGAAACCTTGCCCAGCGATGCGGGATACACGAGAATTCTGGTCCACGTATGTGGGCGTGGGTTCGAATCCCACTTCTGCCACAATATTTTGCGTTTTTTTATACCACGCTGTACGCGCCGCTCACTGCGCGCTCTTCTCACAGAATGTATACAGTGTCAGGATGGCCATTCTGCTTCCGGCTCCCGAGCTGAACGGATCGCGGGATCATGGGCTCCAATGGAGCGGCATATGCGGCTGTTAGCCGCGGCAACAGGCTTTCGACGGAAGAAGGTAAAGATTACCAGATAATTTTGCCTCGCCTACCTACAGGACGTATTGTTTTGAACACAGTTTTTTTGCACGGCGACGCTCGTGTTCGCCCGTTTCGTGTAGAAGATTTTCGAGACGCGCTTCAAGCTGTTGGTATGCTCTCTGGCGTCGTCGCCCTTGGAGCATACCAAATCAACCATGTATGGGCGGTGACGATGAAGACAGCCGAGGCTGCCGAAAAGCTGGCGGCCCTGAAGGAGCTGCAGGTGAAGGGGCGTCGCTGCCTGGTCATCGACCCCAAGGAACAACAGGTGAAGCTTCGTATCCACTGGCTTCTGCATGGGGTGGACGACGAAGACGTCAAGACCGCGCTGGCCTCCTTCGGCAAGGTGACGGAAGTGACCCGGGAGCGCTGGCGAGTGGATGGCGTTTCCGACAAGGGCTCGACGACCCGAGCAGTGCTGCTGCAGCTGAAGGCAGGAATGAAAGTCGACGACCTGCCCCACCAGATCCACGTCGCCGGCGAGCTTGCGCTGGTGGTAGCCCCAGGACGTCCCATGCAGTGCCTGCGCTGCCGAGGCTCTGGCCACGTTCGTCGTGAATGCAAGGTTCCCCGTTGCTCGCGGTGCAGGCTTTTTGGACACAACGACGCGGACTGTGTGCGTTCATACGCAGTAGCCGCGGGTTCGGCGGAGAGCGAGCCGTCGACGTTAGACCATGTAATGGACGTGACCGAGGCGGAGGAAGCGGCCACGGGAGCTGGAAACGGCAAAGTGGCGGCAGAAACCGGCGTGACGACCAAGCAAGCCGAAGGAGGAAGGAATATCCCTCCCCCCAAAGAACCAGCAGCTACAGTCGAGAGCGTGAAGACGGCCCCGCATGAAAATGAGAGCCACCAGCCAGCTACGGATGCAACGCAGGCAGAGGCGGACGACAACGCGACCCCTGCTAGCGCCCGCGTCGAATCCGTCTCGGCACCGGTCAAGAGATCCCTGCAGCACGAGGAGAAAGTCGACGGAAAGGCCGGCGGTGACTCCGAGGCACCACCCGCTAAGACGCTACCTGGAAGGCGCTCCACCCTCAAGCCTAAGCCGAACCTGGAGACTGACCGTAGGCTTACCCCGAAGCCGACCAAAGAGGAACCTGGGCGACGGCCGCCGGATGGCCACGGAGGCGTGTAGCGGTCAGCTAGAAGTTAAGGTGAGCGCCATGCTCCGGGCCTTCTCCCCTCCGGTTTTCACCAATAATGGCTACCAACCCGTCGCTTAGCCTCGGCACGCTAAACGTTCGAGGTCTGGCCGCCAAAAGGAAACAGAGTCAGGTTTACAGACTACTAGTGGACCACGACCTCGACGTTTTAGCCGTGCAAGAAACCAAGGTAGACGGCGAGGAGGATACCGGGAGCATGGTGCAAAGGTTCACGTATAACTACTATACGGTAGTGAGCCACGCCTTAGGGACTTCGGCAGGGTGTGTGCTGTTCGTGAGGAAGCTCCCTGGTCTTGTTATAGATGGTTACTTCTCCTGTACTTCTGGTCGACTTGTCTTTTGTGACTTCAGCTATTGTAATGTCCAATGGCGCGTGTTTTGCATTTATGCGCCTAATACTGTGCAAGAGAGGGCAAATTTCTTTTTGAGTTTAAAGCATCATTTACATGTGCAAAAAATGATAGCCTGTGTAGGGGACTTCAACTGCGTATTGAAAGCTGAGGATAGGTCTACGCGTCGCGTGGTTTGTGACAAAAGTAGTGATATCCTGGCGCAGATCACACACGAATTCGAATTAGAAGATATCGCAGAATGTTTTCGCGGTCACGGAGACGTAAGCTACACTCACTTTCAGGGCACAAGTCACGCACGCTTAGACCGTATCTATCTTTCATATGATTTAGTTGAAAAATGCCAGTGCTACACAGTTACGGCCATATCATATTCTGACCACTGCCTGGTAAAATGCACGGTGGGCAGGAAGAAAGAACGAAACAAGTTCGTCTGGGAACTGTGGAAATTGAATGCAGAGCTGTTACGGGATGAAACTTTTAACGAAAATGTAGTGGCTGCTCTGAATTCTTTTGGAACAGACAGTTCTACGAAATTTGGTGAGGAATGGGAGTTGCTGAAGCAAAGCATTAAATTGAAGGCAATCGAAAGAAGTAGCGTACTGCGATATGAACAAAAGGCCAGAGAAAAGGATTTAACAACATTGCTAGAAAAATTTGCGAAGCTTGAATGCATGCAACCTGGCGCCTATCAACAAGATATGCGCGCCGTTAAGAAGAAGCTCGAGGTATTCGACGAAGATCGCTTCCGAGGTGCGCTAGTGCGCGCCAGAGCAGAAAGGCTATCATGCGGGGAAACGCCAACGAAAAGAGCACTGGGGTTAGAAAAAAAGCACTCGAGACGTAAGCAGATTGAGGCTATCGAATATGAAGGGGTGGTATTAACGGATAACAATAATATAGGGCGTGCTTTCTTTGAGCATTACAAAGAACTTTTTACATTCAGGCCTGTCAACATGCACGATTTCAAGAAATTATTTTTGCAACGAATCCCACAGCTGTCGAGTGAGGTTAAAGAAACCTTAGAACGACCATTAACAGAACATGAAGTGATGAAAGCCATCGAAGACCTGAATCCTGGGAAGTCGCCAGGTCCAGACGGTCTTTGTGCCGCATGGTACAAATCGTTCAAAAGCCACCTAGCTCCTATCTTAACAGCAGTTTTCAATGAAGCATATGAACTGAAAATACTTCCACCATCCTTTGGCCAGTCCCATACAGTACTAATACCGAAAACAGAAGAGACCGAAAAGCTCAAGCAACTTTCCTCCTACAGACCCATAGCGCTTACTAACTGTGACTACAAAATATTGATGAAGGTGTTGGCACGACGGGTCCAGTCAGTTATTCAGGAAGTAGTCGGCCCACACCAGACGTGTGGTATTCGTGGAAGAACCATTTTCACTAACATACATAAAATGAAGTGTGTGCTGGAGTGTTGTGACGCCATGTGCGATGCAGTAGCCATCCTCCAGCTAGACTTGCAGAAGGCGTTTGATTGTGTTTCTCACGACATATTGCTTACCATCCTTGAACACGTTAATTTTGGCCACATAATCACTGAAGGGGTGACCATGGCGTATCGGAGCTGCTATACCAGACTTATAATTAATCAGATGTTGGGGGCCCCCATTAACGTGAAGCGCTCCGTTCGCCAGGGTTGTCCACTCAGTCCACTCCTGTTTTGTGTCTACATAGAAACGCTATGTCTGGCCATCATTGAAAATGAATGTATTAAGGGGTTTAGTCTTCAATCAGCAGAAGTGAAGCTACTGGCATACGCTGACGATGTGGCTGTGTGCTGTAAGGACAAACAAAGTGTATTGAATACTGTTAATATCGTCAAAAAGTTTGGTAACGTCACTAACAGCTACGTTAACTGGCAGAAATGTTTGGGGTTTTGGCATGGAAGATGGGCGTCTACACCAGACCACTTTTCGAACGTAAACTGGGTCACGACGCCAGTTAAGTACCTTGGAGCACCCCTTGATGCCTACAGGGACAGTAGCGAGTACTGGAAGGAGCGGACAAAACAACTAAAAGAAAAAGCCGACCGATGGAACGCCTGTTACTTGTCAATATTCGCGAGAGCTACAGCGTGCAACATGTTTCTCGTGACAAAGATCTGGTACGTAATGCAGGTACTACAGTGCTCTCGTATTAATGTGCAGAAATTGCACCGCGTGTTCGCTGTATTCGTGTGGGCATCAAGCTGGGAGCGATGTAGCCGAGATAATCTCTTCCGGCGCGTGAAGGATGGTGGTCTGGGGTTGGCGCACCTCTTCTTGCGTCAACTGGTGAATAGATTCTCCTTCTTTCGAGATACAAACGACCCATTTCTGCGCACGGTGATCCAAATGAGGCTGTCAAGATCACTTCCCGAATTCGTTGTAGGTAAGGAAATAATGCCAGGACCAGTCCGTGGTTTCTTTCGGGAAATAGTTCAGAGTGTTTCCTTCTTGCGTGTTCGTTTTTCAAGTGCATATTTGTGGAGTGTAAAACGGAAAAAGTTATATCGTGATTTATGTGACAGTGTTTTGCTGGTACCTATGTACAGAGCCCCGTACAGTGGAGGCCCAGGCCTAGATGTATTGAAAAGGGTGAAGAAGATGCCAGTTCAACCAGCCACTAAATCGTTCTTTTTTAAATTACACACTGGTACTGTACCTGTTAAAATCTTCCTTGAACAACGTGGGTTCTACATGCCATGGGGAACCCACTGCCTTATATGTAAAAAAACAGAAAGCATAGATCACGTCTTCATCCACTGTTGGGAAGGGGTCTTTTTCTGGGACGTGCTACAAAGGACTCTAAAAAAGGAGCTACCTATAGATCCCCACGGAATCAGGTTTCTGCCAGTATATGACGACGAAGGTTTCCCGTACGACCTGATCATGCTTACGGGCCTCCACAGTTTATGGCGCGCAAGAATGGCGGGTTACCATTGTGACCCGGATGCCCGACCGGCGCGTCTGTACTTTTGTGAATCCATGCAACGGTATGTGGAAGTGATCAAGATGCAACAGCCTGTTCCTGAGTGGCTGTCGAGGGTTGAACCCCTTACAGCACTAAAGGAATTTTAATCCGACAACGTCGTGCCACAGTAGCGGACGGCAGCGAATGTAAATATTACTGTTCCTTGTTCCGTTTGTGTATTCATCCCTTTTTGCTTCTTTGGTCTTTGTTTATATCATTTAGGAATTTGTGTTGTGTTATGTCGAGGACTGGCAATAAAGAAAAAAAAAAGTGTCAGGATGGCCGAGTGGTCTAAGGCGGCAGACTCAAGGGAAACCTTGCCCAGCGATGCGGGATACACGAGAATTCTGGTCCACGTATGTGGGCGTGGGTTCGAATCCCACTTCTGACACAATATTTTGCGTTTTTTATACCGCGCTGTACGCGCCGCTCACTGCACGCTCTTCTCACGTGATGTATACAGTGTCAGGATGGCCGAGTGGTCATTCTGCATCCGGCAGCCGAGCTGTTCGGATCGTAGGGTCATGGCCTCTTCCGGGGCAACGACAGCGACCACTTTTGGTCGCGGAAACAGGATCACCGACGACGATAAGGATTATCCGTTTATTTTGCCTCAGCTGCCGAAAGGACGAGTTGCCTTTAACACCGTGTTTTTACACGGTGATGTACGCGCCAGACCTTACAAGGTCGAAGATTTTAGAGACGCCCTTCTGCCGACGGGACTGCTGCCGGACGTGGTATGCATAGGGGCGTACCAGATAAACCACGTCTGGGCGGTGACCCTGTCTGACGCCACTGCGACGAAGCGCCTCATGGCCCTTAAGGAACTGCAAGTGAAGGGAAGACGGTGTGTCATCGTGGACCCGCAAGAGCAGCAGGTGAAGCTTAGGCTTCACTGGCTGCTCTATGGCGTTGCAGACGAGGACATACGGACGGCGTTCATGGCTTTCGGCAAGGTGGAAGAGGTAAGCCGGGAAAGGTGGCGCGTCCATGGCCTGGGCGACAAGACGTCGACAACCAGGACTGTGCTTCTAAAGCTGAAAAGCGGCGTGAAAATGGAAGACCTTCCTCATCAGGTCCGCATCGGCGGAGAGCTGGCATTGGTGGTCGTCCCTGGTCGACCCATGCAGTGCCTGCGCTGCCAAGGCACGGGGCACGTCCGCCGGGAGTGTAAAGTTCCGCGCTGTTCTCGCTGCAGACGGTTCGGTCATGTTGACGCCGACTGCGTCAAATCCTACGCCGCCGTGACAAGCCCAGCAGTGAACGACGTGGCCGCAGAGCACGTCATGGACATGGTCGAGACGGAGGACGCCGCTAGAGGCATCGGAGACCTGGTACCGACAGCGGCAGTCGGCGAGACGTCGACCGTCGGCGCAGAAGGCACGGTTGCTCAAGGTACTGAGAAGCGGTGTGGGAAGGCGCAGGGCGCGACTGCTGTGGGCCCCGCGACGGGAACCATTAGTGAAGACCCGCCCGACAACGGTATGACGGCAATGCAGCAGGACGAGGCTGTGAAAGACGGCGACCGGACTGAGACTCTTGGCGGCCCCGTCAAACGCCCCCACGACCAGACCAAGGACCAAGGCGAGGGTGCGACTAGCACCACCGAGGGACCACCGACAAAGACGCCCCAGGGGAGGCGGGTGGGCTTCAAACCAAAGCCGAATGTGCCGCCTGAAAGAAAGCCTGTGATCAAAGTGTCGACGACAAACAATGCCGGGAAGCCGGATGGCCCCGGAGGCGGCTAGCCAAGGGCTGGTCGTGAAGGGTAAGCACCATGCTCCGGGCCTACTTTTCTCGCTAGATGAAGATGGATGAAATACCGTCACTTAGTATTGCCACACTAAATGTGCGAGGGTTGGCGGCTAGTCGTAGGCAATGTCAGGTCCTACGGTTGGTAACGGACCATGACATAGACGTACTAGCCGTCCAGGAAACCAAGGTTGACGGAGAGGAGGAGACCGGGAGCATGGTGCGACGATTCACGACTAGGTACTTTGTGGTGGTGAGTCAAGCGGTAGGCACCTCCGGGGGGTGCATTCTTTTTGTGAAGAAGCTGCCGGGTTTACATATTCAAAGTGTGTGGTCCTGTCTGGATGGAAGGATTGTTTTATGTGACTTTACGATCTCTGACTTTGAGTTTCGCGTCATATGCGTTTATGCGCCGAATTCTGTAGACGAGCGTGTCCTCTTTTTTTCGAACCTCTCACAATATGTTTGCTGTAATAAGCGCGTTGTGTTATTAGGGGACTTCAATTGTGTGTTGAGTGCTAGAGACCGAGCCAACAATGCCGGCGTGCGTGATAGAAGTAGTGACGTTTTGTCAAAATTAATTAATGAAAATGAACTTGATGATGTTTTTCAATGTCTGGAAGGGGAGCGTCAAGTGACATTTACGCGTTTTCAAGGCAGTAGTCATGCGCGACTGGATCGCATGTACATTTCGTTGGACACGATTCCAAGATGCCACGGTTATTGCGTTGTACCCGTGTCATTTTCGGATCACTGCCTGGTAAAATGTAACATAGGTATAAGGAAAAGGGAACATGCATTTAATTGGCATCTATGGAAACTCAATGACTTGTTATTAAATGATGCATCTTTTGTAAAGGCAGTGCGGGATGCGGTTAATGAAATACGCGAAGATGCGGCTGATACAATAGCAGAAAAGTGGGAATGTGTTAAACAAAAAGTTAAAATGAAAGCCTTAGAAAGGTCAAGCTGCCTCAAATTTGAGAGGGAATATAAAGAAAAGGGTTTGCGAACACTACTTCAGCAGCTGATAACGCTTGAGTGCAGAGAGCCTGGTCTGTACAAAGACGATGTGCGGAGCGTCAAGGAAAAGCTTGAACAGTTCGACAAAGAACGTTATCAAGGTGCCATCGTGCGAGCAAGAGCAGATGCACTGGCGGCAGGGGAGACGCCCACTAAAAGGGCGCTCGGTTTAGAGAAGGCACACGGAAGACGAAACCATGTCGATCAACTTTTAATGAATGGAGCTGTTGTTGACGACAACGAGAGCATAGCACACGCCTTCTTCCAATACTATCAGTCGCTCTTTGCATTTCAGGAAGCGAATTTAGAGGGTTTCAAAGCGGACTTTCTGCACCGCATGCCGCGTTTGAGTGATGAAGCTAAGGAGCGATTAGAAGGGAAAATAACGGAGAGGGAAGTCGAAAAGGCAATCGACGATTTAAACTTGGGCAAGTCACCGGGACCAGATGGACTCAGCGCCGCCTTATATAAGACATTGAAAAGAGAACTGGCCCCTTTATTAGTAGAAGTATTTAATGAAGCGTACGAGCAGAAATCATTGCCACCTTCTTTTGGGAAAGCGCACACCATTCTAATTCCGAAGAACGATAAATTAGATAAACTGAGATTCGTATCATCCTATAGGCCCATATCACTAACAAATGTGGATTACAAGATATTTATGAAGATTTTAGCGACCAGACTTCAAAGTGTCATAAAGGAAATCGTCACAGACCATCAAACTTGTGGAATCAAAGGGCGAACAATTTTTTCTAACATCCATAAGATGCGGTGTGTGCTCGAGTGCTGTGACGTCACCGGTGGCGGCGTTGCAGTTCTTCAGCTTGATCTTGAGAAAGCGTTCGATTGCGTCGCTCACGTTATTTTGTTCTCCATATTGGATCATGTTAATGTCGGTACCATCATCACTGAGGGTGTGGCCTTGGCGTACCAGAACTGCACTACAAGGTTAATTGTTAATAAGTCGCTGGGGGCCCCCATTAACATCATGCGTTCAGTGCGCCAAGGCTGTCCCCTCAGTCCTCTGTTATTTGCTATATACATAGAAGCAATGTGTGTGGCCATTACCGCAAATAACAATATACGTGGTTTTAGATTGGCAGAATCCGAAGTGAAGCTGCTAGCGTATGCTGATGACGTTGCAGTGTGTTGCACAGACGAACCAAGTGTGACTGAAACAATTGCTGTAGTAAAACATTTCTGTGACGTCACGGGCAGCAAAGTCAATTGGGGCAAATCCCTCGGGCTGTGGCACGGGGAGTGGTCTTCGGCACCGGAATACTTCGCCAATGTCAACTGGGTGAAAACTCCGACGAAGTATCTGGGTGTTCCCCTCGACAGGTACAAGAGCAGCGATGAGTACTGGAGGAACCAAACTAATGAAACGAAAGAAAAAGTGGACAGATGGACAAGCACTAACCAGTCTATTTTTTCAAGGGCGACAATTTGTAATATGTTTTTTATAGCGAAGTTATATTATGTTATGCAAGTGTTGCATTGTTCCAGGGCAAATGTGCAAAGGCTGCACAGAGTGTTCGCGGTCTTCATCTGGGGATCAGCATGGGAGAGAGCTAGCCGAACCAATTTGTTTAGAAGAGTGAAGGACGGGGGTGTTGGCTTGGCACATCTTTTTGTTCGACAACTTGTCAACCGCTTTTTGTTTTTTCGAGATGTGCGCGATCCTTTTCTGCGCACCGTATGTCAACTCAGGTTGAGCGACGCATTGCCGGCGTATGTTGTTAGTACGGCAAGCATGACCGGAAAACTTCGGGGTTATCTTAAGGAAGTGGTCGACAGTGTGCGCTTCCTTTCAGTTCGTTTTTCAAAAGATTATCTATGTCAAGTGAAAAGGAAAACACTGTATAATGATGTGTGCGACATTGTGTTCCCAGTGCCCTTATACAGAGCCATATACAGTGGAGGGCCAGGACAAGACGTCCTTAAACGGGTGAAACGCATGCAGGTGCCACCAGGGGTTAAAACCTTCTTTTTTAAGCTCCACACTGGAACACTTTCCGTGAAGACATTTATGGAAGAGCGAGGCTGTCTTGTGCCGTGGGGTTCACACTGCTTGATCTGCAAGAAGCCCGAAACCATCGATCACGTGTTCTTGCACTGCTGGGCGACTGTGTTCTTCTGGGACGTCTTGAAGCGAACACTGAAGAAAGAATTACCTGTAGGCCCCCAAGGGATCCGGTATCTGCCAATTAAGGATGAAGAGGGAGTTCCATACGACTTTATTATGTTGAATGCACTCCACTGTATATGGCGGGCTCGCATGGCAGGGTACCATTGCGATGCCGACGCCCGCCCGGTTCACATATATTTTAGAGAATGTATGTCGCGGTTCGTTGATGTACAGAAATTGCAAGAATGTGCACCGGATTGGCTGTCGAGGCTAGAAGCTCTGACAGCCATGAAGGAATTTTAATTTGACGACGCCGGTCCCATACGGACAGTCGGCATTATTGTAATTTTTTTTCTTTTTTTTCTTCCCCGCAAGCTTGTATTCCTGACATGTGTGTAGTATTTGTATATTCAGTGTTATGTCGAAAACCGGCATTAAATAAAAAAAAAGGATGGCCGAGTGGTCTAAGGCGCCAGACTCAAGGGAAACCTTGCCCAGCGATGCGGGATACACGAGAATTCTGGTCCACGTATGTGGGCGTGGGTTCGAATCCCACTTCTGCCACAATATTTTGCGTTTTTTTATACCACGCTGTACGCGCCGCTCACTGCGCGCTCTTCTCACAGAATGTATACAGTGTCAGGATGGCCATTCTGCTTCCGGCTCCCGAGCTGAACGGATCGCGGGATCATGGGCTCCAATGGAGCGGCATATGCGGCTGTTAGCCGCGGCAACAGGCTTTCGACGGAAGAAGATAAAGATTACCAGATAATTTTGCCTCGCCTACCTACAGGACGTATTGTTTTGAACACAGTTTTTTTGCACGGCGACGCTCGTGTTCGCCCGTTTCGTGTAGAAGATTTTCGAGACGCGCTTCAAGCTGTTGGTATGCTCTCTGGCGTCGTCGCCCTTGGAGCATACCAAATCAACCATGTATGGGCGGTGACGATGAAGACAGCCGAGGCTGCCGAAAAGCTGGCGGCCCTGAAGGAGCTGCAGGTGAAGGGGCGTCGCTGCCTGGTCATCGACCCCAAGGAACAACAGGTGAAGCTTCGTATCCACTGGCTTCTGCATGGGGTGGACGACGAAGACGTCAAGACCGCGCTGGCCTCCTTCGGCAAGGTGACGGAAGTGACCCGGGAGCGCTGGCGAGTGGATGGCGTTTCCGACAAGGGCTCGACGACCCGAGCAGTGCTGCTGCAGCTGAAGGCAGGAATGAAAGTCGACGACCTGCCCCACCAGATCCGCGTCGCCGGCGAGCTTGCGCTGGTGGTAGCCCCAGGACGTCCCATGCAGTGCCTGCGCTGCCGAGGCTCTGGCCACGTTCGTCGTGAATGCAAGGTTCCCCGTTGCTCGCGGTGCAGGCTTTTTGGACACAACGACGCGGACTGTGTGCGTTCATACGCAGTAGCCGCGGGTTCGGCGGAGAGCGAGCCGTCGACGTTAGACCATGTAATGGACGTGACCGAGGCGGAGGAAGCGGCCACGGGAGCTGGAAACGGCAAAGTGGCGGCAGAAACCGGCGTGACGACCAAGCAAGCCGAAGGAGGAAGGAATATCCCTCCCCCCAAAGAACCAGCAGCTACAGTCGAGAGCGTGAAGACGGCCCCGCATGAAAATGAGAGCCACCAGCCAGCTACGGATGCAACGCAGGCAGAGGCGGACGACAACGCGACCCCTGCTAGCGCCCGCGTCGAATCCGTCTCGGCACCGGTCAAGAGATCCCTGCAGCACGCGGAGAAAATCGACGGAAAGGCTGGCGGTGACTCCGAGGCACCACCCGCTAAGACGCTACCTGGAAGGCGCTCCACCCTCAAGCCTAAGCCGAACGTGGAGACTGACCGTAGGCTAACCCCGAAGCCGACCAAAGAGGAACCCGGGCGACGGCCGCCGGATGGCCACGGAGGCGTCTAGCGGTCAGCTAGACGTTAAGGTGAGCACCATGCTCCGGGCCTTCTCCCCTCCGGTTTTCACCAATAATGGCTACCAACCCGTCGCTTAGCCTCGGCACGCTAAACGTTCGAGGTCTGGCCGCCAAAAGGAAACAGAGTCAGGTTTACAGACTACTAGTGGACCACGACCTCGACGTTTTAGCCGTGCAAGAAACCAAGGTAGACGGCGAGGAGGAGACCGGGAGCATGGTGCAAAGGTTCACGTATAACTACTATACGGTAGTGAGCCACGCCTTAGGGACTTCGGCAGGGTGTGTGCTGTTCGTGAGGAAGCTCCCTGGTCTTGTTATAGATGGTTACTTCTCCTGTACTTCTGGTCGACTTGTCTTTTGTGACTTCAGCTATTGTAATGTCCAATGGCGCGTGTTTTGCATTTATGCGCCTAATACTGTGCAAGAGAGGGCAAATTTCTTTTTGAGTTTAAAGCATCATTTACATGTGCAAAAAATGATAGCCTGTGTAGGCGACTTCAACTGCGTATTGAAAGCTGAGGATAGGTCTACGCGTCGCGTGGTTTGTGACAAAAGTAGTGATATCCTGGCGCAGATCACACACGAATTCGAATTAGAAGATATCGCAGAATGTTTTCGCGGTCACGGAGACGTAAGCTACACTCACTTTCAGGGCACAAGTCACGCACGCTTAGACCGTATCTATCTTTCATATGATTTAGTTGAAAAATGCCAGTGCTACACAGTTACGGCCATATCATATTCTGACCACTGCCTGGTAATATGCACGGTGGGCAGGAAGAAAGAACGAAACAAGTTCGTCTGGGAACTGTGGAAATTGAATGCAGAGCTGTTACGGGATGAAACTTTTAACGAAAATGTAGTGGCTACTCTGAATTCTTTTGGAACAGACAGTTCTACGAAATTTGGTGAGGAATGGGAGTTGCTGAAGCAAAGCATTAAATTGAAGGCAATCGAAAGAAGTAGCGTACTGCGATATGAACAAAAGGCCAGAGAAAAGGATTTAACAACATTGCTAGAAAAATTTGCGAAGCTTGAATGCATGCAACCTGGCGCCTATCAACAAGATATGCGCGCCGTTAAGAAGAAGCTCGAGGTATTCGCCGAAGATCGCTTCCGAGGTGCGCTAGTGCGCGCCAGAGCAGAAAGGCTATCATGCGGGGAAACGCCAACGAAAAGAGCACTGGGGTTAGAAAAAAAGCACTCGAGACGTAAGCAGATTGAGGCTATCGAATATGAAGGGGTGGTATTAACGGATAACAATAATATAGGGCGTGCTTTCTTTGAGCATTACAAAGAACTTTTTACATTCAGGCCTGTCAACATGCACGATTTCAAGAAATTATTTTTGCAACGAATCCCACAGCTGTCGAGTGAGGTTAAAGAAACCTTAGAACGACCATTAACAGAACATGAAGTGATGAAAGCCATCGAAGACCTGAATCCTGGGAAGTCGCCAGGTCCAGACGGTCTTTGTGCCGCATGGTACAAATCGTTCAAAAGCCACCTAGCTCCTATCTTAACAGCAGTTTTCAAGGAAGCATATGAACTGAAAATACTTCCACCATCCTTTGGCCAGTCCCATACAGTACTAATACCAAAAACAGAAGAGACCAAAAAGCTCAAGCAACTTTCCTCCTACAGACCCATAGCGCTTACTAACTGCGACTACAAAATATTGATGAAGGTGTTGGCACGACGGGTCCAGTCAGTTATTCAGGAAGTAGTCGGCCCACACCAGACGTGTGGTATTCGTGGAAGAACCATTTTCACTAACATCCATAAAATGAAGTGTGTGCTGGAGTGTTGTGACGCCATGTGCGATGCAGTAGCCATCCTCCAGCTAGACTTGGAGAAGGCGTTTGATTGTGTTTCTCACGACATATTGCTTACCATCCTTGAACACGTTAATTTTGGCCACATAATCACTGAAGGGGTGACCATGGCGTACCGGAGCTGCTATACCAGACTTATAGTTAATCAGATGTTGGGGGCCCCCATTAACGTGAAGCGCTCCGTTCGCCAGGGTTGTCCACTCAGTCCACTCCTGTTTTGTGTCTACATAGAAACGCTATGTCTGGCCCTCATTGAAAATGAATGTATTAAGGGGTTTAGTCTTCAATCAGCAGAAGTGAAGCTACTGGCATACGCTGACGATGTGGCTGTGTGCTGTAAGGACAAACAAAGTGTATTGAATACTGTGAATATCGTCAAAAAGTTTGGTAACGTCACTAACAGCTACGTTAACTGGCAGAAATGTTTGGGGTTTTGGCATGGAAGATGGGCGTCTACACCAGACCACTTTTCGAACGTAAACTGGGTCACGACGCCAGTGAAGTACCTTGGAGCACCCCTTGATGCCTACAAGGACAGTAGCGAGTACTGGAAGGAGCGGACAAAACAACTAAAAGAAAAAGCCGACCGATGGAACGCCTGTTACTTGTCAATATTCGCGAGAGCTACAGCGTGCAACATGTTTCTCGTGACAAAGATCTGGTACGTAATGCAGGTACTACAGTGCTCTCGTATTAATGTGCAGAAACTGCACCGCGTGTTCGCTGTATTCGTGTGGGCATCAAGCTGGGAGCGATGTAGCCGAGATAATCTCTTCCGGCGCGTGAAGGATGGTGGTCTGGGGTTGGCGCACCTCTTCCTGCGTCAACTGGTGAATAGATTCTCCTTCTTTCGAGATACAAACGACCCATTTCTGCGCACGGTGATCCAAATGAGGCTGTCAAGATCACTTCCCGAATTCGTTGTAGGTACGGAAATAATGCCAGGACCAGTCCGTGGTTTCTTTCGGGAAATAGTTCAGAGTGCTTCCTTCTTGCGTGTTCGTTTTTCAAGTGCATATTTGTGGAGTGTAAAACGGAAAAAGTTATATCGTGATTTATGTGACAGTGTTTTGCTGGTACCTATGTACAGAGCCCCGTACAGTGGGGGCCCAGGCCTAGATGTATTGAAAAGGGTGAAGAAGATGCCAGTTCAACCAGCCACTAAATCGTTCTTTTTTAAATTACACACTGGTACTGTACCTGTTAAATTCTTCCTTGAACAACGTGGGTTCTACATGCCATGGGGAACCCACTGCCTTATATGTAAAAAAACAGAAAGCATAGATCATGTCTTCATCCACTGTTGGGAAGGGGTCTTTTTCTGGGACGTGTTACAAAGGACTCTAAAAAAGGAGCTACCTATAGATCCCCACGGAATCAGGTTTCTGCCAGTATATGACGACGAAGGTTTCCCGTACGACCTGATCATGCTTACGGGCCTCCACTGTTTATGGCGCGCAAGAATGGCGGGTTACCATTGTGACCCGGATGCCCGACCGGCGCGTCTGTACTTTTGTGAATCCATGCAACGGTATGTGGAAGTGATGAAGATGCAACAGCCTGTTCCTGAGTGGCTGTCGAGGGTTGAACCCCTTACAGCACTAAAGGAATTTTAATCCGACAACGTCGTGCCACAGTAGCGGACGGCAGCGAATGTAAATATTACTGTTCCTTGTTCCGTTTGTGTATTCATCCCTTTTTGCTTCTTTGGTCTTTGTTTATATCATTTAGGAATTTGTGTTGTGTTATGTCGAGGACTGGCAATAAAGAAAAAAAAAAGTGTCAGGATGGCCGAGTGGTCTAAGGCGCCAGACTCAAGGGAAACCTTGCCCAGCGATGCGGGATACACGAGAATTCTGGTCCACGTATGTGGGCGTGGGTTCGAATCCCACTTCTGACACAATATTTTGCGTTTTTTATACCGCGCTGTACGCGCCGCTCACTGCACGCTCTTCTCACGTGATGTATACAGTGTCAGGATGGCCGAGTGGTCTAAGGCGCCGGACTCAAGGGAAACCTTGCCCAGCGATGCGGGATACACGAGAATTCTGGTCTACGCATGTGGGCGTGGGTTCGAATCCCACTTCTGCCACAATATTTTGCGTTTTTTTATACCACGCTGTACGCGCCGCTCACTGCGCGCTCTTCTCACAGAATGTATACAGTGTCAGGATGGCCGAGTGGTCTAAGGCGCCGGACTCAAGGGAAACCTTGCCCAGCGATGCGGGATACACGAGAATTCTGGTCCACGTATGTGGGCGTGGGTTCGCATCCCACTTCTGACACAATATTTTGCGTTTTTTTATACGGCGCTGTACGCACCGCTCACTGCGCGCTCTTCTCACAGAATGTATACAGTGTCAGGATGGCCATTCTGCTTCCGGCTCCCGAGCTGAACGGATCGCGGGATCATGGGCTCCAATGGAGCGGCATATGCGGCTGTTAGCCGCGGCAACAGGCTTTCGACGGAAGAAGATAAAGATTACCAAATAATTTTGCCTCGCCTACCTACAGGACGTATTGTTTTGAACACAGTTTTTTTGCACGGCGACGCTCGTGTTCGCCCGTTTCGTGTAGAAGATTTTCGAGACGCGCTTCAAGCTGTTGGTATGCTCTCTGGCGTCGTCGCCCTTGGAGCATACCAAATAAACCATGTATGGGCGGTGACGATGAAGACAGCCGAGGCTGCCGAAAAGGTGGCGGCCCTGAAGGAGCTGCAGGTGAAGGGGCGTCGCTGCCTGGTCATCGACCCCAAGGAACAACAGGTGAAGCTTCGTATCCACTGGCTTCTGCATGGGGTGGACGACGAAGACGTCAAGACCGCGCTGGCCTCCTTCGGCAAGGTGACGGAAGTGACCCGGGAGCGCTGGCGAGTGGATGGCGTTTCCGACAAGGGCTCGACGACCCGAGCAGTGCTGCTGCAGCTGAAGGCAGGAATGAAAGTCGACGACCTGCCCCACCAGATCCGCGTCGCCGGCGAGCTTGCGCTGGTGGTAGCCCCAGGACGTCCCATGCAGTGCCTGCGCTGCCGGGGCTCTGGCCACGTTCGTCGTGAATGCAAAGTTCCCCGTTGCTCGCGGTGCAGGCGTTTTGGACACAACGACGCGGACTGTGTGCGTTCATACGCAGTAGCCGCGGGTTCGGCGGAGAGCGAGCCGTCGACGTTAGACCACGTAATGGACGTGACCGAGGCGGAGGAAGCGGCCACGGGAGCTGGAAACGGCAAAGTGGCGGCAGAAACCGGCGCGACGACCAAGCAAGCCGAAGGAGGAAGGAATATCCCTCCCCCCAAAGAGCCAGCAGCTACAGTCGAGAGCGTGAAGACGGCCCCGCAAGAAAATGAGAGCCACCAGCCAGCTACGGATGCAACGCAGGCAGAGGCGGACGACAACGCGACCCCTGCTAGCGCCCGCGTCGAATCCGTCTCGGCACCGGTCAAGAGATCCCTGCAGCACGAGGAGAAAGTCGACGGAAAGGCCGGCGGTGACTCCGAGGCACCACCCGCTAAGACGCTACCTGGAAGGCGCTCCACCCTCAAGCCTAAGCCGAACCTGGAGACTGACCGTAGGCTTACCCCGAAGCCGACCAAAGAGGAACCCGGGCGACGGCCGCCGGATGGCCACGGAGGCGTCTAGCGGTCAGCTAGACGTTAAGGTGAGCGCCATGCTCCGGGCCTTCTCCCCTCCGGTTTTCACCAATAATGGCTACCAACCCGTCGCTTAGCCTCGGCACGCTAAACGTTCGAGGTCTGGCCGCCAAAAGGAAACAGAGTCAGGTTTACAGACTACTAGTGGACCACGACCTCGACGTTTTAGCCGTGCAAGAAACCAAGGTAGACGGCGAGGAGGATACCGGGAGCATGGTGCAAAGGTTCACGTATAACTACTATACGGTAGTGAGCCACGCCTTAGGGACTTCGGCAGGGTGTGTGCTGTTCGTGAGGAAGCTCCCTGGTCTTGTTATAGATGGTTACTTCTCCTGTACTTCTGGTCGACTTGTCTTTTGTGACTTCAGCTATTGTAATGTCCAATGGCGCGTGTTTTGCATTTATGCGCCTAATACTGTGCAAGAGAGGGCAAATTTCTTTTTGAGTTTAAAGCATCATTTACATGTGCAAAAAATGATAGCCTGTGTAGGGGACTTCAACTGCGTATTGAAAGCTGAGGATAGGTCTACGCGTCGCGTGGTTTGTGACAAAAGTAGTGATATCCTGGCGCAGATCACACACGAATTCGAATTAGAAGATATCGCAGAATGTTTTCGCGGTCACGGAGACGTAAGCTACACTCACTTTCAGGGCACAAGTCACGCACGCTTAGACCGTATCTATCTTTCATATGATTTAGTTGAAAAATGCCAGTGCTACACAGTTACGGCCATATCATATTCTGACCACTGCCTGGTAAAATGCACGGTGGGCAGGAAGAAAGAACGAAACAAGTTCGTCTGGGAACTGTGGAAATTGAATGCAGAGCTGTTACGGGATGAAACTTTTAACGAAAATGTAGTGGCTGCTCTGAATTCTTTTGGAACAGACAGTTCTACGAAATTTGGTGAGGAATGGGAGTTGCTGAAGCAAAGCATTAAATTGAAGGCAATCGAAAGAAGTAGCGTACTGCGATATGAACAAAAGGCCAGAGAAAAGGATTTAACAACATTGCTAGAAAAATTTGCGAAGCTTGAATGCATGCAACCTGGCGCCTATCAACAAGATATGCGCGCCGTTAAGAAGAAGCTCGAGGTATTCGACGAAGATCGCTTCCGAGGTGCGCTAGTGCGCGCCAGAGCAGAAAGGCTATCATGCGGGGAAACGCCAACGAAAAGAGCACTGGGGTTAGAAAAAAAGCACTCGAGACGTAAGCAGATTGAGGCTATCGAATATGAAGGGGTGGTATTAACGGATAACAATAATATAGGGCGTGCTTTCTTTGAGCATTACAAAGAACTTTTTACATTCAGGCCTGTCAACATGCACGATTTCAAGAAATTATTTTTGCAACGAATCCCACAGCTGTCGAGTGAGGTTAAAGAAACCTTAGAACGACCATTAACAGAACATGAAGTGATGAAAGCCATCGAAGACCTGAATCCTGGGAAGTCGCCAGGTCCAGACGGTCTTTGTGCCGCATGGTACAAATCGTTCAAAAGCCACCTAGCTCCTATCTTAACAGCAGTTTTCAATGAAGCATATGAACTGAAAATACTTCCACCATCCTTTGGCCAGTCCCATACAGTACTAATACCGAAAACAGAAGAGACCGAAAAGCTCAAGCAACTTTCCTCCTACAGACCCATAGCGCTTACTAACTGTGACTACAAAATATTGATGAAGGTGTTGGCACGACGGGTCCAGTCAGTTATTCAGGAAGTAGTCGGCCCACACCAGACGTGTGGTATTCGTGGAAGAACCATTTTCACTAACATACATAAAATGAAGTGTGTGCTGGAGTGTTGTGACGCCATGTGCGATGCAGTAGCCATCCTCCAGCTAGACTTGCAGAAGGCGTTTGATTGTGTTTCTCACGACATATTGCTTACCATCCTTGAACACGTTAATTTTGGCCACATAATCACTGAAGGGGTGACCATGGCGTATCGGAGCTGCTATACCAGACTTATAATTAATCAGATGTTGGGGGCCCCCATTAACGTGAAGCGCTCCGTTCGCCAGGGTTGTCCACTCAGTCCACTCCTGTTTTGTGTCTACATAGAAACGCTATGTCTGGCCATCATTGAAAATGAATGTATTAAGGGGTTTAGTCTTCAATCAGCAGAAGTGAAGCTACTGGCATACGCTGACGATGTGGCTGTGTGCTGTAAGGACAAACAAAGTGTATTGAATACTGTTAATATCGTCAAAAAGTTTGGTAACGTCACTAACAGCTACGTTAACTGGCAGAAATGTTTGGGGTTTTGGCATGGAAGATGGGCGTCTACACCAGACCACTTTTCGAACGTAAACTGGGTCACGACGCCAGTTAAGTACCTTGGAGCACCCCTTGATGCCTACAGGGACAGTAGCGAGTACTGGAAGGAGCGGACAAAACAACTAAAAGAAAAAGCCGACCGATGGAACGCCTGTTACTTGTCAATATTCGCGAGAGCTACAGCGTGCAACATGTTTCTCGTGACAAAGATCTGGTACGTAATGCAGGTACTACAGTGCTCTCGTATTAATGTGCAGAAATTGCACCGCGTGTTCGCTGTATTCGTGTGGGCATCAAGCTGGGAGCGATGTAGCCGAGATAATCTCTTCCGGCGCGTGAAGGATGGTGGTCTGGGGTTGGCGCACCTCTTCTTGCGTCAACTGGTGAATAGATTCTCCTTCTTTCGAGATACAAACGACCCATTTCTGCGCACGGTGATCCAAATGAGGCTGTCAAGATCACTTCCCGAATTCGTTGTAGGTAAGGAAATAATGCCAGGACCAGTCCGTGGTTTCTTTCGGGAAATAGTTCAGAGTGTTTCCTTCTTGCGTGTTCGTTTTTCAAGTGCATATTTGTGGAGTGTAAAACGGAAAAAGTTATATCGTGATTTATGTGACAGTGTTTTGCTGGTACCTATGTACAGAGCCCCGTACAGTGGAGGCCCAGGCCTAGATGTATTGAAAAGGGTGAAGAAGATGCCAGTTCAACCAGCCACTAAATCGTTCTTTTTTAAATTACACACTGGTACTGTACCTGTTAAAATCTTCCTTGAACAACGTGGGTTCTACATGCCATGGGGAACCCACTGCCTTATATGTAAAAAAACAGAAAGCATAGATCACGTCTTCATCCACTGTTGGGAAGGGGTCTTTTTCTGGGACGTGCTACAAAGGACTCTAAAAAAGGAGCTACCTATAGATCCCCACGGAATCAGGTTTCTGCCAGTATATGACGACGAAGGTTTCCCGTACGACCTGATCATGCTTACGGGCCTCCACAGTTTATGGCGCGCAAGAATGGCGGGTTACCATTGTGACCCGGATGCCCGACCGGCGCGTCTGTACTTTTGTGAATCCATGCAACGGTATGTGGAAGTGATCAAGATGCAACAGCCTGTTCCTGAGTGGCTGTCGAGGGTTGAACCCCTTACAGCACTAAAGGAATTTTAATCCGACAACGTCGTGCCACAGTAGCGGACGGCAGCGAATGTAAATATTACTGTTCCTTGTTCCGTTTGTGTATTCATCCCTTTTTGCTTCTTTGGTCTTTGTTTATATCATTTAGGAATTTGTGTTGTGTTATGTCGAGGACTGGCAATAAAGAAAAAAAAAAGTGTCAGGATGGCCGAGTGGTCTAAGGCGGCAGACTCAAGGGAAACCTTGCCCAGCGATGCGGGATACACGAGAATTCTGGTCCACGTATGTGGGCGTGGGTTCGAATCCCACTTCTGACACAATATTTTGCGTTTTTTATACCGCGCTGTACGCGCCGCTCACTGCACGCTCTTCTCACGTGATGTATACAGTGTCAGGATGGCCGAGTGGTCATTCTGCATCCGGCAGCCGAGCTGTTCGGATCGTAGGGTCATGGCCTCTTCCGGGGCAACGACAGCGACCACTTTTGGTCGCGGAAACAGGATCACCGACGACGATAAGGATTATCCGTTTATTTTGCCTCAGCTGCCGAAAGGACGAGTTGCCTTTAACACCGTGTTTTTACACGGTGATGTACGCGCCAGACCTTACAAGGTCGAAGATTTTAGAGACGCCCTTCTGCCGACGGGACTGCTGCCGGACGTGGTATGCATAGGGGCGTACCAGATAAACCACGTCTGGGCGGTGACCCTGTCTGACGCCACTGCGACGAAGCGCCTCATGGCCCTTAAGGAACTGCAAGTGAAGGGAAGACGGTGTGTCATCGTGGACCCGCAAGAGCAGCAGGTGAAGCTTAGGCTTCACTGGCTGCTCTATGGCGTTGCAGACGAGGACATACGGACGGCGTTCATGGCTTTCGGCAAGGTGGAAGAGGTAAGCCGGGAAAGGTGGCGCGTCCATGGCCTGGGCGACAAGACGTCGACAACCAGGACTGTGCTTCTAAAGCTGAAAAGCGGCGTGAAAATGGAAGACCTTCCTCATCAGGTCCGCATCGGCGGAGAGCTGGCATTGGTGGTCGTCCCTGGTCGACCCATGCAGTGCCTGCGCTGCCAAGGCACGGGGCACGTCCGCCGGGAGTGTAAAGTTCCGCGCTGTTCTCGCTGCAGACGGTTCGGTCATGTTGACGCCGACTGCGTCAAATCCTACGCCGCCGTGACAAGCCCAGCAGTGAACGACGTGGCCGCAGAGCACGTCATGGACATGGTCGAGACGGAGGACGCCGCTAGAGGCATCGGAGACCTGGTACCGACAGCGGCAGTCGGCGAGACGTCGACCGTCGGCGCAGAAGGCACGGTTGCTCAAGGTACTGAGAAGCGGTGTGGGAAGGCGCAGGGCGCGACTGCTGTGGGCCCCGCGACGGGAACCATTAGTGAAGACCCGCCCGACAACGGTATGACGGCAATGCAGCAGGACGAGGCTGTGAAAGACGGCGACCGGACTGAGACTCTTGGCGGCCCCGTCAAACGCCCCCACGACCAGACCAAGGACCAAGGCGAGGGTGCGACTAGCACCACCGAGGGACCACCGACAAAGACGCCCCAGGGGAGGCGGGTGGGCTTCAAACCAAAGCCGAATGTGCCGCCTGAAAGAAAGCCTGTGATCAAAGTGTCGACGACAAACAATGCCGGGAAGCCGGATGGCCCCGGAGGCGGCTAGCCAAGGGCTGGTCGTGAAGGGTAAGCACCATGCTCCGGGCCTACTTTTCTCGCTAGATGAAGATGGATGAAATACCGTCACTTAGTATTGCCACACTAAATGTGCGAGGGTTGGCGGCTAGTCGTAGGCAATGTCAGGTCCTACGGTTGGTAACGGACCATGACATAGACGTACTAGCCGTCCAGGAAACCAAGGTTGACGGAGAGGAGGAGACCGGGAGCATGGTGCGACGATTCACGACTAGGTACTTTGTGGTGGTGAGTCAAGCGGTAGGCACCTCCGGGGGGTGCATTCTTTTTGTGAAGAAGCTGCCGGGTTTACATATTCAAAGTGTGTGGTCCTGTCTGGATGGAAGGATTGTTTTATGTGACTTTACGATCTCTGACTTTGAGTTTCGCGTCATATGCGTTTATGCGCCGAATTCTGTAGACGAGCGTGTCCTCTTTTTTTCGAACCTCTCACAATATGTTTGCTGTAATAAGCGCGTTGTGTTATTAGGGGACTTCAATTGTGTGTTGAGTGCTAGAGACCGAGCCAACAATGCCGGCGTGCGTGATAGAAGTAGTGACGTTTTGTCAAAATTAATTAATGAAAATGAACTTGATGATGTTTTTCAATGTCTGGAAGGGGAGCGTCAAGTGACATTTACGCGTTTTCAAGGCAGTAGTCATGCGCGACTGGATCGCATGTACATTTCGTTGGACACGATTCCAAGATGCCACGGTTATTGCGTTGTACCCGTGTCATTTTCGGATCACTGCCTGGTAAAATGTAACATAGGTATAAGGAAAAGGGAACATGCATTTAATTGGCATCTATGGAAACTCAATGACTTGTTATTAAATGATGCATCTTTTGTAAAGGCAGTGCGGGATGCGGTTAATGAAATACGCGAAGATGCGGCTGATACAATAGCAGAAAAGTGGGAATGTGTTAAACAAAAAGTTAAAATGAAAGCCTTAGAAAGGTCAAGCTGCCTCAAATTTGAGAGGGAATATAAAGAAAAGGGTTTGCGAACACTACTTCAGCAGCTGATAACGCTTGAGTGCAGAGAGCCTGGTCTGTACAAAGACGATGTGCGGAGCGTCAAGGAAAAGCTTGAACAGTTCGACAAAGAACGTTATCAAGGTGCCATCGTGCGAGCAAGAGCAGATGCACTGGCGGCAGGGGAGACGCCCACTAAAAGGGCGCTCGGTTTAGAGAAGGCACACGGAAGACGAAACCATGTCGATCAACTTTTAATGAATGGAGCTGTTGTTGACGACAACGAGAGCATAGCACACGCCTTCTTCCAATACTATCAGTCGCTCTTTGCATTTCAGGAAGCGAATTTAGAGGGTTTCAAAGCGGACTTTCTGCACCGCATGCCGCGTTTGAGTGATGAAGCTAAGGAGCGATTAGAAGGGAAAATAACGGAGAGGGAAGTCGAAAAGGCAATCGACGATTTAAACTTGGGCAAGTCACCGGGACCAGATGGACTCAGCGCCGCCTTATATAAGACATTGAAAAGAGAACTGGCCCCTTTATTAGTAGAAGTATTTAATGAAGCGTACGAGCAGAAATCATTGCCACCTTCTTTTGGGAAAGCGCACACCATTCTAATTCCGAAGAACGATAAATTAGATAAACTGAGATTCGTATCATCCTATAGGCCCATATCACTAACAAATGTGGATTACAAGATATTTATGAAGATCTTAGCGACCAGACTTCAAAGTGTCATAAAGGAAATCGTCACAGACCATCAAACTTGTGGAATCAAAGGGCGAACAATTTTTTCTAACATCCATAAGATGCGGTGTGTGCTCGAGTGCTGTGACGTCACCGGTGGCGGCGTTGCAGTTCTTCAGCTTGATCTTGAGAAAGCGTTCGATTGCGTCGCTCACGTTATTTTGTTCTCCATATTGGATCATGTTAATGTCGGTACCATCATCACTGAGGGTGTGGCCTTGGCGTACCAGAACTGCACTACAAGGTTAATTGTTAATAAGTCGCTGGGGGCCCCCATTAACATCATGCGTTCAGTGCGCCAAGGCTGTCCCCTCAGTCCTCTGTTATTTGCTATATACATAGAAGCAATGTGTGTGGCCATTACCGCAAATAACAATATACGTGGTTTTAGATTGGCAGAATCCGAAGTGAAGCTGCTAGCGTATGCTGATGACGTTGCAGTGTGTTGCACAGACGAACCAAGTGTGACTGAAACAATTGCTGTAGTAAAACATTTCTGTGACGTCACGGGCAGCAAAGTCAATTGGGGCAAATCCCTCGGGCTGTGGCACGGGGAGTGGTCTTCGGCACCGGAATACTTCGCCAATGTCAACTGGGTGAAAACTCCGACGAAGTATCTGGGTGTTCCCCTCGACAGGTACAAGAGCAGCGATGAGTACTGGAGGAACCAAACTAATGAAACGAAAGAAAAAGTGGACAGATGGACAAGCACTAACCAGTCTATTTTTTCAAGGGCGACAATTTGTAATATGTTTTTTATAGCGAAGTTATATTATGTTATGCAAGTGTTGCATTGTTCCAGGGCAAATGTGCAAAGGCTGCACAGAGTGTTCGCGGTCTTCATCTGGGGATCAGCATGGGAGAGAGCTAGCCGAACCAATTTGTTTAGAAGAGTGAAGGACGGGGGTGTTGGCTTGGCACATCTTTTTGTTCGACAACTTGTCAACCGCTTTTTGTTTTTTCGAGATGTGCGCGATCCTTTTCTGCGCACCGTATGTCAACTCAGGTTGAGCGACGCATTGCCGGCGTATGTTGTTAGTACGGCAAGCATGACCGGAAAACTTCGGGGTTATCTTAAGGAAGTGGTCGACAGTGTGCGCTTCCTTTCAGTTCGTTTTTCAAAAGATTATCTATGTCAAGTGAAAAGGAAAACACTGTATAATGATGTGTGCGACATTGTGTTCCCAGTGCCCTTATACAGAGCCATATACAGTGGAGGGCCAGGACAAGACGTCCTTAAACGGGTGAAACGCATGCAGGTGCCACCAGGGGTTAAAACCTTCTTTTTTAAGCTCCACACTGGAACACTTTCCGTGAAGACATTTATGGAAGAGCGAGGCTGTCTTGTGCCGTGGGGTTCACACTGCTTGATCTGCAAGAAGCCCGAAACCATCGATCACGTGTTCTTGCACTGCTGGGCGACTGTGTTCTTCTGGGACGTCTTGAAGCGAACACTGAAGAAAGAATTACCTGTAGGCCCCCAAGGGATCCGGTATCTGCCAATTAAGGATGAAGAGGGAGTTCCATACGACTTTATTATGTTGAATGCACTCCACTGTATATGGCGGGCTCGCATGGCAGGGTACCATTGCGATGCCGACGCCCGCCCGGTTCACATATATTTTAGAGAATGTATGTCGCGGTTCGTTGATGTACAGAAATTGCAAGAATGTGCACCGGATTGGCTGTCGAGGCTAGAAGCTCTGACAGCCATGAAGGAATTTTAATTTGACGACGCCGGTCCCATACGGACAGTCGGCATTATTGTAATTTTTTTTCTTTTTTTTCTTCCCCGCAAGCTTGTATTCCTGACATGTGTGTAGTATTTGTATATTCAGTGTTATGTCGAAAACCGGCATTAAATAAAAAAAAAGGATGGCCGAGTGGTCTAAGGCGCCAGACTCAAGGGAAACCTTGCCCAGCGATGCGGGATACACGAGAATTCTGGTCCACGTATGTGGGCGTGGGTTCGAATCCCACTTCTGCCACAATATTTTGCGTTTTTTTATACCACGCTGTACGCGCCGCTCACTGCGCGCTCTTCTCACAGAATGTATACAGTGTCAGGATGGCCATTCTGCTTCCGGCTCCCGAGCTGAACGGATCGCGGGATCATGGGCTCCAATGGAGCGGCATATGCGGCTGTTAGCCGCGGCAACAGGCTTTCGACGGAAGAAGATAAAGATTACCAGATAATTTTGCCTCGCCTACCTACAGGACGTATTGTTTTGAACACAGTTTTTTTGCACGGCGACGCTCGTGTTCGCCCGTTTCGTGTAGAAGATTTTCGAGACGCGCTTCAAGCTGTTGGTATGCTCTCTGGCGTCGTCGCCCTTGGAGCATACCAAATCAACCATGTATGGGCGGTGACGATGAAGACAGCCGAGGCTGCCGAAAAGCTGGCGGCCCTGAAGGAGCTGCAGGTGAAGGGGCGTCGCTGCCTGGTCATCGACCCCAAGGAACAACAGGTGAAGCTTCGTATCCACTGGCTTCTGCATGGGGTGGACGACGAAGACGTCAAGACCGCGCTGGCCTCCTTCGGCAAGGTGACGGAAGTGACCCGGGAGCGCTGGCGAGTGGATGGCGTTTCCGACAAGGGCTCGACGACCCGAGCAGTGCTGCTGCAGCTGAAGGCAGGAATGAAAGTCGACGACCTGCCCCACCAGATCCGCGTCGCCGGCGAGCTTGCGCTGGTGGTAGCCCCAGGACGTCCCATGCAGTGCCTGCGCTGCCGAGGCTCTGGCCACGTTCGTCGTGAATGCAAGGTTCCCCGTTGCTCGCGGTGCAGGCTTTTTGGACACAACGACGCGGACTGTGTGCGTTCATACGCAGTAGCCGCGGGTTCGGCGGAGAGCGAGCCGTCGACGTTAGACCATGTAATGGACGTGACCGAGGCGGAGGAAGCGGCCACGGGAGCTGGAAACGGCAAAGTGGCGGCAGAAACCGGCGTGACGACCAAGCAAGCCGAAGGAGGAAGGAATATCCCTCCCCCCAAAGAACCAGCAGCTACAGTCGAGAGCGTGAAGACGGCCCCGCATGAAAATGAGAGCCACCAGCCAGCTACGGATGCAACGCAGGCAGAGGCGGACGACAACGCGACCCCTGCTAGCGCCCGCGTCGAATCCGTCTCGGCACCGGTCAAGAGATCCCTGCAGCACGAGGAGAAAATCGACGGAAAGGCTGGCGGTGACTCCGAGGCACCACCCGCTAAGACGCTACCTGGAAGGCGCTCCACCCTCAAGCCTAAGCCGAACGTGGAGACTGACCGTAGGCTAACCCCGAAGCCGACCAAAGAGGAACCCGGGCGACGGCCGCCGGATGGCCACGGAGGCGTCTAGCGGTCAGCTAGACGTTAAGGTGAGCACCATGCTCCGGGCCTTCTCCCCTCCGGTTTTCACCAATAATGGCTACCAACCCGTCGCTTAGCCTCGGCACGCTAAACGTTCGAGGTCTGGCCGCCAAAAGGAAACAGAGTCAGGTTTACAGACTACTAGTGGACCACGACCTCGACGTTTTAGCCGTGCAAGAAACCAAGGTAGACGGCGAGGAGGAGACCGGGAGCATGGTGCAAAGGTTCACGTATAACTACTATACGGTAGTGAGCCACGCCTTAGGGACTTCGGCAGGGTGTGTGCTGTTCGTGAGGAAGCTCCCTGGTCTTGTTATAGATGGTTACTTCTCCTGTACTTCTGGTCGACTTGTCTTTTGTGACTTCAGCTATTGTAATGTCCAATGGCGCGTGTTTTGCATTTATGCGCCTAATACTGTGCAAGAGAGGGCAAATTTCTTTTTGAGTTTAAAGCATCATTTACATGTGCAAAAAATGATAGCCTGTGTAGGCGACTTCAACTGCGTATTGAAAGCTGAGGATAGGTCTACGCGTCGCGTGGTTTGTGACAAAAGTAGTGATATCCTGGCGCAGATCACACACGAATTCGAATTAGAAGATATCGCAGAATGTTTTCGCGGTCACGGAGACGTAAGCTACACTCACTTTCAGGGCACAAGTCACGCACGCTTAGACCGTATCTATCTTTCATATGATTTAGTTGAAAAATGCCAGTGCTACACAGTTACGGCCATATCATATTCTGACCACTGCCTGGTAAAATGCACGGTGGGCAGGAAGAAAGAACGAAACAAGTTCGTCTGGGAACTGTGGAAATTGAATGCAGAGCTGTTACGGGATGAAACTTTTAACGAAAATGTAGTGGCTACTCTGAATTCTTTTGGAACAGACAGTTCTACGAAATTTGGTGAGGAATGGGAGTTGCTGAAGCAAAGCATTAAATTGAAGGCAATCGAAAGAAGTAGCGTACTGCGATATGAACAAAAGGCCAGAGAAAAGGATTTAACAACATTGCTAGAAAAATTTGCGAAGCTTGAATGCATGCAACCTGGCGCCTATCAACAAGATATGCGCGCCGTTAAGAAGAAGCTCGAGGTATTCGCCGAAGATCGCTTCCGAGGTGCGCTAGTGCGCGCCAGAGCAGAAAGGCTATCATGCGGGGAAACGCCAACGAAAAGAGCACTGGGGTTAGAAAAAAAGCACTCGAGACGTAAGCAGATTGAGGCTATCGAATATGAAGGGGTGGTATTAACGGATAACAATAATATAGGGCGTGCTTTCTTTGAGCATTACAAAGAACTTTTTACATTCAGGCCTGTCAACATGCACGATTTCAAGAAATTATTTTTGCAACGAATCCCACAGCTGTCGAGTGAGGTTAAAGAAACCTTAGAACGACCATTAACAGAACATGAAGTGATGAAAGCCATCGAAGACCTGAATCCTGGGAAGTCGCCAGGTCCAGACGGTCTTTGTGCCGCATGGTACAAATCGTTCAAAAGCCACCTAGCTCCTATCTTAACAGCAGTTTTCAAGGAAGCATATGAACTGAAAATACTTCCACCATCCTTTGGCCAGTCCCATACAGTACTAATACCGAAAACAGAAGAGACCGAAAAGCTCAAGCAACTTTCCTCCTACAGACCCATAGCGCTTACTAACTGCGACTACAAAATATTGATGAAGGTGTTGGCACGACGGGTCCAGTCAGTTATTCAGGAAGTAGTCGGCCCACACCAGACGTGTGGTATTCGTGGAAGAACCATTTTCACTAACATCCATAAAATGAAGTGTGTGCTGGAGTGTTGTGACGCCATGTGCGATGCAGTAGCCATCCTCCAGCTAGACTTGGAGAAGGCGTTTGATTGTGTTTCTCACGACATATTGCTTACCATCCTTGAACACGTTAATTTTGGCCACATAATCACTGAAGGGGTGACCATGGCGTACCGGAGCTGCTATACCAGACTTATAGTTAATCAGATGTTGGGGGCCCCCATTAACGTGAAGCGCTCCGTTCGCCAGGGTTGTCCACTCAGTCCACTCCTGTTTTGTGTCTACATAGAAACGCTATGTCTGGCCATCATTGAAAATGAATGTATTAAGGGGTTTAGTCTTCAATCAGCAGAAGTGAAGCTACTGGCATACGCTGACGATGTGGCTGTGTGCTGTAAGGACAAACAAAGTGTATTGAATACTGTGAATATCGTCAAAAAGTTTGGTAACGTCACTAACAGCTACGTTAACTGGCAGAAATGTTTGGGGTTTTGGCATGGAAGATGGGCGTCTACACCAGACCACTTTTCGAACGTAAACTGGGTCACGACGCCAGTGAAGTACCTTGGAGCACCCCTTGATGCCTACAAGGACAGTAGCGAGTACTGGAAGGAGCGGACAAAACAACTAAAAGAAAAAGCCGACCGATGGAACGCCTGTTACTTGTCAATATTCGCGAGAGCTACAGCGTGCAACATGTTTCTCGTGACAAAGATCTGGTACGTAATGCAGGTACTACAGTGCTCTCGTATTAATGTGCAGAAACTGCACCGCGTGTTCGCTGTATTCGTGTGGGCATCAAGCTGGGAGCGATGTAGCCGAGATAATCTCTTCCGGCGCGTGAAGGATGGTGGTCTGGGGTTGGCGCACCTCTTCCTGCGTCAACTGGTGAATAGATTCTCCTTCTTTCGAGATACAAACGACCCATTTCTGCGCACGGTGATCCAAATGAGGCTGTCAAGATCACTTCCCGAATTCGTTGTAGGTACGGAAATAATGCCAGGACCAGTCCGTGGTTTCTTTCGGGAAATAGTTCAGAGTGTTTCCTTTTTGCGTGTTCGTTTTTCAAGTGCATATTTGTGGAGTGTAAAACGGAAAAAGTTATATCGTGATTTATGTGACAGTGTTTTGCTGGTACCTATGTACAGAGCCCCGTACAGTGGGGGCCCAGGCCTAGATGTATTGAAAAGGGTGAAGAAGATGCCAGTTCAACCAGCCACTAAATCGTTCTTTTTTAAATTACACACTGGTACTGTACCTGTTAAATTCTTCCTTGAACAACGTGGGTTCTACATGCCATGGGGAACCCACTGCCTTATATGTAAAAAAACAGAAAGCATAGATCATGTCTTCATCCACTGTTGGGAAGGGGTCTTTTTCTGGGACGTGTTACAAAGGACTCTAAAAAAGGAGCTACTTATAGATCCCCACGGAATCAGGTTTCTGCCAGTATATGACGACGAAGGTTTCCCGTACGACCTGATCATGCTTACGGGCCTCCACTGTTTATGGCGCGCAAGAATGGCGGGTTACCATTGTGACCCGGATGCCCGACCGGCGCGTCTGTACTTTTGTGAATCCATGCAACGGTATGTGGAAGTGATGAAGATGCAACAGCCTGTTCCTGAGTGGCTGTCGAGGGTTGAACCCCTTACAGCACTAAAGGAATTTTAATCCGACAACGTCGTGCCACAGTAGCGGACGGCAGCGAATGTAAATATTACTGTTCCTTGTTCCGTTTGTGTATTCATCCCTTTTTGCTTCTTTGGTCTTTTTTTATATCATTTAGGAATTTGTGTTGTGTTATGTCGAGTACTGGCAATAAAGAAAAAAAAAAAGTGTCAGGATGGCCGAGTGGTCTAAGGCGCCAGACTCAAGGGAAACCTTGCCCAGCGATGCGGGATACACGAGAATTCTGGTCCACGTATGTGGGCGTGGGTTCGAATCCCACTTCTGACACAATATTTTGCGTTTTTTATACCGCGCTGTACGCGCCGCTCACTGCGCGCTCTTCTCACAGAATGTATACAGTGTCAGGATGGCCGAGTGGTCTAAGGCGCCAGACTCAAGGGAAACCTTGCCCAGCGATGCGGGTTACACGAGAATTCTGGTCCACGTATGTGGGCGTGGGTTCGAATCCCACTTCTGACACAATATTTTGCGTTTTTTTATACCGCGCTGTAGGCGCCGCTCACTGCGCGCGCTTCTCACGGGTCGAGGTGCCATGAACTGGCACAAGTGTTTAGGTTTCTGGCACGGAGAATGGGAAGACAGGCCAGAATGCTATGAAAGCATAAAGTTCACAACTGTGCCATCGAGCTACCTTGGTGTTGCACTTCAATATTATAAAGATGCAGCGAGCCAGTGGGCAGCGCCAAATTAAAAAGTGAAAACACAGACATCAAAGTGGGGCGGACGATGCATGTCTATATTCACCCGTGCGACGTTATGTAAGTTGTTTTTGGTCGCGAAAGGGTTTTACATGATACAAGTGTTGTGTATGTCAAGAATTAGTGTGCAGAAATTGCACAGAATATTTGCTGCTTTTTGTGGGCATCTGGTTGGGAAAGGGTGAGTCGTGTAAACTTGTTTCATTCGGTGAGGAACGGAGGGGTAGGTTTATCTCATTTGTTTTTGAAGCTGGTCGTGTCGAGATTTGTGTATTTCCATGACCAAAGTGACGCATTCTTGTGCACTATTATTCAAGTGTGTTTGTGTGATGCATTGCCAGATTTTATTGTTACGTCGCACACGTTTCGTGATGTAGCTGTGAAAGTATTTATGCGTGAAGTTTTGGATAGTGTCGTTTTCTCAGAGCGGATCAATGTAGAAGATTATCTTTCAGATGTTTCCAGAACGAAGCTTTACAAGGACCTTATTTATGTCATGTGCCCTACGCCGATTTATCGTTCAGCATATCATTTAGGACAAGAGCGGAATGTGCTGAAACGTGTGAAATGTTTCCCTGTGAAGGCTTCCACCAAAATGTTCTTCTTTATGTTACATTGTGGCACACTCCCGGTCATACCTTCACTCTAGGAGAAAGGTATCTTCGTGACTGGGAGCGTCAACAGCATCATTTGTAAAAAGGCAGAGACAATATAGGGCAGATTTTCTTGAATTGCTGGGATTCCATTCTCTTACGGGACATCCTACAGAGAACTCTCAAAAAAAATTTCCCGTTAACGCCTTTCGGGATAAGGTTTCTGCCTGTTGAGCAAACAGAGATGGTGCCGTATGACCTAATTATGTTGATGTCTCTGGAGGACGCGTATGGTGGTCAGAAATGCAGACCAAGATGCACGACCAGCAGACGAGTATTTTGTTAAAAAAATTGTATATGTACGTGACGCATATAAGTGTCTATGCGGGCCCCCAGAGTGTCTATCGATCTTTGACCACCTCACGACAACAAAATACCTTTAACGAAGCTGTACATTGTATAATACAGCCGGTGCTTTTATCGCCTTATGTCATTGTGAATGTGGTTTCTCCTTTGAATTCAAAATTTTGGATTGAGCCATTCCATGTTATTCGTATTGTATCGCTAACAGGCAATAAATTAACAAAAAAGTGTTAGGATTGCCGAGTGATCTAAGGTGGCAGACTCAAGGGAAGCCTTGCCAAGCTATGTAGGTGCACGAGGTTTCTGGTCCACGTATGTGGGCTGTGAGCATTTCTTACGCTCGTCTTTTTCATCTGCATATTATCATCATCATCCTACGTTGATCGATCCTCATATCTTCCGTTTGTGATCATCATCAACAGGTGTGTGCCTTTGCTGGTTCAACGCCGAGCACTCAGGCCAAATAAACGCCGCTTCAACAGAAACGTCATACGTGGTGGAGGTAACTTTTCGACCCTCAGTCCTCTACTATTACAGTCTACTCTCTGGAGCTTCGTCCAGACCGCCGCTTGTGCCCACTGTCCGCTAGCGTGTCTTAGGCCGACCCACCCTCTACTTCTACTGCTACCGTTCCGACACCGCAAGTCACCCCTTAGGTGCAGAGCAGCCACCAGCGTGACCCCCATCTCCTGCTAGCTGGTCTTCGTGGGGAAGACGTGCAGGACTTGATGGATGACTACGAGCGAGTAAGTTCCGCTAATCGTCGGGACGACCCCCTCAAGCTCCGCCATATCTCCTTCTACTTGACATGTGTGGCGAAGACATGGTTCTTCAACCAGGAGATGGACTTTACTGACTGGGCTGCCTTTATGCAGCAGCTCCAGCATGTGTTTGGTTCCCCGGCGGTTCGTTCTGCCATCGCAAAGCAAACCCTTGATACTCGCCAACAACAGCCAGGTTAGTCTTACACTTCGTATATCGAGGATGTTCTTGCGTTCTGCCGCCGTGTGAGTTGATCTATATCAGTCAAAGTACGTCACATTATGAAAGGCAAAAGACAGTTGCCTTCAATGCCTTTGCCATCAAGAACACCGCTACAATCGCTGACATCGTCACAACGTTTCAGCGCCTGGATGAACTTGAGTCTGTTCGCCTTCAGCCGTAGGTTGGCGAATATTCTTCCACGGCGGACGAACAACGGCGTCTCATGATAAGAGCAATGATACGCGAAGAATTACAATCAATGGGCTTCTTATCGCCGTCGGTGTGCCCTAGTCCGCCTTCTCGCGCGGCCTTGCGTGACGTCATCAGGGATGAACTGGCCTGCGCACTGCGGTATCCCCGGATACGAGAAGGCTCAGAGACTGGCGCGCGCTCATCTCTCTACCGCGCTAGCCAGAACCTCCGATACTCCTTATCCTCTCCTAGCTACCACACCTGAGGTAGCAGACCCGATGGCAAACAAGCATGCGACCAAATAACGACATGCCGCCTGCCTCACAGCAGTGGGCAATCCACTTTCTATAACGTCGCTTGCACCGGAGGTATTCACACGGCGAGAGTCAGTGTTGCATCGGAGAATTCAGACAGGCACCCTCCTTACTCCTCACTTGCTGAACGGTTTCCAGAGGGGTGGCACACCACCACCCGTAAGTGGGTTCTGTTCCATGTGCACATGTCGGGCTGATCTCAACCATCTGTGTTGGGAGTCCCCCCCCCCCCCTAATCCCGCCGAGGCTTCGTGCCCTGGCCACCATACAGCGTGGACCCTGGCCTTCTTCTCTCCGGATTTGGGCTTGTCCGGATACCACGTCTCCGGACCATGCCATCGAGCTCTGGCGAGCACTGCTGTTGTTCCTCCAGGACTCGGCGGCATCATCCGTCGGCGATCAGCTCCGCGACAGCCACAAGCGTCAAACGGCCCCCACTTAGCTGCCTCCAGGACGTTCGTTAACAAAACGGAGGCAGCCTCACCCTTCCCCTTTTGCAATAAAACCCCTCCCTTTCCACCGCAGCGTCTTCGGCGCATTTTAATGTGGAATAAACGAGGTTTCATTAATTCATTCGCGGCGTACTCCGTCGCCTTGACCAGCGGCCAGGATGGCCCCTTCCACGTGTGTGGGAAATTAGTGTGGGCGTTTATTACGCTAGTCTTCTTCATCTGTATATTATCATTGTAATCCTACGTGGATCGATCCTCGTCTTCAGTTCTGTGTGTGTTCATCATAATCGGGTGTGTGCCTTTGCTGGTTCGGCGTCGAGTACTCGGGCCAAATAAACGTCGCTCCAGCAGAGATGTCATAGGGAGTAGGTTCGAATCCCACTTCTGACAATTTTTTTTCGCTTTTTTACTCCACTATACGCGACACTCATTATTCTATCTTCTCACGGGGGGCACACTGCGTCAGAATGGCCGAGAGAGGATTTTATACGTCTGGCCGTGATAGCGAAGGGACGCTTTTGGAATGGGCTCCTCCGGAGCGGTACCAGCGGCCCAATTGGGCCACAGAAACAGGTTTTCTGCTGATGAAGTCCTAGACTATGAAGTTGTTCCGCCATCGTTGCCAAGAGGTGCGTCTGTTACGAATACTGTCTTTCTTCACGGGGATGTGAAAGCCATGCCTTACAGTGTAGAAGATTTTCTGGACCCGTTGATTCATCTCGGAGTGCTCCCTGAAATGACAGCTTTGAGGGCGTTCCAGATGAACCACGTTTGTACCGCCACGTTTAAAAGTGCCGAAGCTACTAAGATGATGGCAGAAATCGGTGAAGTTCGGGTCAAGGAGAAACTGTGCCTTGTGGTTGACCCCCAAAATCAAGAAGTGCATATCAAGCCCTGCTGGGTGCTACGCAATGTAGCGGATGACGAAGTGCGCTCTGCTCCGGCACCCTAGGAGAAAGTAAGCGATATCTACAAGGAGCGCTGGCGAGTGCACGGAATAGCTAAGAGCTCGTCTACTCGCACGGTTGGTCTGAATCTCAAACCTGGTGCAACGCTAGAAGATTTACCCCATCAGTTGCGGGTTGCAGGAATCATGGCTGTACTCGTTGCTCCGGGACTCCCGCCGCTGTGCTTCAGGTGCCATGCCACAGGTCATATCAGGCACGACTACCAGATGCCGCGTTGTGCCAAGTGTTGGCGACTTGGCCATGATGAAAGCATCTGCGTGGGAACCTACGCAAACGTGGCGGGAGTCAAAGCAAACGAATAATTGTCGACAGAACATCTATTCGACGAGGCAGACCCAGCTGAAACTGTACACCGAGGCAGGTAGCTCGCTAACTCTTGGTGCGGCTAGCGCCCTCCGTGTGAAGCAAAAGCTTGCAGTCATTAATGTGGAAGTATCCGCCAACGCTTCAACCGAGGCTGTAGAGACACTGGTGATGCGTGTCCCAACGAGCCGGGGCTATGCACCTGGCGTCAGGGTTGAGGAATGCCCTGTAACTACAAACCTCATCATGGCTAGTGCCAGCAGCCTTGCGCCAAAACGACTCCACGAGGATGGAAAAGAAGGGCACAAGACCGACCAGAATGCAACGGATGAGCCGCCTGTTTAAACGACACCCAGCCGAAGGACTACATTGAAATCCGCGCCGAAATACCGCTCGAGCCACGGCCCGAGCGGAAACCGCAAGCACCGCCGGTGACCTGAGGCGGTGTCGAGCCTTTTTTTTTCTCTCTCTCCAACCGGACACTATCAACGGAATTTAGCGAAAAAAGTGCGTCGATGCCGTCATGGCGGAATCTAAGTTGTAATCAAAATGGCTCGGGCGACTGGGATATGTTATAGAAATGCGAGTGGTTTGCAGTCTTGTGATAAGCGAGGTGCTACCGTGCGGTTTCTGTAATGAAAAAAAAATAACAAGACGGCTGTTACTCTCCAAACGCCTATTTATTTATTTATTTATTTATTTCAACATACTGCCAAGCCTTTGACAGGGTTATTAGGAGTGGGGTACAGAAAGAAACGGTAATAATAGTAATTGTCAGGGTAGATATGCTAAACAAGTACAAATAAGAAGGAAAAATGTAGGCACCCTTAATGTGCGGGGCTTGTCGACACAGAGAAAGCAATGCCAGCTGAGTCAACTTTTTGTGGAAAATGAACTGGACGTAATTGCCATACAGGAAACAAAAAACGGAAGTCAAAAGGAACGAACCGCATGGTTGAACCTTATAGGACGTACTACAATGTATGCGTTTCGCATCCAATTGGTACAGCCGGTGGTTGTGCGATGTTCTTGAAGCATTCCACAGGAATATTTGTTGACAGTGCATACGCGTGCGACACTGGACGGCTTATTGTATGTGACATCACGTTGCAAGCCCAGAAGTTCCGAATGGTCGCTTATATGCCCCGAACGCAGAAAATGAGCGCAGAAGGTTTTTTTGAAACTGTTGAACATTATCTGAACTGTGGCAGGGCAATTATAATTATGGCGGACATTAATTGCATATCCAGAGTAGAAGACAGGACAAGAGATGTACCGATACGGGATGTGAGTGCCAGGGGGACAGCCACGCTAGATTAGATCGTATATATATTTCGGCAGGTTTGGCACCAGATTGCAATAAATATGATGTCAAAACGTTTCCTCTAGGGACCACGGCTTGGTTGTGTGTACGTTAGGTCCGACGAAACCGGCGAAGCTTAACTGGCAGCGTTACAAATGCAATGCTAAATTCCTCGATGATGAGGTGAAGCTGTTAAAAGGAAAAATTGAAGACCTACTGGCCAATGAACCATAGTGTTACGCAGAGGCATGAGAACATTTTAAACAAAACGCAAAAGACTCAGCCATTGAAAGAGCCGGGGCATTGCTGCTAAAACAAAACAAAAAGAAGAAACTAAGCTGCAAAATCAGCTTGCCTTTTATTTGAATGCAGAAGCTACTGCTCCGGCTGACTTTGCTAGAGAAAATAAAATAAGTTAACAGCAAACTAGAAATTGTTAATGCAGAAAGGCACAGAGGAGCAGTAGTACGCACGCGTGGGGAAAAGGTATATATGGGCGACACCCCGACCAAACGTGCTCTATCAGATGGAGAAAGCTTCGCGTCGCGCAACCAAAAAAAAAAGAAGCGATAATGTACCGAGATGAAGTTGTGCAAGACGAGGAACTGGTCAAACATCGCACGTTTGTTGATTATTATCAAGAATTACTTGGCCACGAACCACAGATTAAGGAAGATTTTGAAAGTGATTTCCTCAGCCGCATGCCAAAACTTGAAGCAGAAGTTAAAAATAATCTCCAAGCGGCAATCAGTGTTGCAAAATTGAGGGGGCAATTGCGGAGGAATCGCCAAGCCAAGATTAAGATCAAGGCCATTGAAAGAAGTAGCGTACTACGATTTCAAGAGAAGGCCAGAGAAAGGAATTTTAAAAACATTGCTTGAAAATAATGGCGACGCTGGAATGTATGCAACCCGGCGCTTATCAAGAAGATATGCGTGCTGCTAAGGAGAAGCTCGAGGTGTTCGACGAAGAGCGTTATCGAGGCGTGCTCGTGCCCGCGAGAGCAGATAGACTAACATGCGGGGAAACGCCAACAAAAAGAGCACTGGGACTAGAAAAGAAGCACTCCAGACGTAAGCAGATTGAGGCCATCGAATATAACGGGGTGGTAGTAACTGATATGAAAAATATAGGGAGTGCTTTCTTTGAACACTTCCAAAAGCTTTTCGCATTCAGGCCCGTCAACATGCAAAGTTTCAAGCACCTATTTTTGCAGCGAATGCCGCAACTCTCGAGTGAAGTTACAGAGACGTTAGAACGGCCAATGACAGAGCATGAAGTTATGAAGGCTATAGAAGATCTGAATCCTGGTAAGTCAACAGGTCCAGACGGTCTTTGTGCCGCTTGGTACAAATCGTTTAGAGACCACGTTGCTCCTAGCCTAAGTGCAATATTCAATGAAGCATACGAACTGAAAATCCTTCCACCATCCTTTGGCCAGTCCCATACAGTACTGATACCTAAAACAGAAGAGACCGAAAAGCTCAAGCAACTTTCCTCCTACCGCTTTCCTCCTACAGACCCATAGCGCTTACTAACTGCGACTACAAAATATTCATGAAGGTGCTGGCACGGCGGGTCCAGTCAGTTTTAAGGAAGTAGGCGGCCCACACCAGACGTGTGGCATTCGCGGCAGAACCATGTTTACTAACATTCATAAGATGAAGTTTTGTGACGCCATGTGTGATGCAGTGGTGATCATCCAGCTTGACTTGGGAAAGCGTTTGATTGCGTTTCTCACCAGATATTGCTCGCCATCTTTGAGCATGTTAATTTTGGCCACATAATCACTGAGGGGGTGACCATGGCGTACCGGAGTTGCTATACGAGGCTTATAATTAATCAGACGTTGGGGGCCCCCATTAACGTGGAGCGCTCCGTTCGCCAGGGTTGTCCACTCAGTCCACTCCTGTTTTGTGTTTACATAGAAACGTTGTGCCAGGCCATCATCGAAAATGAATGCATTAAGGGATATTGTCTTCAATCAGCAGAGGTGAAGCTATTGGCATACGCTGACGACGTGGCTGTATGCTGTAAAGATAAGCAAAGCGTGTTGAACATTGTGAGTATCGCTCGCAAGTTTGGTAACGTCACTAACAGTTTTGTTAACTGGCAAAAATGTTTGGGGTTTTGGCATGGAACGTGGACGTCTACACCGGACCACTTTTCAAACATGAGCTGGGTCACGACGCCAGTTAAATACCTTGGCGCACCTCTTGACGCCTACAGGGACAGTAGCGAGTACTGGAAGGGGCGGACAAAAGAAATAAAAGAAAAAGCCGACCGATGGAACGCCGGTCACTTGTCAATGTTCGCAAGAGCTACAGCGTGCAACATGTTTCTCGTGACAAAAATCTGGTACGTAATGCAGGTCCTACAGTGTTCTGGGTCATAATCAGAAGGTGGTTTTGGCACGTAAAACCCCATAATTTAATTTTTTTTTTACAGTGTTCTGGGATTAATGTGCAGAAACTGCACCGCGCGTGTTTGTTGTTTTCGTGTGGGCATCAAGGTGGCAGCGATGCAGCCGAGATAATCTCTTCCGGCGTGTGAAGGACGGCGGTCTGGGGTTGGCGCACCTGTTCTTGCGTCAACTAGTGAACAGGTCCTGCTTTTTTCGAGATACAAATGACCCATTTCTGCGCACCGCGATCCAAATGAGGCTGCCAAGATCACTTCTTGAATTTGTTGTAGGTACGGAAATAATTCCAGGACCAGTCCGTGGTTTCTTTCGGGAAATAGTTCAGAGTGTTTATTTTTTGCGTGTTCGTTCTTCAAGTGCATATTTGTGGAGTGTAAAACGGAAAAAGCTAAATCGTGATTTGTGTGACAGCGTTTTGCCGGTACCGATGTACAGAGCCGCGCACATTGGAGGCCCAGGCCTAGACATATTGAAATGACTCAAGAATATGCCAGTTCAACCAGCCACCAAATAGTTCTTCTTTAAATTACATACCGGTACTTTACCCGTTAAAATCTTTCTGGAACAACGTAGGTTCTACATGCCATGGGGAACCCACTGTCTTATATGTAAAAAACCAGAAAGCATAGATCATGTCTTCATCCACTGTTGGGAAGCGGTATTTTTATGGGACGTGTTGCAAAGAACCCTAAAAAGGAGCTACCTTTAGATCCCCACGGAATCAGGTTTCTGCCAGTATATGACGACGAAGGTTTCCCGTACGACCTGATCATGCTTACGGGCCTCCACTGTTTATGGCGCGCAAGAATGTCTGGTTACCATTGTGACCCGGATGCTCGACCAGCACGTGTATACTTCCGGGAATGCATGACTTGGTATGTAGAAGTGCAGAAGTTGCAACAGCTGGTTCCTGGGTGGCTGTACAGGGTTGAACCCCTGACAGCACTTAAGGAATTTTAGTACGACAACGTCCTGCCACAGTAGAGGACGGCAACGAATGTGTATATTACTGTTTCTTGTTCGGTTTCTATATTCACTCCTCTTTTCTTATGGTCTTTTTTATATCATTTAAGGAATTTGTGTTGTGATATGTCGAGGACTGGCAATAAAGAAAAAAAAAAGAATCGCCAAGCCCTGATGGCCGAGTCTTCTAAGGCGCCAGACTCAAGGGCAACCTTACCCAGCGATGCGGGTTGCACGAGGCTTCTGGCCTACGTATGTGGGCGTGGGTTGGAATCCCACTTCTGACAGAATATTTTGCGTTTTTTTTATACCGCGCTGTACGCGCCGCCCATGAGACGCGCGCGTCTCGCGGGCGACATACAGTGTCAGGATGGCCGAGGGCGATTCCACTTGCGGCCACCGTAGTGTACGGTCGTGCAATGTCGAGCTCCCTTGGAGCGGCGAATGCGGCCCAGCAGGGCCGCAGTAGCAGGACAGGTGCACGTGACTCTACGGACTATGAGATTATTTTGCCACAACTGCCATCAGGTTCGTATGTCCTAAATACTGTTTTCCTTCACGCATCAGCGTAAAAGCCAGTCCGTTTCGAGCTGAGGACTTCCGAAATACATTGGTTTGTCTGGAACTGCTCCCCGAGGTAGTTGCCCTGGGGGCGTTTCAGATGAACCACGTGTGGGCGGTGACCTTCAAGAGTGCGGAAGGAATGAAGAAGTTGCTCGCCGTAACTGATGTGACTGTGAAGAATCACCGCTGCCTCGTGATAGATCCGAGCACCCATACTGTGCGCCTGAGGCTCTATTGGCTGCTTTACCACAGACAAGATGAAGACGTGCGCGCTGCTCTTGCACCGTACGGCAAAGTGACGGACGTTTGCAGAGAGCAGTGGCGTGTACCAGGACTCGGCGATAAGGGCTCCTCGACACGGACGGTTAATCTGCAGCTGAAGGGTGGCGTGACTTTGGACAACCTGCCACACCAGCTACGAGTGTCTGGCATTAAGGCCCTTGTGGTGGTACCGGGAAGACCGCCGCGTTGCCTGCGGTGTCAGCGAACAGGGCAGATTCGCCGAGACTGCCGCGTTCCACGGTGTAAGCTTTGTCGGCGGTTCGGACATGGTGATAGCCAGTGCGCTAAAACCTACGCAAGCGTAGCAAGCCAAAGGAGCCGGGAGGACCCCACCGAGCACATTGTGGACGAGGCGGGCGCGGCGGAGGCTGCGGGAATCAAGGACAGCAAACCTACGTCGGCAGCTATCGAAACTTCCGAGAAGGGAATTGTGAAAAGTGTTGGAAGCGACAACAGTTATGTGGCATCTGTACGACAGGAAACCGCTACGCCAACGTGCGCCGTAGACGTCTCTGACACTAATCAAGCCTCGCCGAGTAGCGACCAAGAAGACATCGACGTCGCGAACAGCTCGTCTGCGAAACGGCCACACGCGCAAGTTTCCAAAGGTGGCAACGGGAAGGCACAGGAGCCGCCCAGAAAAGTTCATACCGCCGTCCATCTTTCAAACCAAAGCCTCACATTCCGCCAGATCCCAGTCCGACGGTATCGAAGGCGCCCCCGTAATAACGATGGCGTCGCCCAGCGATGCCTTTATGCGAGGTAAGGGACGGGCTCCAGAGGACGCTTTTGCCTAGGAAATGAATTTTGCGCGTTGTGACAAACGGCAGAATGTATGGGTTTTGTAACCTTTTTTTTTCTTTATTTTCAGTTCTCGACAGGTTCACATGCACCTACATCTTATCAGCAATACAAACATAAAGAGGCAAAATAATTCATAAATACCACACAAAAACAGGGCAGAAAAAACATGCTCTTATATAGCGGCCAGCATGACTTGGTGGACTTTGTCTATTAAACTTATTTTAGGAACGCCAATGCTTCTATCCTCGGTAGTCACTCAGGCACACCAACTTGTCCTTTTTTTGTACTTCTAGAAAGCGCGACATGTGTTCACGGAAATGCAGGCGCGCAGACCGCGTGTCTGGGTCACCGTAGAAGTCTTCCATTTGGGCTCGCCATAGACAGTAGGCGCCTGTCAGCATGATGAGGTCAAATGGAACCCCGTCCTCATTATCTAACGGCAGAAATCTGATGCCGTACGAATGTAACGGGAAATCTTTCTTTGCAGGACATTCCAGCAGTACATCCTCTCCCAACAATGTATGAAAACATGATCTATTGTTTCCGTTTTTTTTTTCTTTTTTTGCATATCACACAGTTGGAACCCCAGGGCATGTAAAACTTCCGTTCTTCTAAAAACTTTCTCAATGTCAGAGTGACAGTGTGAAGTATGAAGACAAAAGATTTCACTCCTGGCTGCACGTGCATTCTTATTACGCGTTTTAAAAGGTTATTTCCATGACCTAGGTCATGGAAATCACCTTACACAGTAGAGCTCTACTGTATATGGTTCTGTACATTGGCGCTGGAAAAATAATATCACACAGGTACACTTTCCTTCCTTTTTACTCTGAACAGATAATCATTCGAAAAACCGTACCGACAAAAACGGACGCTTGCTACTACCTCCTTAAATAACTCAAATAGAGTACCAGGCATAATTTCACTGGTGATAACAAAACTCTGGTAACGCATAGCCAAGTCTCACTTGACACACCGATCTTAATAACGGGTCGCTGACGTCACGAAAGAAGAAAAATCGATTTACAATTAAGCTGCCGCACGAAAAAGTCTGCCAGATCCAGGCCCCCTTCTTTCACTCGCCGATTAAGATTAGTGCGGCTGGAGCGTTCCCAGCTGGACGCCCAAATAAAGACAGCGAAGACTCGATGCAACTTCTGCATATACGCTCGCGAACAATACAACATTTGCATAATATACCATAATTTACTAACAAAAAATAAATTGCACACTGTCGCTCTGGCGAAAATTGAGAGATGTGCACCTTTCCACCTCTCCGCCTTTTCTCGTGTTTCTTTCACGTTTTCTGGCCATAAATCATCAGTTTTCTCATAATTTTCAAGTGGAACGTCGAGGTACTTCACTGCGGTTTCAACCCGCTTTGCATTGCCAAATGTGTCTGGGGCTGACGGCCACTGGGCGTGCTACAACCCCAGGCACATTTTCCTGTTCAGAAACCTCCCCGTTTTTGCCTCTCCAAACCGTCTTACTGCAGCGAATGTCTCTAGTAGACTCTCTTTTTTCCGTACAGCATCTATATCACCAGCGTACGCTAAGAACTTTACCTCGGAAGTCTGCAGTGGAAAGCCATGAACCCGATCATTTTCATTTATTGCTAGACGCAACGTTTCAATATATATATGCATAAAATCAATGGGCACTTTGCTGAGCTAAACTGCGATAGGCGAAAGCCTGTCTATGACTGCCTCTGTTGCTGTTGTCTGAACTGTTCTGCGAACGGCCGCCACCGTGGCCGCGAGCATGGGATGCAAGCGCAGTGCTCGTGCTCTTCGGAGACACCCGACTGCCTCGGATATATGTTATTTTTATTTTTGTTTATTTCTACTTTTTATTTATTTTTCTATTTGTTTTTTTTATTTATCATGATGACCACCCATTGTTCACCTAGGGTCATTCATCAAGCATTGTGACAGCTGTCACGAGTTGCGATTGATCACCGCTTTCCTGCGTCCACCACGGACTGTGCACGGACACTCATGAGCCACTAAAGTCTTACGCCTTAAAAGAGGAAACTCGCTGGGCCCCCTTGACGTACTCTTCTCTGGACGTCAGCGGGGGGCCCCAATCTGCTGTTGACTATCAGACGCGTTTTGCTGTTCCGATACGCTATCGATATTCCGTCAGTGATGATTCAGCCTAAATTAACATGTTCTATCCCAAACAAAATGACATGCGATAGACAATCGAATGCCTTTTCTAGGTCAAGCTGGAGGATTGCAACAGGCGACCGAGTGGCATCACAACACTCAAGCACACACCTCGTAGAATGGATATTAGTAAAAATGTAGTGACCCTTAATACCACAGGTTTGGTGGCTCCCACAGTCTGCGTCACAATGGTCTGAAGTCTACTAGCCAATATTTTCATAAATATTTCATAATCACAGCTAATTAACGAGATTGTTCTGTATGAGGTCACACGTCTTAGCTTAGCTTTTCATTTTGTTTTTGGAACGAGCACAGTGTGTGCTTGTAAGAATGACAGCGGTAACGTTCCCATCTCAAATGCCTCACCGAAGACGTCTTCCAACTCAGAAGACAAGTCATATTTGAACGCTTTGTACCATGCCGCGTTCAGACCATCCGGCTCGGGTGACTTGCCAGGCCGAGCAGCTCACACCTCCAAACAAATTATTTTTTAATCGGTCACGTGCCCATGGTGGGACCGAAACTTTCTGCCCCAGCGCAGCATCTCGATGACCCAACCATTAGGCTGTACGTTGATTGCGATACACAACAACCAGGGGAAAAAAGCATGCAGGGGTTTTGGTAAAGTTCACAAAAGAACACGTATGCGATCATGTAGTGAAGTTACTCACATAAGGCTGAGAAAATTTGGTGGCGAAGTAAGGGTCGCAGATGCACGTACACTTCGATTGTTCCAACGCCAACCAGCTTTTTTTTATATATATATATGATCGCGACTGTGCCACATTGCCTTGCGCGGAAGCAGTTAAACGCGCCAGTTTACGCCACGCACGCACGAACCAACTGGTCATATCTATAGCGCCTGATTAACCGCATCACACAGGTTCCAGGATGTTCGTTGGACTTGCATAAATTTTCTCCTTAACATTAGACGGCAGCGGTTGCGGTAGATATAGTAACCTACAAAAATAACATCGTGCCTGTGCAGTGGCGTAGCCAGAAATTTCGTTCGGGGGGGGGGGGGGGGGGGGGCTGACGTTGCAGCTCGGCCGCCTCCTTAAGAAGAAGCTTTAGCTCGGGTGTTCCCATCTAAAAACGTCTAGAAGGGGAATTCGTTTTTCTCGGTAACCGCTGCACCAAATTTGACGAGGTTTGTTCCATTTAAAAGAAAACGGAAATTTTATTGACTGCTGATCCCTACTTTTTCATTTACGTTGTGGATTATTTATTAAAAATTGGCCAAAATCGCACAATTTCAGAAAACGAAACTATCAAGTTTAAAACTCTGCAACTCAACAACGAAAAACGATATCACAATTTTCTAAGTTGCATCTAATAGTACATCTACAGCGGAAAAAATTTATATGTTACACATGAATCTAAGAAAAATTAGTATTGTGGAAATATGGCTTGTGCAGAACCCTTTTACACAACGTAACCATCCACCAAATTTGTCCGGTTTGACTCTTATAATAGATGTCATTTGAAAAACCACGATATCTGTTCTTGATGCATAGCTATTAGTTTGTAAACGTCGTGCTGCTATTTTTTTCGAACTTTCCAATTTTTCGAAATATTTTAAACAAAATTCAGGCTCTAAACTGAAATTCCGCTTCCAACAGACACTAGAATTTAACTTTCTCTCTCAAATGCAACAAATTTTATTAAAAGTGATCCAGGGGTTATCTCAGAAAAGGGTTCCTGCGTTTTACATGTATTTGAATAGGCGGCGTTGTAATTGGGCCCGAGCTAAAGTTTCCTCTTAAACAATTTGTCGAGGGATCAAATACATGAATAATAATTGCATTGCCATGGCCAAAGATGCTGCAAACGAATTCTTGAACACTACGCACTGTCAAAACAAGTAAAATATGTATTTTTTTCACGAAATAATATACTCGTATGTGCCAAAAAGTTTGCCCAAGATAACTGATATCAATGCTTCCATGTTTTTGTCTTTTTAATAAGTAAAGAAAACATCACACGAACTTTAGAACTATATCAGTTCGAAACCAGCAAAGCAGTGCATGCCGTTGATATAAAAATGTAAAGGCCATGAAATGAACAAGTTGAGGACAAATACGTACGTTAATGAAACTTTGTCATTCAAGGACCTTGTTTAGATTCTTGTACATATGCAATGGCCAGTGAAATATCTCAATGACGCTTTCATTTGTTCCAATGTATTACGCAGGAGCAGCTGTCACCGGTCGTGTATCGTGAGTAATTGCACCGAAATTAGTCGCAACATAGAGCACGTATAAAAAGCAGCTCTGCAAAATGTACGAGGGCGAGTCAAATGAAAGTGAGCCAATGCGGATATATGACCAACGGGGTACTTCATTTAAATGTAATCACCATGAGAATTTAGACGTTTGTCCCATTGAGTAACGAGTCGCGTGATTCCCGTCTCATAAAACTGCTTGGGTTGCTGTTTCAAAAAGTCTCCAGTTGACTCTTTCACGTCATCGTCCCACATGAATCTGGCTCCTTTGAGCTGTTTTTTTAAATTGCCCAAAATGTTCAAGTCGCAAGGCGACAGATCTGAGCTGCATGGCGGATGTTGCAGCGTTTCCCACTCGAACTTTACCAGTTTTGCATTAACCACATCAGCGACGTGGGGACGGGCATTGTCGTGAAGCAAGATGACTCCATTACTCAATTTTCCACCTCGTTTGTTCTTGATTGCGACACGCAGCCGTTCCGGCGTTTAAACATTTGATAGTCTCTCAAGATTTAGCAAATTCTATCAGTAATGGCCCCTGATGATAAAAAAAGGCAACACCTTTCCGGCGGGAATGATGGCTTTTGCTTTCTTTGGGCATGGTGAATTCGAATGTTTTCACTGTAAGCTTTGCCCTCGTGTGTCAGGCTTGTAGTAGTGGCACCATGGTTTGTCCCCGATCACAATTGCAGAGAAGAAGTCGTCACCCTCATTGTGATACCGGATCAGATGAGTCAAGGCAACGCCGAACTTCGTCTTCTGGCAATGGTTCAAAATTTTGGGCATTCATTGCGCACACAAGAGCCGATAACCGAGATCTTCATAAATTATGGCCTGAACCGAACCGTGACTGATGTTCGCACGTTGTGCAAGTTCATCGATGCTTATCCTACGTTCTTGTCTCCTCAGCTCATCGAGCTTTGCAATTTTGTTGGAGGTGATTGCACGATGGCTTCGGCCCGGTCTTGGATCGTCTTTGCTACTTTCGCGTCCTTCTTTGAACCGTTTGCTCCAACGCTTCAGAGTGGCCAATGAAATGCAATGTTCAACGTGCACGGCAGCCATACGGCGACTAATTTCTTTTTGGGAAATACCGCCAGCTGTCAAAAACTTGCCGGCACCACGCTGTTCAACTTTTGGAGTGTCGTTTATGTCACGAAACCATGTTCAAACCAGTGTATGAGAGCATTATAGAACATTTATCCTCACACCTGCGTACCACTTTTGTAAATGAGAGATGCCTGAGTGCTATGCGCATGCACCGCAGATAATGAACCGAACCATTATTGCGCGGAACGGCTTGACTCACTTTCATTTGACTCGCCCTCGTACATTAGAAATGCGAAGATGCAATGGGGTATACAAATGCGAAAATACAGCTTGATAAAGGGCAAAAAAGTGTCAGTGCAAACAAAGTTCACTGCAAGTATACACAAAACCTCGCAACAAGATATTTCAGTTATAAGTCTCCAATAAATCTACGTATCTAAGAAAAAGTCACTACATAATGCGTCAAACAAGGCAAATGAACATGTTGCGCAGTCACAGATTCACAAAAAACTAGATCCCGCCCCCATTCCATTCACTCCCCCCGATGTATCGCGTGTGAATTACTTGCTCCCCGCTTTTCTCCTTTGCGCACACAAGACTGAGTCACCATCGTCGGCTCACCCATTCAACACCCCACCCCCCCGATTTCACTCGCACATACAGCATGCGGCGCTCGGTCACGATGTTATCGCCTTTGGACTTTATACAAAACATGAGGGCGACAGCGACGGCAGGGATGTGCCTGGCGTGTTATATAATATATCGAATTAATATAATAAGAGTATCCGGCAACTGAAGCGTCCCGTGGCCCATTACTTTCCGCAAAATAAGTAACGAAATCGAACTTTCACCATGCGACAATTCACTGCGTCCTAACAATGTATTTTTTTTTTCTCCTTTTGTGGGGCGGGGGCACCGAAATGAAGAAGCGCAAAGGACAGTATGTCGGCTGCAATCGAATGCCTACTTTGGGCACCTAATGTGGCTACCGAAGGAATATTGAAGAAAACGTGAGACGCTTGGTCCACCGAGAAGCATACGCGTACTGCTCGGTATCCTACGCCGGCGAGATAAGACTTTGCGGAGAGGTTGCGCTCAAGCGAACGCGGTGCAATCCGTCGAGTCCTCACAGTGATGTCGGCGAGCGACCATTGTTTCTTTTTCTCGTCTGCTAGCCAGAAAATCTCCAAAACTCTGCCAGGTGAAAATCCACTCGCCCAGAGCAAACCGACCGCGCAGCGAAGTGCGCCGCGCAGTAGTCGTGGGAACACGAGAAAAACGTATGCGCTCTGACTGGCTCTAGCAGTCCGCAGGTAGGGTAACGAGAACAAAAAAGTTGAAGAGGCTCAATGTTTCCGCGCGAATAAATGTCAAAGCACAAAAAATAAATAAGGACGTAGTTACCTTGGCTGGCTTTAGTGTATACTTTGGCGTAGGTGAAAAAGAAAATGTTGGTATTTTTTTATGTGACATGAAGGCACAAATGATCCACCACAACGCTTCGTCTCATCGGACCTCGCTGCGTGCTTTGTCAACTTATCTGATAGTGTGTTGATTTGGCTTGTATCGTATGTTCCGATGTAAGACTTTAGAAAAGTCAGTGCACCTTTGGCGTCAAATATTTATAACAGTATTAAACCCACAAAGTTCCGCAATCGAAAATCTAAAGCACAGCTTTGGAAATGTCAATGCATCTTTCACACCAAAAGTTTACGAGGTTTATTCCCGTAAAGTTTCGGAATTCACATCCATGCGCTCCATAGATTCCACGACCTCCGCGAGGTGCCGCGGCGAGCCCGCTCGCCATCGAAACGCCCTTGAAGCTTTGTGCTCGGATGGGGCTCCTTGCGCTATGTGACTCCCGGTACGTGGGCGTTGCCGCAAAATCCAGCCCGAGTTCGCTATGTTCGCGGTGAAGTGTCTTTTCGAGCGTGAAAAAGGCATTCTAGACAAAATCCAGGATGATTACCGGCGCCGGGGGTTTCTTTGGTCGGCGGTGCGTGAAAGGTACGAAAAAATTTCGGGGAGGGAGGGCGCGCTGAAGCCCCATAAGCCCCCCCCCCCCTGGCTAGGTCCCTGTGCCTGTGGCGCTGCCCTTCGAGCGAAATGTGCGCTGGTCATATCGCAGAGTCACTTCTTTACATGCGTGCGTGCACTCGTAGCTGTCCATCACGAGCAGTGTCTTTACCAAGTACCATGTCATGTCTCAAGTGCAGCTGTGCAGTCTAGCTCATAAAACGAGCGTGCACTTAATCTTTGGATAACTAGCCTGCTAGCAAATAGTATGGAGCGGCGTAATTTGTCAAGTGTTTACCTGAAGAGTATTTCCCGTATTGGAGACATCCTTAAAGAGGGAAGCTGAAACACTTTACGAAAAAAAAATGATTTCTCTGCGGCATTCGACAGTTTTGAGTCCCCTGAACACGAATATCTGGTTCAAGGAGGGCGGAAACAAACGCAAGCGGCTGTTTTTTCAAGAAAACGCGCACCAGCGCCTCAGGGCATCGTGCGAGCGCCGCTGTTGCCCGTGATTGGCCGGGGCCGCTGTGACGTCAATCACGGCAGTCGCCGGTCGGCGCCGCCGCATGCCGCCGTTTCAGAGCGTAGCACGCTGTTCTGTTCTGGCTTCATAGCTGAGTTGTAAGCATTATGGAACGTTTTCGCTGTCTCGGACAGCTTGTATTTTCGCCGTACATGTTGAACCGACAGCCGATACGGAAAACGATGGCGGCAATGGCGGTAACGGCGGCAACGACGATGTTGAGTGCGCCAACAGCGAGAGCGATTTGTGCACCTTCTCGCGCGTTGGAAATCTTAGCTGGTACGTATGTTTTTTTTTCATGTAGCTGCACGTTCCAATGACGGGAGAAAAAATGCGCTAAAGTGTCACTGGGAAATTGCTGCTGGAAGAATGCCGAAGCACTAACTTCTCATTAGATTGTAAACGCGGGTGCAATTCCGCGATGTCAAGCACCTTGCCGCTGCTTGTCTAAAGTCCCGTGGTTTTTTTAGTGTTGATACACGTTCGCGAACATAAGTGCCGCGTTTCGAACCGCGCACATGCAGTGCTGCGAGGTACAGTTACGGAAGTTGCTTATCATACACATCCAGAGATGGCCAGAGGTATTATATGTGCAATATTCATACTATGGTTCGACGACTTTGCGATTGTGGCTCGATCAAGAATCGGTATGCGTGCTTCATGCAAGTGTTCACATAAATATATTAGGCAGTTTTAGCACCGCCGTGTGGTAAACACGATAACTGCAACCGTACGTCGAATGTCACTAGGCAAGCCTATACTCCATTTCATACCTCAGGTGCAACGCTGTGGAAGCTACGCACGAAGTCCGGTCACCAAAATTTATTACTGCGCGCGTTTCCGTTTATGCTTCGCAGCGTGCCAGCGGCGTTTGCTTGCGCGAGCATGCACGTGAACCTGCCGCGACGGGCAGCTCCACGAAAGAACATTTTACGAAAATAGCAAAATAAAACAAACGTGAGCGGCGGCAGATCTCTCGTAGCGTCGTTCAGTAAAGCGCAGGACGGGGAGAGGCATGCCAGTACATGCCAGCACGCCGGTCCGGCAGCTCGGTCGCCGCGAATGACGTCACTCTCGCTGGTTCTCTCCTCTGGCAACCACCTCACCCGGCGCTCCGGGAAGCGATGGGGGCGTGTCCGCGGGGGTGATCTAGAAAGCGATTTCCGCCCCTTATATTAACAAAACGAAGAAAAAAAATTCGGAACCGTAAATTATTAGGTCTGTTCTTCCGAATCCCAGCAATTCGTGGAAATTGAAAACCGTTTCAGCTTCCCTTTAAGTCGTAAATGTCGCCTGTTTCTATCAGTCGTCTCTTAAATAGCAGACGCTGAAACACCACCTGCGATTGTAACGCAGTACGTAATTCATTAAGCAATCTTTCTGGACGTACAGAATTCCTGGCACTCCTGCAAAATTGCATGTGTCCACACCCTCAATACCAATGCGATTCTGGAAGGTCAATCCAGATTCCCATAGCTGACGGTTCAAACATAAATACCAGTTTTGAAAGTTCTTGAAGATTGCTTAGTCACTGTTATTTCCAACACAAACCACGGTCACTTTCCGTCCTTTACTTTTCCGCCACTGAAGCGCGTCTCGCAATGCACTCCTTCACTTCACCACCAGATTTTCTCGGCCATAACTCAATAGCTTCACTACGTGAATGCAAGAGAGTATGGACGGACGGAAAAAACTTTAACGAGAAAAGCACCTGCAAGGTTGCCAGCCCGGGCTCAGGCCACCCGCGCATTATGTGTGCTGAGGCATGGCCTTTCCACCGCTGCCCGGGCCCGCCGGATTACCCTTATATAGTTCGTCGTGTAGTTCCGAGCTAGTCGGAGCGCTTATATAGCCATCGCTCCTCGAGAAGGCCCGGTTCTATTTTGTTCTCCACGTATATTGCTGTGATATCTGTGCCTTTTCATAAGACGTGTGCCCTGTTTGCGTGTTCGTGCCTGCAGAGCTTGCAGCTCTCGTCTGGGTATTGTCTGGAATTTACTCTGTTTAAGTGTGCGGCGTTTCGGAAGGTTCTGGTTTGCAACCTTCTCCAGTCTGTTTCTTGAGACCTGTCGAGTTGTTTGTGGGGTTGTGGGTGTATGTCGTGGTACGTGACCAGTCTGTCCCCATAGAGTTTCTCACTATAACACCTAGAGGGTAATCTGGCGCCACCGTCTATGGGAGTTTCTTAAGGGGGCACCGTGCCGTCATGGGAATGACGGTATATGTGTCTGCGAGGCTCGTGTTGGCTGGTGTTGTAAGAGGCTTCGTCTAAAACGTGGATATGGCTACGCAAATAACGCGTTCTCAAAGTAAAATCTTCATAAAATGTTTCCATTCACGCATATTACATCTTTACTCACCCACGATGCATGACCAAGCGAAGAAATGCAAGAACAGACGACCAACTGTTTCAAAGCGAGCGCGAACCTTGTCGTCTGTCCTCCAACTTTAGCGGCCCGCTGGTACTTTTTACGTAACATGTAGTCGTACACACAATAACAAGTTCTCATAGTTAAACAAAACATGTTTTCGCGTAATAATAAAGCTAAAACAGCTTTTCACGTGCTGTTCTAGTAGAAAATGAATCATTGTGACAGACGGAACGGTACTTGCCAAGAGCGTCTTCAAGGTGTCCTGTCTCTACGAGAACGATGTCAATCCGAATCCACAATATACCGGCATTCCCATGCATACCACAGCGCAGCAGCGCCAGATTTCCCTCTAGGTAATGTAGTGAGAAACTCTATGTCTGTCCCTGTCGTCTTGTGTCGCTACTTCGTCGTCGTCGCCTCCTCCGTGTTCTCCATCGCCTCCGCCGCAGTCCTCCCCCCTTCCTCATTATAGGAACTTCACAAAGGGCTGCGTCTCCACCGAGGCGTCCGAAATCCTGAACCGCACAGCAGAAGACTTCAAGAACAGCAAAATCACACCCAAATACCTCAAATGGACCCCGGCACATGTGGGAGAAGTAACCGCCGAATACCCGAGCGCCCCTACCAAACTCAACGAGAAGGCCCACCGAGCCGGGCGAGAACTAACCCACCGCGGCTCGCACAGTGACAGCCCAACAACCTGCAAGAGAGTAATGAGTGTTATATTATGAACATTGCCAAAGTCCTTGCATGATTTTTTTTCTTTCTGGTTGTTGTGTATCGCGACCAAATTTTCTACAAGATTAGAGCAAAGCAGTCGATGTGAAACTGCGGCTGCTGTAGGTGTTGTGATAGACATCATTCATTCAATGAGCGCATAAGTAAAGAATAAGGCGCGTATTTTAGAAACCAGAAAGCCAATTTACACTGACGCAGTCGACATGAATTTCCGGCTTCTAAAATCCTCAATTTGGACGGTCCCGCATAACGGGGAAAGCCGTTTACTCGAGACACGCGGCACGGCCTGTGCCTGAAGTTTTTTTTTTTTTCGCGTAGATCTAATTTTATTCGACATAAGTATTCCGTGAATGAAAAGGTTTATGCAATTGCTCCACGTCCTTTCATGCGGTCTATTACGCATGCGCTGCAAAGAAACAGAAAACAGTACTATATATTCACCAGCTTCAAAGAACGCTATAGAGACAAACACTATAATCAGGTGTAGGCAAGAATATGAAGCAACACCGTCGGTGAATATCCCGTCAGCATGGAGGAAAAGCCGTGCGCAGCCAGTTCACGGACGGTATGCTAACAGCATCGTGGAATTGCGTCAGAGCCACACGCTCTACGCCCGCGCCCGGGCACGTTGATTCATAATTGTCCATGTCCAAGTCGTAGAGAAGTACGCAGAATGGTATGTGTCTCGGAGGGCCGTGAAAAAATATTCGGGAGAGCGAGGTATCTGTGTGGAACACGATCGCAACCGGCTCGAAACTCCTTGCGCTCGCTGAGACGGTGCTGCTCATGTCCATCGTGGTGTTCACATCCATTGTGACGTTCGTGTCCATTGTGACGTTCGTGTCCGTTGTTGTGTTCATGTCCATCGTGTTGTTGGCGTCGACTGTGCTATTCATGTCCAGGGTCGCATCGGAGGTGACGTCGCTAGTGGCGCTGGATGCGGTCAAGGGAGTCGCAGTGCTCGAGACAGGTGAAGGTATCCTGAGTAGGTTGCATTTTTGCACCGTGGTGTCTACGCACAATTCCGTGACGCTGCAAATTTCAAACAACGAAGCGGTGCCCGGAATCGCCGTGAAGTTCGAAGGTCTGGAGGCCAGAGTAGGGCGACCTCGAAGGTCGAGGATCCATGGCGTCATACTGACGCCGGCACAGATCCTCTCTTCTAGGTGGACGTTGCTTGACATTATATGCAGGAACCCGACCGCTGCCGACGCCACCTCACTGCACAGCTCAAACGTACCCGCGGTCGGTCGAATAAGATGCGTCTCGAAAAAGGCAAAATCAAGCTGGTCCAGGACGCTGGTTGGCGGACTCCGGGCTAACTGCTGGTCAGCAGGTAAGATGGCAGTGATCAGCTTTGCTGGGCTGACCCAGCCATTGAGCCAGTATGCTTCGCGAAATTTGCCGACGAGGGCTGACATAGTTCTGTCATCGTTCACATTCTGGCAAGTGACATGTGGAGCCACCCAGTGAATTGTGAATCCGTCTAGTCGGTGAATGTCGATTGTCTGAACAACACTCGTCACGAAGCGTGCCATAGCCGAAGGGTCTCTGCCCAGTCGGGAGAAATGCGCGCTGTCTTCAGGGTAGCCACCCAGGGCCATGAGCACGCCGACCCTCTGTGAGAGCCGGTGTTTGTTCAAGACCTGTCGGAGCTTCCAGAGACCGTACGCCGCGTCGAACCGCTGGGCGCGGCTCGAAACGGTGGCGTTCACAATTGCCACCGACCAGTACACGATGTAGCTGCAGTAGCTTAGTGGTAAATTCTCCGGCACGAAGTCGAACATATGATCCCTTAGGAAGCGAGAGTTGTTGTAGAGGCAGAAAACTCTCTGCGATGCTTGGTGTCCGAAAGGTTTGTAAGCCGTTAAGCTGAGTTCGCTAATATTGGTGTTAATTGCGTTACTCTCTCGGCAGTGAGGTGGAACGCCTGCCCATGGGTCAGCCGTGGATGGTGCGGCATGCGACGAAAATATGTTTGGCAACGTCATCGTCGTAAAGGAGGTAGAACCTTTAGGCTCGGTAACCGGAGGCATAGCAACGACGTCTTTCGGTGTGAAGAAATAGGACAGCGCAAAGAGACAGGCGGGCATCAGGAGCATTCCGAAAACGACGCAGCATAATGCTCGAGCCTCACAAGAACGGCCAACAACAACCCGGGGCGTGGTTGTTGAGAGGGTGCTTGAATCAGACCCGTAAATGATGTTGCTAAGCGAGTGCAGATTCGGCTGTACGTTCCCGGCAGTGGGGAGCGGAAATGCCGTGGCCTTGGGCGGTGGCACGGATTGCCCCGCCTGCTTTGCCTGCTCGAGCGCTTGGTCGTCAGGCGCCTCGAAGATTTTGGGTATCCACGAGAACAAATTGCCAGGAGCCGAAGTAGCCGCATGGTCGGGACGAATGCCCTCAGCGCTGCCGATGGCACGCAGCTGCATCGTTCCGCGGGGATCGGGTTCGGCGCGAGCTGCTCCCTTGGCATCCCGCGTGACGGCGCTCGCCGGCGCTCCGTTTGCAACGGCAGCTGCGACTTGGGCGCCCTGCACGGCGGTGCTCACTGGGCTTCCGTGGGCATTCTCCTCAGCGCGAGCTGTGCCTTTGGCGTCTGACACGACTGATGTTGCTGGCGCCGCGTTCTCTCGTGCATCGGGTTTGCCGGCGACCACGGTGACAGGCGGGACCTTACCGATGTGCTTATTGCCGTGATGGTCACCTTGGCCTTCGGCAGTGCGGACGGCAGTGTTGTAAGGCGGATGGCTCTTGCCGGCGTAGCTTTGACGACGTACGTAGCCGGCGTGCTTTGCGTCGTGATGTGGCTGCAAGTCGCGGCCAGCTGCCGGTGGCGATGCAGGAATGCCGGGATGAAGGCCGCCAGCGTAACAGTCGTAGCGCTGCGCGTCCGGCGGTTCGTGGTGAACGCCGAGCCAGTCGAGTACCTCGCGGGCGTTGTTGAACGTTCCAGCCGGCCTGATGGCCGTAGTTGCCCCTGGTGGCCGTGGTGCCGAGCCCGCAGCTAGCGTGGCTGCTGGCCCGTTTGCTCGGGCGGCCTCTTCTTGGTGTCGGTTGGCGCCGCCTCCGCGATGCGCGTCGTCTGCCTGGCCAACGATACTTTTTCGACGGGACGGCATTGTTGGCAAACTCTGCCCAGACGACGTGTATCAGCTGGGCAAGAAATGCAGATAGGCGCAGGTCAATTCGTGCCTGCTCTCGGGTTGGACTGCTTCTTCTTTCTTGCTGCTTCTTTGCCTTCTAGTGGATGATGATGATGATGATGATGATGATGATGCCGTATTCAATGGCGCAAACCCACTGTGGGGTATAGGCCACGAACCGGATTGTAAAATGATATTGAGAAAAGAAGGAATATAAATGACTAATAGAGGATGAAAAAGAAACCGAAATTAAATCAATAAAGCAGTATACAATAAGTTAGTAAGCCTTGCATATATAGGAATAGTAACATGAACTTAATATAAAAATAACTTAATATAAAGGATAGACGTAAAAATGAGTAAGTTAAATTTTGAATAACTACTTTAATAATATAACTCTGCATTTGTGTTATTGCTATTTGAATTTTCTCAATTGATAATTTATTGAAGCTGTTATGACTGCAGTAGACAGCATGCTGTTTGTCACGCCCAAGAGTAGCATGCGACAGCCACACTGGTAAGATAGTCGGAGGACAGTTTGCACGCGATGCTGGGCGCTGCTAATTTTCCCGTAACGAGCTCCCCTCGCCAGAGAAGAAGTGCCACAAAGGGAAGAAATAGTTGCCACTCCAGGGGAGGCCAAGACGACGCGAAGGGCTCATGGACGTTTTCCGGAAAAAAGCCGCCCCGGACTGCTACCCGCCTGATATTGAGACGCAGCGGAGCAGACCAGTTGGGAGTAACAGATCTCGCTCATTCCCATGGCCAGACCCCCTCTGCGCCATTCGGCCCGCTGGAACTTGGTGGGGCTGCCGGTCTGATAGTCCATCTGCAACAGTGTAGTTTGTGCTTCTTGACTGGCTGTCGTCCTGGTGGGTTTTGACCTGTACGTGTGTGATTGGCTACTGCCAGGAGGGAGTGTTTTAACAGAAGTGCTATAAAGACGGTGCGGAGAGAAAAGAAGCTGCTCTGGGCCGTCGAAACGATTAATAATATTTGGGGTTTTACGTGCCAAAACCACTTTCTGATTATGAGGCACGCCGTAGTGGAGGACTCCAGAAATTTCGACCACCTGGGGTTCTTTAACGTGCACCTAAATCTAAGTACACGGATGTTTTCGCCCCCATCGAAATGCGGCCGCCGTGGCCGGGATTCGATCCCGCGACCTCGTGCTCAGCAGCCTAACACCATAGCCACTGAGCAACCACGGCGGGTGGGCGACACGTTTCACCGCCTAACAAATGTTATCGCACAGCGCACGACGCGCTTGCATGTGTGGGAAGTTTCAGGAATGTTATCGATGGTTCCATCCACTGTGACCGAAACTTGTGTAACCTGATTGCATGTGTGCGCGACGCGAATAATGTAGAACTTTGTGGAAGGCGGCGCGGTTCCCAGCGGTTAGTCTGGAACATTCGACAATTGATGTGTAAAAGCCGACGCGCTTGACCCGTTGCTCAGATTTTCGACTGTTGCAGACAGTGCTCGCCGCTCTCGTTGTGCTTTAAGCGTAGCCTGTTTTGTGGGCACAGGTTCGCCCAATAAAAGCTAGTTTTGCCTTTCACAGTATTGCTACTGTGTTCTTTGACGTCACGACCACGTGACATCTGGTGGAGGTGCTTTGCGTTCATGTACCGGACGCCCCCCACAAAGCCGTGACCCAAGACCCCACGCGGAAGACAACACCAACGTCGCCAAGAACCAGCGAGGTAGCCGCAGGCTGCAAGGACTGCTCCCGGAGCACGGACTTTTGCCTGAGACGACCAGGAAGATCGCCACCAAGTCCACCCCAATGACAGCCCCAGCGTCCCCCGTCGTGCTGCAGCAGCCCAAGGAGCCTCCGACGTTCCGCGGTTCAACGTTCGAGAACCCGGAAAGCTGGCTTGAGACGTATGAGAGAGTCGCTACATTTAACAACTAGAACAGCGACGACAAACTGCGACATGTCTTTTTCGCATTGGAAGACGCGGCCAGGACGTGGTTCGAAAACCGAGAAGCCACCCTAACGGCCTGGGAACTGTTCCGAAGCGGCTTCCTGCAGACATTTGCAAGCGTCGTGCGCCGAGAACGAGCCCAAGCGCTATTAGAAACCCGGGAGCAGCTGCCTAATGAGACAACCGCGATCTTCACGGGGGAAATGGGTTGTCTATTCCGCCACGCCGACCCTTAAATGCCCGAGGAGAATAAAGTTCGCCTACTCATGCGTGGTGTGAAGGAGGAACTTTTTGCCGGAATGGTACGAAGCCCACCGAAGACCGTCGACGAGTTTCTTCGCGAGGCCACCAGCATCGAGAAGACACTCGAGATGCGAAACCGGCAATTCAACCGCCGCACGAACTCGACGAACTACGCCGGAGTTCAGTCACTGGCCACCCACTACCTACGCGAGACCATCAGGGCAGTCGTACGAGAGGAGCTTCAGAAGATCTTCCCTTCATCACAACCTCAAGTGGCCTCAATCGCCGAAATTGTCAAAGAAGAAGTCCAGCGATCGCTGGGAGTTCCTGAGGTGCAACCTCAATTACCGCATCCGCAGCCAGAAGCGATGACCTACGCCGCCGTCGCACGCCGTCAAGGTCCCCCTCCGCGACCGCGCCAGGGCCCTGTAACGCCGCAATTTCGTCGACCACCGCCGCCGCCGCCAGCACGCCCACCCGTCGCTCAGCGCAGCTACCCGAGGAAGACAGGCGTTTGGCGCGCTCCTGACCACCGCCCGCTCTGCTACCACTGCGGAGAAGCGGGTCACGTCTACCGACGATGCCCATACCGGGAGATGGGACTGCGAGGTTTCGCCGTCAACGCTCCACGCCCGCAACAATGTGAACGCCCTCGCGATATCGCCGACTATCTCGCCGCTACTCAGTGGAGCTCTCGATGACCGTCGCGTTCGCCATCACCAGGCCGCTACCTGTCGCCGGAGCGCCGACCATACACTGGCCCAGCCCGGGGCCGGTCAGTGAGCTCATATCCGGAAAACTAAAAGCAGCAACCGATGGAGGTGCGGTTGCTGTTTGTCGAACTGACGAAGATCCTCCGCCGCCGACGAAGACACCGAAGAAACTACCTCGACGACATAACGACACGCCGCCGTCCCGACGAAGTCTGGAAGCAAAGAATACGACGACGAAAGACGACCTGACGAAGCGACGTTCCAGCTTCAGTTCAACACGACGCAGCCGTGATCCGACGCCGAGACCTAACTGCAACACCAGACAAAGAACCACCGATCTCGACGTGCTTCTCGACGGCCACGCAGCTACCGCTTTAGTGGATACAGGGGCCGATTACTCCGTAATGAGTGGACACATCGCCGCCCAGTTCAAGAAAGTTAAAACTGCATGCGAAGGCCCTCAGATTCGAACCGCTGGAGGACACCTCATTACGCCGACTGGAATCTGCACGGCAAGAATTACCGTTCGTGACCGGACTTACCCTGCCACCTTCGTTATCCTCCCTGCAGTGTTCACGAAACGTCATTCTCGGCATGGGCTTCCTGAACCAACACGGCGCAATCATAGACCTGAAGTCAAGATCGATAACGCTGTCGGAAGATCATGCGATACCGCCGGAGAGCTTTCGCAGTCACCACGCCTTGAGTGTGCTCGAAGATCAAGTGAGCATCCCGCCTCGCTCGAGCATTGTTATTTCGGCCGGGACAGAAATACCCGCTGACGTAGAAGGTGTCATCGAAGGCGACCAACGTCTACTGCTCGACCGTGAAATTTGCGTCGCTAGAGGAATCGCTCGACTGCACGGAGGAAACACGAAAGTGTTGCTGACAAACTTCAGCCAGGAGTTCAAGCACATCAACAAGGGCACGACGATCGCATATATCGAGGAAATTCTGGAAACCAGCAATGCATTTGTCTTCTCGGATTCTGCCGCATGTACCCCAACGACCGTAGTTTCCGAACCAGACTTCGACATAAATTCAAGTCTCCCCATGATTAAGCAACAACAGCTGAGAAGCTTACTTCGACGATACAAAGAGTGCTTTTCGACGTCATCAAGGTTTCGACAAACGCCAGTCGCAAAGCATCGCATAATAACCGAAGAGTGTGCTCGATCACTCCGAAAGAGCCCTTACCGAGTTTCTACACAAGAACGTGAGGCTATAAGGCACCAAGTCGACAAAATGCTGCGCGACGTCATTATCCAGCCGTCCAAAAGCCCGTGGGCATCTCCTGTAGTCTTGATGAAGAAGAAGGACGGAACCCTACGTTTCTGCGTCGATTATCGTCGTCTGAACAAGATCACTAAGGAAGACGTATACCCCCTCCCACTAATAGACGACGCATTGGATCGGCTCTGCAACGCTAAATACTTCTCGTCGATGAACCTCAAGTCTGGCTATTGGAAAAATAGAAGTCGACAAAAGAGATCGCGAAAAAACGGCCTTCACCACCCCAGACGGCCTCTACGAGTTCAAGGTTTTGCCATTCGGACTGTGTTCGGCCCCCGCAACGTTCCAGGGCGTGATGGACACGGTTTTAGCAGGATTGAAGTGGCAGACCTGTCTCGTTTACTTGGATGACGTTGTCGTCTTCGCCGGAAATTTCGACGATCACCTCAGGCGGCTTGCGACAGTACTAGAGGCCATCAAGTCATCAGGGCTTAGTCTGAAGCCGGAAAAATGCCGCTTCGCTTACGATGAGCTTCTGTTCCTAGGCCACGTAATCAGCAAATCTGGTGTCCGTCCTGACACGCAAAAGACAGCTGCCATCGCACAGTTCCCGCAACCCATCGACAAGAAGGCAGTGCGTAGATTCCTTGGCATGTGTGCCTACTACAGTGTTGCGTTTCGCCTGCGACACGTGGTTTTGCCGGCGCGACTGCGGCGGGGCGGCAGACATTTTGGCCCGATCGTCGTCGCCGCAACACTCATCGCCAGGTGTTTCCAGGCGCGTCTGCGGCGATGCGACCGCCTGGGATCCTCCTCGCATTCCAGTCATTGTGCCCGAAACAGGCGATGCCAAAGCAGGGATCTCATTCCAGTTATTGGGCCCGAAACAGGCGATGCCAAAGCAGGGATCTCGTTCCAGTCATTGTGCCCGAAACAGGCGATGCCAAAGCAGGGACCATCTTCTCGTTACAGTCATTGTGTCCGACCGGCAGCGCCACGACAGGGTGCTACGAGATCGTGCGCAGCGCCACGACGGGGTGCTACGAGATCGTGCGCAGCGCCACGACAGGGTGCTACGAGATCGTGCGCAGCGCCACGACAGTGTGCGTCACCATTAGCCCATTGTACATTCACGTGCTCGTCTTTTGAGGGGTTCCTTCTTGCCCTCAACTGCGAGAGTATAAAAACAGCTGCCCCCGGACGCCAAAAGGAGGGCTCCGATTTCTTCAGTTGAGTGAAGTGCTCTCCCGTCTCTCTACTTCGGTCAAACCTGACCGCCAACTCTTTGCGATGTTAAAATAAACAAGTTGTTTCGTTGTTACCAGTCGACTCATGCTTTGCCGGGACCTTCGGATGCTTCGAGTTGTACCCCAGGCCGCCAGGCCAACGCTACCCTTGGGGCTTGCGACCCAGGTACAACCACGGGCGTCAGCGCCGAGTTCCCAACAGATCGTACCAGCAGTCCGGTCCAAACATCTGGTTGCCAGCGGTGAGATCACCTCCGACTTCAAACAACTGTCTGCCAGCGGCGAGATCGCGACAACGGAGGCCAGCAGCAAAGAGATGCAGTTGACAGTATGCTGAGCAGCTCAACGACGATCCGGGAGCAGTGCAACGAGCCCTGTGTGACGACTGGTTGCCTGCAGCGGAACGACTGCGCGGAATTCCTGCCTGCGAGGTTTGGTGAGTGCGGGACTTTCTTCTTCTGAGCTTTGCCAGGCTTTTGTTAGTGTTAGAAACAGAGCTGGTAATTGTGGTTGTCGTTGCTGCCGGGTTAGTTTGCGGCAAGACAATAGTAAGCAGTAGAGAAAGCAGCATTCAGAGCAGCCATGGATTTGAAGTCGTTGCGCAAACCGAAATTGTTGGAGCTTGCAAGAGAGTTGGGTCTGGATGTCTCAGACAAACTAAGAAAACCTGAACTGCTAAAGGCTATTCTTGAGTTAGAGGCTGAGGATGACGAGCTGTCGGAATGCCTTGAGACAATTGAAGAGAGGGAGACTGCAAAAAGACAGGAGCGCGAACTTAAAGAGCAAAAAGAAAAAGAAGAGCGCGAACGTAAAGAACAGAAAGAAAAAGAAGAGCGTGAACGTAAAGAACAGAAAGAGCGAGAGCAACAAGAGCGTGACCGTCAACACGCTTTGGAAATGAAGCGTCTTGAGGTAGAGATGGAACGCGCTCGTAATGTAAGTCAGGCACACGGTGCAGGAGAACGCGTATTGTTCAAAATGACTGACCTGATGCGGCCGTTTAAGCTTGGAGAGGACATTGGTTTGTTCCTGGTTAACTTTGAGCGAACGTGCGAGAAGCAGGGGTTCTCTCGGGAAACGTGGCCACAGCGCTTGCTCACTTTGTTACCCGGCGAGGCGGCCGACGTAGTCGCTCGCTTGGATAGAGAGGAGGCAGAGGATTTCGACACAGTGAAATCGAGTCTTCTAAAAAAGTACCGGCTGTCTGCGGAAGCGTTCCGTCGGAAGTTTCGGGAAAATGAGAAAGGCAAAAATGAGTCATATACAGAGTTTGCGTATAGGCTTATGTCGAACATGCAGGAGTGGCTCAAAGAAGAGAAAGCGTTTGGTGACCACGATAAAGTTCTGCAGTGTTTCGGGCTAGAACAGTTTTATAGTCGGTTACCGGAGAACGTGCGATACTGGGTCTTGGATAGGCCAGACGTGAGTACGGTGGCTAGAGCCGCTGAGCTAGCCGAGGAGTTTGTGACGCGTCGAGCTCGCGGAGCTAAGGACGGTCAAAAGGGTGAATTTGGCTCCAAGTTTGAGAGGCCAAGGTTCACGCCCATGAGATTTAAGGGGGACACGCGTAGTGAGGATGCGAGTGAAAGCAATCCGACCAAACGTAAAGAGACGGCAGCCGAAGCCGAACGCAGAAAGCGGTTCGAGATGAGGCGAGCGGGCGTTTGTTATACGTGCCAGAAGCCGGGTCACTTTTCGGCGCAGTGTCCGGAAACAACACCAAAAGTTGTGTTTTTTTCATTAGGCAGCACTGACGAGAACATGAAGCTTCTCGAGCCTTACATGCGAGACCTCCTCGTGAACGGGAAAGAGTGCCGAGTGCTTCGCGATTCCGCAGCTACGATGGATGTAGTTCACCCGTCTTATGTAGAACCCCATATGTTCACGGGCGAGTGCGCGTGGATCAAGCAAGCCGTGGAAGCTCATAGCGTGTGTCTGCCAGTAGCAAAGGTGCTTATTGAAGGACCTTTCGGAGCGCTTGAGACAGAGGCGGCAGTGTCATCTATGCTGCCACCCCAGTACCCGTACCTATTTTCAAACAGGTCAGATCACCTCCTGCGCGAGAAGGGGCTTTTGTTTGGTGAAGCTAGTGTTCAGGCCTTAACCAGATCGAAGGTTCGGGAGCTCGCTGCAAAGGCGATAGTTGCGGGGCCGACGTTATCAAACAACGAAAAAGGGTCAGAGGCGCAGCAAGCTGATATTCAGAGCACGCCCGAACTGAATAAACTTGAGTCTGTAGCGTTGAAGGCGCCAGATACTGGAGAGGAAAATCCCGATTCGGGAAAGTTAGAAGAGCTATCTACTGATTTGCTCATCGCGCCTACGTCAGACGGACTTGATAGGTTGCTAAAAGTCAGCCGGTCGGCTTTGATAGCCGAGCAAAAAAAGGATGGCAGCCTGGAAAACGTGCGCTGCAATGTCAAAGAAGGTATCGCCAGGAAAACTGCGCGTTTTGTGGAAAGAGGTGGAGTCCTGTACCGGAAGTATCTAGACCGCAGAGGAGTGGAGTTCGATCAGCTGGTCGTGCCTCAATGCTATCGTCAGGATCTGTTGCGCTTGTCACACGGGGGTTCGTGGTCCGGACACCTAGGAGTTAAGAAAACTAAGGACCGTCTCTTGCAAGAGTACTATTGGCCAGGGTGTTTTCGGGACGCAGACCATTTCGTGAGGACATGTGACACTTGTCCGCGGGTGGGCAAACCAGGGGACAAATCGAGGGCGCCGTTGAAATTGGTACCTATCATTACGGAGCCTTTTAGACGGCTCGTTATTGATACTGTGGGACCTCTGCCGGTAACAGCCACGGGGTACAGACACATTTTGACTGTGATCTGCCCAGCGACAAAGTTCCCTGAAGCAGTGCCGCTTAAAGAACTCAGCTCAGTTGAGATAGTTAATGCACTACTGTCCATATTTGCGCGAGTTGGTTTTCCTGCAGAAATTCAATCAGATCAGGGCACAGTGTTTACTAGCGCTTTGACGACAACTTTTCTCGAAAGGTGTGGGGTAAAGCTGCTACACAGCTCAGTGTACCACCCACAGTCGAATTCCGTTGAGAAGCTCCACTCCGTCATGAAGCGCGTGTTGAGAGCGTTGTGTTTTGAACATCGAACTGACTGGGAGCTGTGTCTGCCTGGGGTGATGTTTGCTTTAAGGACCGCGCCGCATGCGGCTACGGGGTTTTCGCCAGCTGAACTGGTGTACGGTCGCTCGCTTCGATCTCCGCTTCGCATGCTTCGAGAATCGTGGGAAGGTAGGGGCGACGACCCAGTCGTGGTGGAGTACGTACTTAAGCTCCTCGAACGCTTAAGAAGGGCACAGGAGTTGTCAGGTGAAGCAATGGCAAAGGCCCAGCAGAGGGCCAAGGTTTATTATGATCGGACAGCCAGGGCCCGTCGTTTTGAGGTGGGCGATGAGGTCATGATATTGCGCACATCGCTAAACAACAAACTAGACGTGCAGTGGGAGGGCCCAACGCGAATTGTTCAGAAACTGTCGGACGTTAACTACGTGGTAAGTCTGCCAGGAAAGCGGAAAGCACAGCAAGTTTACCACTGTAATCTGCTCAAACCTTATAGACAAAGGGAAGCAGTGGTGTGCCTGATGGTAAACGTTCCTGAAGAGCTTCCGGTCGAGCTTCCGGGACTAGGCTCAGTGACGAACAGGGAAGACACCGGTCAAGTCATTAGTGACCTTATCAGTAAAGCGCCGCTGTCGCCTGAGCAGAAAACCGAACTACACCAGCTATTACAAGAGTTTCAAGGTCTGTTCTCTGAGAGGCCTGGTAGGACTTCTGTACTTACTCATGATATTGAACTTACCTCCCCAGAGCCAGTACGATCCAAGGCGTATCGGGTGTCACCCCGCCAGAGCGATATTATGGAGGCTGAGGTAAAGAAAATGCTTCAGCTCGGTGTTATTGAGGCAGGTGAGAGTGATTATACCTCCCCTTTGATTTTAGTTGAGGTACCGGGCAAGGAACCTCGTCCTTGCGTCGACTACCGCAGGCTTAATTCCATCACTAAGGATCAAATTTATCCGATCCCTAACATCGAGGAGCGCCTTGAGAAAGTTAGTAGCGCTCAGTTTATTTCCACCCTAGATCTTGTCAGGGGTTATTGGCAGGTTCCACTTACAGAAGAGGCTAGTAGGTATGCGGCGTTCATTTCACCAATGGGAACATTCCGTCCTAAAGTGTTGAGTTTTGGTTTGAAGAACGCGCCATACTGTTTTTCAAGTCTCATGGATAAAGTGTTGCGGGGACAGCAAGAATTCGCTTTACCGTATCTAGACGACGTAGCGATATTCTCCGCATCCTGGTCTGAGCATATGACACACTTGCGGGCAGTGCTAACCCGCCTGCGCGAAGCGGGCTTGACAGTCAAGGCTCCTAAGTGCCAGATAGCACAGGCCGAGGTTGTCTACCTCGGTCACGTGGTTGGTCAGGGTCGTCGCCGCCCCTCTGAGATAAAAGTGGCCGCTGTGCGAGACTTTCCGCAACCGCGCACCAAGACCGATATTCGGTCGTTCTTGGGTGTCGCCGGCTACTATCAGAGGTACATCCCTAGGTACTCTGATATCGCGGCTCCCCTGACGGATGCTCTAAGAAAAACAGAGCCTCAAACAGTCGTCTGGGACGAGACAAAGGAAAGAGCTTTTAGCGCCCTAAAGAGTGCCCTAACAAGCCAGCCTGTGCTACGATCGCCAGACTATACAAAAGGGTTCATTGTTCAGTGCGATGCTAGTGAGCGAGGCATGGGCGTTGTACTGTGCCAACGGGAAAATGGAGAAGTAGAACACCCCGTCCTGTATGCTAGTCGTAAGCTGACCAGTCGTGAGCAGGCGTATAGCGCCACCGAGAAAGAGTGTGCGTGTCTCGTGTGGGCCGTTCAGAAATTGTCATGCTATCTAGCCGGCTCGAGGTTTATCATTGAGACGGATCACTGCCCTCTCCAATGGCTGCAGACCATCTCTCCCAAAAATGGCCGCCTCCTGCGCTGGAGCCTCGCTTTACAACAATATTCCTTTGAGGTGCGTTACAAAAAGGGGAGTCTCAACGGTAACGCCGATGGCTTAAGTCGAAGCCCCTAACGTAGGAATCAGCCTCAAAATTGTTTGTTACTGATGTTTTTCTTCCTGAGGCAGGATTTTTTTTAACATATTGCTTTTGTTTAGTGTTTCAAAGTGATGATATGCTTTCTAGTGCAATTTTTCAATTTGTGGACGCGTTCTGAGTGATGCTAGACTACTGTAAGGAACTAGGCAGTGGTATAAAAAGGGGAAAGAGCCTGGCAGGGCTTAGTGAGGGTTGTGCCGTGCTTGCTGACTGAGCGGTTGAGTTTTCAGCGTAGTTCTAACGCTTGCCGGGAACGAGAACAAAAATGTGAACTCTCCCGAAGTCACTTTGCAGTGTCCCGTGCGAACCTGAACGAGAGAACGAGGCCTTCTCTGTGCGCTGCGCTCAAGAAACGTCGAGGGACGCCCGACTTCGGTTATGAGCATCATCGAGCGACATCCCTCCGGACAGCGGATGCAGTCCCCTGTCCATCGGGATCTCCTTCCCCCGGCGGGGCGGTCTGTTGCGTTTCGCCTGCGACACGTGGTTTTGCCGGCGCGACTGCGGCGGGGCGGCAGACATTTTGGCCCGATCGTCGTCGCCGCAACACTCATCGCCAGGTGTTTCCAGGCGCGTCTGCGGCGATGCGACCGCCTGGGATCCTCCTCGCATTCCAGTCATTGTGCCCGAAACAGGCGATGCCAAAGCAGGGATCTCATTCCAGTTATTGGGCCCGAAACAGGCGATGCCAAAGCAGGGATCTCGTTCCAGTCATTGTGCCCGAAACAGGCGATGCCAAAGCAGGGACCATCTTCTCGTTACAGTCATTGTGTCCGACCGGCAGCGCCACGACAGGGTGCTACGAGATCGTGCGCAGCGCCACGACGGGGTGCTACGAGATCGTGCGCAGCGCCACGACAGGGTGCTACGAGATCGTGCGCAGCGCCACGACAGTGTGCGTCACCATTAGCCCATTGTACATTCACGTGCTCGTCTTTTGAGGGGTTCCTTCTTGCCCTCAACTGCGAGAGTATAAAAACAGCTGCCCCCGGACGCCAAAAGGAGGGCTCCGATTTCTTCAGTTGAGTGAAGTGCTCTCCCGTCTCTCTACTTCGGTCAAACCTGACCGCCAACTCTTTGCGATGTTAAAATAAACAAGTTGTTTCGTTGTTACCAGTCGACTCATGCTTTGCCGGGACCTTCGGATGCTTCGAGTTGTACCCCAGGCCGCCAGGCCAACGCTACCCTTGGGGCTTGCGACCCAGGTACAACCACGGGCGTCAGCGCCGAGTTCCCAACAGATCGTACCAGCAGTCCGGTCCAAACAACAGGCGCTTTGTCACGGACTTTTCACGCATCGCTGAGCCGTTGGCACGTCTAACTAAATGTGCTGTTGAGTTTAAGTGGGAAACGCCGCAGGCCGACGCATTTGAAGAACTCAAACGACGCATGCAGTCGCCGCCGGTACTTGCGCACTTCGACGAGTACGCCGATACAGAAATCATACTGACGCCAGTAGCCTAGGCCTCGGTGCCGTTCTAGTCCAGAGGAGAAACGGAGTCGAACAGGTGATAGCTTACGCTAGCCGGTCGCTTTCAAAAGCGGAAGGCAACTATTCTACGACCGAAAAGGAATGCCTCGCCATCGTTTGGGCTACAGCTAAATTTCGCCCTTATCTTCATGGCAGACCATTCAAAGTCGTCAGCGACCATCACGCGCGCGTTGTGTTGGCTAGCGAATATAAAGGACCACCCTAAAACAGTGCTTGCATGTACGTTCCGTCCTGACGGAAAGGCGAAGTGTACTCGCCGACGAAGCTGAGACGGTGCTGTGTTGGCTACATGCAGATACACGGATACGCCGGCGTCATCCGCGGTGAGCTCTGTGGGAGGCGTCTCGAGGTAGGCCAGTTTGAGGCGGTCTACTGCGACTACCTCTTCGCGATAATTTAATAGAATGGTGGCGCACTTCGGCGTCTTGTAGAGCACACGGTACAACCCATAGTAGTAGGAGGGTGTAAGAGGTGCCTCTTAAAGCGTCTCGTCTGAGAAAAACGTGGGTCGAAGACGCAAGGTCCGGATGCACAAAGACGCTGTGGTGCGAAGATATTTTTTGAACGCCTTTATTGAAAACAAAAAGAGAGGAGGAGCCCTTAAGGGACCCTGCAATGGGTGGAGTCCCTATTCCAGGATTGGTACGAGCCGCCAGCTTAGTCCTCTGGACCAAGGCCTTCTGGGCCTGAAGGTCCGAGCAACCGAGCAGCGTCGCCTCCCACTCCTCTCGGGTTGGCTTAGGGTTGAGGGAAAGAGCTGAATTTAGCTGACAAGCCCAAACCATGTGGTAGGTGTCAGCCACTTCCCCACAGCATTGGCACTTGCCAGTGTAGGAACAATCGAAATGTTTCAAGATTGTCGGTTACAATAAAGTGTTAGTGAAAAGGCGGATCAAGATTCGTTCATTAGCCTTGCCAAGCCCTTTTGCAGGAGTTGGGTATTAATAATAATAATATTTGGGGTTTTACGTGCCAAAACCACTTTCTGATTATGAGGCACGCCGTAGTGGAGGACTCCGGAAATTTTGACCACCTGGGGTTCTTTAACGTGCACTTAAATCTAAGCACACGGGTGTTTTCGCATTTCGCCGCCATCGAAATGCGGCCGCCGTGGCCGGGATTCGATCCCGCGACCTCGTGCTCAGCAGCCCAACACCATAGCCACTGAGCAACCACGGCGGGTATAGGAGTTGGGTATTGGCGATGCCTATCTTTGTAAAAAGTCGTGATATCGTTGAATGTAACAAGATAGCTGCATTCGGATTCCAGGTACTCACGGTCTAACTGGGACGCCCGGTAGATGAGTGCTCGGGCCGCCGTGTTCGCGGCTTCATTCCCTGCTAGGCCCTGGTGGCTCGGAGTCCAGACCAGACAATGGGGGGTAGGATCAATTCTCCCGTTGCTATAGTTCTCCAATATTCGTTCCGCTAGCGGGGTGACCCAACCAGCTTCATAATTTCGACAAGCCCTGCGCGAGTCGGTTATGATATATTGAGACCGGGGGTCAGAGGCATCTAGGGCAATAGCTGCTACTTTTGCATGTGTTGAGCCCGAGGCTCTGAAAGTGAGCCCATCTACTTGCTTTCCCTCGTGGATGACCATTGCTGTATACCACGCCCCGCGGCATGGACCGGCCACATCCACGTAGAAGACTTCGCGTTTGTTGCCATAGTGGCGTTGCAAGGCGTCCGCCCTCGTCTGGCGACAACCACTGTGGTCTTCCCTATCCATCTTTATGGGGAGGGGTCGAACTCTAATGGCGCGTTTCCAGAGTTCGGGCACTCGGACCCGCTCCTGAATGTGAAAGCTGTGTTTCAAGTGGAGCCGGTCCAGCAGATGCCGTCCCGACTTTGTCTGAGCTAGACGTGTGTATTGGCTGGTAGTGCAAAGATCGAGGCAGGACGGGACGCAGCTGCTCAATGCAGTCCTGTAGGCATTGAAGCTACTGCAGCTTCGGGAGAGCAGGAAATCGCGGATGAGGAGCCCTTGGTCGTACGAAGGTCAGTCAGTGGGTGCAGAAACTCGGCGCAACGCGGAATCGAGCGTCGGGAGAAACTCGCTAGGCCCAGGAACTCCCGCAGCTGACGTAAGGTAGTGGGCACTGGGAAGTATTGCACGGGCTGGGCATGGGAGGGCAATGGACGAATTCCCAGCGCCGAGATGTGGTGACCCAGGAACTCGAGCTCGGAAGACCCAAAGACGCATTTCTGGGGGTTGACAACACTGGACAAAGTGTTAATTGAAGGCGTTGAAAGACTTCCCGGAGATGACGCTCATTATCTTGTGAATTGGGACCCCCAACGAATATGTCGTCGATGTAGACATAAACCGCCGCGAGGCCACGCGTTACCTCGGTAATTAATATTTGGGACGTTTGCGCTGCCTTGCGTAGCCCGGAGCGCATGCGCGCATATACTCGAACAGGCCGAAGGGAATAGTATAATAGCCTTCTTCAAAAATCCACATTGGCAGGCTCAATGTGGATTTCATCATAGGCCTTGACAATGTCCTTGACAAGGTCTGCATCCTTCCAAGTGGCCTGTGAAATCGTGAATGTGTGGAAGGGGTTAGCTATCGTGCAGCCGCGTGTGAGCATTGAGCGCCCGGTCGAGCGCCGCACGGACGCCAGTCACCCGGTTCTTTCTTGGGCAGCAGATGGAGGGGGGAGGCTCAACGAAGACTGAATAACACCCAGCTGGAGCATTTGCTCGAATTCCCGCTTATCAATGGCCAAACGCTCACCGAAGAGGCGGCGCGAACGAGCTGCGACGGGTGGACCACGCGCGACAATGTGGTGGGTCACACTGTGCTTGCGTGGCTAACTTAAATTGCAGGGCCTCGTCACCTCAGGAAAGTCTTCTAGGATTCGAGCGTACGAGCATGGTGGAATCAGCGTGCGGATTACAGTGGGCGCTATAGCCGACAGAACTCTAGGAATGGATAGTCGCGTCTTGCTGTTAATCAGGCGACGCGGCGGCGCATGCTGACGTCGAGGTCGACATGGGTCAGGAAGTCAGAGCCGAGGATAGGCTGAGTGACTTCGGCAAAGATGAAAACCCAGCAGAATGTGCGCCGTAGGCCAAGGTCGAGAGTGAGGGACCGTAGACCATGCATACGTGACGATGGAGGTAGAGTTCGCCGCGCTGAGCGTATACGGCCAGATGACTTGGAAGCGCGACCACGCTTGGAGGACGGCAATATACGCTGACCTCGGCACCCATGTCTACAAGGAAGCGCAGGCCGGAAATGCGATCCATGGCGATGAAAAGGTGACCAGGTTGTAGGGCGAGGTCACATGACGCCGTCAGGGATCTCGCGGAGCATTTCCTATATTGTGGCCGTATTGGGGCCTTATATATGGCGCCAAACTAGACGATACCGCCAGTTGGGCACGCACAACAGGTGAAAGAGCCATAGATGCAAGGATAGCAGGACTCGGTGGGAAACCGAGTGAACTAAGAATATCCCGTCCCTGGGTTTTCGAGCGCTAGTGTCAGCTGAGCGGCCTATAGTGTACTTTTATAAGTTTATCTCGAGTGTTAGTCGCCCCAAATCGATCTAGGCTAACAGTCGCCGCATGCACTGAAAGGCCAAGTACAAGTTTGCGCGCTTTCCTTAGTAGGGTAGATAAACATGTGTTCAGTGCGAGTTAGGTTATGACAAGGTGACGGGTGTCTGTGTATCCAAGCCGAGGCACAGCGTCTCGACGACGTCTCAAAATAGTCTTAGCCTCGACCCTACCTGGAACACTGCGTACTGCGAGCGCGAAGAAGCGCCAGCGATCGGACGCAGGCGACCTTATTACGCGTATCAGCTAACTATAACAAGAAAAAAGCATCCCGGTTCACAAACAGAACCCTCATTTTCTTTTTTTGTCCCAGGACATATTGATCGGGTAGCATTACAGTTTCTGACCTCATTTGATCAGTGCATAATATCCCTATTTAGCTTCTGAAAGCACGGAAGACGTTATTGCTTAGATATTGTGGGATGCTATATGTAATATACTGCTTCTAAATCGCTCGATTATATCCGCGTCTATAGAAACTTGCTTAACACACCTTCTAATGTACAGAAATTAGCGTATCTAACCTATGTTCGTCCGCAACTAGAATCCGCTTCATCCACACGGTCACCATACCAGGAGTACCTTATCGGCATGTTGGAAGCTGTTCAGAGAAGAGCATGCAGCCAGATTCATGTCGCGTGAGTACCACCATCTTTCCAGCATTACCCGAATAAAAACGGGCATTTCAATTCATTCATTTAAAAACTCTTTGCGTGATTGCTTTTCTATGCCTGTTTCACATGTAGATTTATATCACAAAATCTCACCGTATGCCGATTCATGACCCAGTACACACGTCGCAACGTCTTCACTACGCGCCCGGTTTCGTGCTCATACATTGTGAAACGCAGACATTTTTTTAACTCATCATCCCTGCCTCTCGCTATTGCACGTTGGTACAATCTTCCGGACCACATCGAATCCATGTCAAACCGTGAAACTTTTCGTGATATCCTGAATACGCTCTTTGATAACACTGTATAATTATGTTTTACTGTACCCTTTGTAGCGTTTATTTTGTTCCCCTTTTATTTGACTCTTAATATATATTTTTTTCTCTTCTGTAAAAACCGCTACACCCTGTACTCAATGCCTTCAGTGTGCGCTTAAAGTACAGTGAATTATTTATTAATTAATCAGTTAGTTAGTTAACTAATTAAAATAGACATTGTAACCATGTTGAGTCAGCTGTTGCAGGAGTCCATTAATCTTTTCTGACACCGTGCTCCAGAATTATTCCAACCAAATTGTAGCCCGTTGTATTCATAGACGTCGAAGTGCGTGACAAAACTCGTGTATTGCTTGTATTTCTCTTGCATAGCTATCTGCCAGTATCCTTTGCTCAGATAAATTCTTACCCGCCGTGGTTGCTCGGCGGCTATGGTGTTGGGCTGCTGAGCACGAGGTCGCGGCATCGAATCCCCGCCACGGCGGCCGCATTGCGATGGGGGCGAAAACACCCGTGTACTTAGGTTTAGGTGCACGTTAAAGAACCCCAGGCGGTCGAAATTTCCAGAGTCCTCCACTACGGCGTGCCTCATAATTAGAAAGTGGTTTTGGCATGTAAAACCCCATAATTTAATTTTTAACAAATTCCTGAAAACCATCGGCGGCTATTCCGTTTAGTTGATAATGTCATCAATTCGCAACGTTGGAAATGTGAAACGTTCCCTTTTATTAATCTGACAGTCAGTGCACTAAACGTGACTTCTTCCTTCCGGGCTGTTCTAGCGGGAGAGAGGAAGGCCGACGTTGGCGACCTCGTTATTCCAGAGCTCAGCATTTCCTGGAGCTCCTTTTTAGCCATAATTTTTTTTTTCCTGAGAAAGGATATGAGGCTTCCTGCGAACAAATGGGGTGTGTTTCAGCTTAAAGGGCACCTTGATCACTGATGTTGCAGATGGGTAGGCTCCGATGCAAATAACGTCCGAATAGGCGGTCGGAACATCTGAATCAAGTGTAAGCTCGTTCCTGCACGAGATGTTAATTTTCAGGCGCTTCACGTGCATTCTTGACAGTTTGAAAGTGAGTTCAACGTCCTTGATGAATATAGCATCGATGTCAAGTTTCACGCCCTTAAACTTTGTTGTCATGGTTTATTGAATCCTGCAAAAATGTAGTCTTGCAAAAATGTAGTCTTGTAGTCTTCCGCCGCGAGTTATCAAATAAGAGCTCTCTCTTTATCTCCTGTTTTTGTGCCCTATACATGGCTAGCGCTGGCTTTCCGAGCATTCTTTCTTCCCACACCTTTCTTTCAGTCTCCTTCACCTCCTTTCCTACACTAGAACCACGTTGGACACCCTCCCTCGGCTGTAGGTATCTAATCCTCAGCTTCCTAGTTCTGAGTGTCCACTTTGTGTTCAAACTTTTCATCTATAGATATTTGTACATTTTTCCCGCCCACCTTTTTGCCCCCAGTGCTGCGAGTCTCTGTTCATATTTTAGCTTACTTATTGCCTCTCTACCTTCGAATGACGTCCATCCCATGTCCCCCTGCACTCCCTCATTAAGGGTGTTCCCGTGCGCTCCTAAGGCCAACCTGCTGTTGCGTTTCGCCTGCGACACGTGGTTTTGCCGGCGCGACTGCGGCGGGGCGGCGGACATTTTGGCCCGATCGTCGTCACCGCAACACTCATCGCCAGGTGTTTCCAGGCGCGACTGCGGCGAGGCGACCGCCTAGGGATCTCGTTCCAGTCATTGTGCCCGAAACAGGCGATGCCAAAGCAGGGATCTCATTTCAGTTATTGGGCCCGAAACAGGCGATGCCAAAGCAGGGATCTCGTTCCAGTCATTATGCCCGAAACAGGCGATGCCAAAGCAGGGACCATCTTCTCGTTACAGTCATTGTGTCCGACCGGCAGCGCCACGACAGGGTGCTACGAGATCGTGCTCGACATGGTGCTACGGCATCGCTACGACAGTGTGCGTCACCATTAGCCCATTGTACATTCACGTGCTCGTCTTTTGAGGGGTTCCTTCTTGCCCTCAACTGCGAGAGTATAAAAACAGCTGCCCCCGGACGCCAAAAGGGAGGGCTCCGATTTCGTCTGTTGAGTGAAGTGCTCTCCCGTCTCTCTACTTCGGTCAAACCTGACCGCCAACTCTTTGCGATGTTAAAATAAACAAGTTGTTTCGTTGTTACCAGTCGACTCATGCTTTGCCGGGACCTTCGGATGCTTGCAGTTGTACCCCAGGCCGCCAGGCCAACGCTACCCTTGGGGCTTGCGACCCAGGTACAACCACGGGCGTCAGCGCCGAGTTCCCATCCGATCGCTCCAGTGTCGCGATCCAAACATCTGGTTGCCAGCGGTGAGATCGCCTCCGACTTCAAACAACTGTCTGCCTGCGGTGAGATCGCGACAACGGAGGCCAGCAGCGAAGAGATGCAGTTGACAGTATGCTGAGCAGCTCAACGACGATCCGGGAGCAGTGCAACGAGCCCTGTGTGACGACTGGTTGCCTGCAGCGGAACGACTGCGCGGAATTCCTGCCTGCGAGGTTAGGTGAGTGCGGGACTTTCTTCTTCTGAGCTTTGCCAGGCTTTTGTTAGTGTCAGAAACAGAGCTGGTAATTGTGGTTGTCGTTGCTGCCGGGTTAGTTTGCGGCAAGACAATAGTAAGCAGTAGAGAAAGCAGCATTCAGAGCAGCCATGGATTTGAAGTCGTTGCGCAAACCGAAATTGTTAGAGCTTGCAAGAGAGTTGGGTCTGGATGTCTCGGACAAACTCAGAAAACCAGAACTGCTAACGGCTATTCTTGAGTTAGAGGCTGAGGATGACGAGCTGTCGGAATGCCTTGAGACTATTGAGGAGAGGTCAAAAAGACATGAGCGCGAACTTAAAGAGCAAAAAGAGAAACATGAGCGCGAACTTAAAGAGCAAAAAGAGAAACAGGAGCGCGAACTTAAAGAGAAGAAAGAAAAAGAAGAGCGCGAACACGCTTTGGAAATGAAGCGTCTCGAGGTAGAGATGGAACGCGCTCGTAATGGAAGTCAGGCACACGGTGCAGGAGAACGCGTATTGTTCAAAATGACTGACCTGATGCGGCCGTTTAAGCTTGGAGAGGACATTGGTTTGTTCCTGGTTAACTTTGAGCGAACGTGCGAGAAGCAGGGGTTCTCTCGGGAAACGTGGCCACAGCGCTTGCTCACTTTGTTACCCGGCGAGGCGGCCGACGTAGTCGCTCGCTTGGATAGAGAGGAGGCAGAGGATTTCGACACAGTGAAATCGAGTCTTCTAAAAAAGTACCGGCTGTCTGCGGAGGCGTTCCGTCGGAAGTTTCGGGAAAATGAGAAAGGCAGAAGTGAGTCATATACAGAGTTTGCGTATAGGCTTATGTCAAACATGCAGGAGTGGCTCAAAGAAGAGAAAGCGTTTGGTGACCACGAGAAAGTTCTGCAGTGTTTCGGGCTAGAACAGTTTTATAGTCGGTTACCTGAGAACGTGCGTTACTGGGTCTTGGATAGGCCAGACGTTTGTACAGTGGCTAGAGCCGCTGAGCTAGCCGAGGAGTTTGTGACGCGTCGAGCTCGCGGAGCTAAGGACGGTCAAAAGGGTGAATTTGGCTCGAAGTTTGAGAGGCCGAAGTTCACACCCATGAGATTAAAGGGGGACACGCGTAGTGCGGATGCGAGCGAAAGCAGTCCGACCAAACGTAAAGAGACGGCGGCAGCCAAACGCAGAAAGCGGTTCGAGATGAGGCGAGCGGGCGTTTGTTATACGTGCCAGAAGCCGGGTCACTTTTCGGCGCAGTGTCCGGAAACAACACCAAAAGTTGTTTTTTTTTTCAATAGGCAGCACTGACGAGAACATGAAGCTTCTCGAGCCTTACATGCGAGACCTCCTCGTGAACGGGAAAGAGTGCCGAGTGCTTCGCGATTCCGCAGCTACAATGGATGTAGTTCACCCGTCTTACGTAGAACCCCATATGTTCACGGGCGAGTGCGCATGGATCAAGCAAGCCGTGGAAGCTCATAGCGTGTGTCTGCCGGTAGCAAAAGTGCTTATTGAAGGACCTTTCGGAGCGCTTGAGACGGAGGCCGCAGTGTCATCTATGCTGCCACCCCAGTACCCGTACCTATTTTCAAACAGGTCCGATCACCTCCTGCGCGAGAAGGGGCTTTTGTTTGGTGAAGCTAGTGTTCAGGCCTTAACCAGATCGAAGGTTCGGGAGCTCGCTGCAAAGGCGGTAGTTGCGGGGCCGACGTTATCAAACAACGAAAAAGGGTCAGAGGCGCAGCAAGCTGATATTCAGAGCACGCCCGAACTGAATAAACTTGAGTCTGTAACGTTAAAGGCGCCAGATACTGGAGAGGAAACGCCCGACGCGGGAAAGTTAGAAGAGCTATCTACTGATTTGCTCATCGCGCCTACGTCAGACGGACTTGATAGGTTGCTAAAAGTCAGCCGGTCGGCTTTGATAGCCGAGCAAAAGAAGGATGGCAGCCTAGAAAACATTCGCTGCAATGTCAACGAAGGTATCGCCAGGAAAACTGCGCGTTTTGTGGAAAGAGGTGGAGTCCTGTACCGGAAGTATCTAGACCGCAGAGGAGTGGAGTTCGATCAGCTGGTCGTGCCTCAATGCTATCGTCAGGATCTGTTGCGCTTGTCACATGGGGGTTCGTGGTCCGGACACCTAGGAGTTAAGAAAACTAAGGACCGTCTCTTGCAAGAGTACTATTGGCCAGGGTGTTTTCGGGACGCCGACCATTTCGTGAGGACATGTGACACTTGTCAGCGGGTGGGCAAACCAGGGGACAAATCGAGGGCGCCGTTGAAATTGGTACCTATCATTACGGAGCCTTTTAGACGGCTCGTTATTGATACTGTGGGACCTCTGCCGGTAACAGCCACGGGGTACAGACACATTTTGACTGTGATCTGCCCAGCGACAAAGTTCCCTGAAGCAGTGCCGCTTAAAGAACTCAGCTCAGTTGAGATAGTTAATGCACTACTGTCCATATTTGCGCGAGTTGGTTTTCCTGCAGAAATTCAATCAGATCAGGGCACAGCGTTTACTAGCGCTTTGACGACAACTTTTCTCGAAAGGTGTGGGGTAAAGCTGTTACACAGCTCAGTGTACCACCCACAGTCGAATTCCGTTGAGAAGCTCCACTCCGTCATGAAGCGCGTGTTGAGAGCGTTGTGTTTTGAACATCGAACTGACTGGGAGCTGTGTCTGCCTGGGGTGATGTTTGCTTTAAGGACCGCGCCGCATGCGGCTACGGGGTTTTCGCCAGCTGAACTGGTGTACGGTCGCTCGCTTCGATCTCCGCTTCGCATGCTTCGAGAATCATGGGAAGGTAGGGGCGACGACCCAGTCGTGGTGGAGTACGTGCTTAAGCTCCTCGAACGCTTAAGAAGGGCACAGGAGTTGTCAGGTGAAGCAATGGCAAAGGCCCAGCAGAGGGCCAAGGTTTATTATGATCGGACAGCCAGGGCCCGTCGTTTTGAGGTGGGCGATGAGGTCATGATATTGCGCACATCGCTAAACAACAAACTAGACGTGCAGTGGGAGGGCCCAGCACGAATTGTTCAGAAACTGTCGGACGTTAACTACGTGGTAAGTCTGCCAGGAAAGCGGAAAGCACAGCAAGTTTACCACTGTAATCTGCTCAAACCTTATAGACAAAGGGAAGCAGTGGTGTGCATGATGGTAAACGTTCCTGAAGAGCTTCCGGTCGAGCTTCCGGGACTAGGCTCAGTGACGAACAGGGAAGACACCGGTCAAGTCATTAGTGACCTTATCAGTAAAGCACCGCTGTCGCCTGAGCAGAAAACCGAACTACACCAGCTATTACGAGAGTTTCAAGGTCTGTTCTCTGAGAGGCCTGGTAGGACTTCTGTACTTACTCATGATATAGAACTTACCTCCACAGAGCCAGTACGATCCAAGGCGTATCGGGTGTCACCCCGCCAGAGCGATATTATGGAGGCTGAGGTAAAGAAAATGCTACAGCTCGGGGTTATTGAGGCAGGTGAGAGTGATTATACCTCCCCTTTGATTTTAGTTGAGGTACCGGGCAAGGAACCTCGTCCTTGCGTCGACTACCGCAGGCTTAATTCCATCACTAAGGATCAAATTTATCCGATCCCTAACATCGAGGAGCGCCTTGAGAAAGTTAGTGGCGCTCAGTTTATTTCCACCCTAGATCTTGTCAGGGGTTATTGGCAGGTTCCACTTACAGAAGAGGCTAGTAGGTATGCGGCGTTCATTTCACCAATGGGAACATTCCGTCCTAAAGTGTTGAGTTTTGGTTTGAAGAACGCGCCATACTGTTTTTCAAGCCTCATGGATAAAGTGTTGCGGGGACAGCAAGAATTCGCTTTACCGTATCTAGACGACGTAGCGATATTCTCCGCATCCTGGTCTGAGCATATGACACACTTGCGGGCAGTGCTAACCCGCCTGCGCGAAGCAGGCTTGACAGTCAAGGCTCCTAAGTGCCAGTTAGCACAGGCCGAGGTTGTCTACCTCGGTCACGTGATTGGTCAGGGTCGTCGCCGCCCCTCTGAAATAAAAGTGGCCGCTGTGCGAGACTTTCCGCAACCGCGCACCAAGACCGATATTCGGTCGTTCTTAGGTGTCGCCGGCTACTATCAGAGGTACATCCCTAGGTACTCTGATATCGCGGCTCCCCTGACGGATGCTCTAAGAAAAACAGAGCCTCAAACAGTCGTCTGGGACGAGACCAAGGAAAGAGCTTTTAGCGCCCTAAAGAGTGCCCTAACAAGCCAGCCTGTGCTACGATCGCCAGACTATACAAAAGGGTTCGTTGTTCAGTGCGATGCTAGTGAGCGAGGCATGGGCGTTGTACTGTGCCAACGGGAAAATGGAGAAGTAGAACACCCCGTCCTGTATGCTAGTCGTAAGCTGACCAGTCGTGAGCAGGCGTATAGCGCCACCGAGAAAGAGTGTGCGTGTCTCGTGTGGGCCGTTCAGAAATTGTCATGCTATCTAGCCGGCTCGAGGTTTATCATTGAGACGGATCACTGCCCTCTCCAATGGCTGCAGACCATCTCTCCCAAAAATGGCCGCCTCCTGCGCTGGAGCCTCGCTTTACAACAATATTCCTTTGAGGTGCGTTACAAAAAGGGGAGTCTCAACGGTAACGCCGATGGCTTAAGTCGAAGCCCCTAACGTAGGAATCAGCCTCAAAATTGTTTGTTACTGATGTTTTTTTTCCTGAGGCAGGATTTTTTTTAACATATTGCTTTTGTTTAGTGTTTCAAAGTGATGATATGCTTTCTAGTGCAAGTTTTCAATTTGTGGATGCGTTCTGAGTGATGCTAGACTACTGTAAGGAACTAGGCAGTGGTATAAAAAGGGGAAAGAGCCTGGCAGGGCTTAGTGAGGGTTGTGCCGTGCTTGCTGACTGAGCGGTTGAGTTTCAGCGTAGTTCTAACGCTTACCGGGAACGAGAACAAAAATGTGAACTCTCCCGAAGTCACTTTGCAGTGTCCCGTGCGAACCTGAACAAGAGAACGAGGCCTTCTCTGTGCGCTGCGCTCAAGAAACGTCGAGGGACGCCCGACTTCGGTTATGAGCATCATCGAGCGACATCCCTCCGGACAGCGGATGCAGTCCCCTGTCCATCGGGATCTCCTTCCCCCGGCGGGGCGGTCTGTTGCGTTTCGCCTGCGACACGTGGTTTTGCCGGCGCGACTGCGGCGGGGCGGCGGACATTTTGGCCCGATCGTCGTCACCGCAACACTCATCGCCAGGTGTTTCCAGGCGCGACTGCGGCGAGGCGACCGCCTAGGGATCTCGTTCCAGTCATTGTGCCCGAAACAGGCGATGCCAAAGCAGGGATCTCATTCCAGTTATTGGGCCCGAAACAGGCGATGCCAAAGCAGGGATCTCGTTCCAGTCATTATGCCCGAAACAGGCGATGCCAAAGCAGGGACCATCTTCTCGTTACAGTCATTGTGTCCGACCGGCAGCGCCACGACAGGGTGCTACGAGATCGTGCTCGACATGGTGCTACGGCATCGCTACGACAGTGTGCGTCACCATTAGCCCATTGTACATTCACGTGCTCGTCTTTTGAGGGGTTCCTTCTTGCCCTCAACTGCGAGAGTATAAAAACAGCTGCCCCCGGACGCCAAAAGGGAGGGCTCCGATTTCGTCTGTTGAGTGAAGTGCTCTCCCGTCTCTCTACTTCGGTCAAACCTGACCGCCAACTCTTTGCGATGTTAAAATAAACAAGTTGTTTCGTTGTTACCAGTCGACTCATGCTTTGCCGGGACCTTCGGATGCTTGCAGTTGTACCCCAGGCCGCCAGGCCAACGCTACCCTTGGGGCTTGCGACCCAGGTACAACCACGGGCGTCAGCGCCGAGTTCCCAACAGATCGTACCAGCAAGTCCGATTCCAAACACTGCCTATACTTCTCTGTCTTGTTTCCATGCATGCCTGAACTTCCGATTTTATGCACAGTACTGAATTTCCGAATGTGAGGCCAGGTACCATAACCCCTTTCCCTACCCCTCTAACCAGCTCGTACCTATTGTAGTTCCATAGTGCCTTGTGTTTCATTACAGCTGAGTTCCTTTTCACTTTTTCAATCATAATTTTTTTATGTTCTTCCAAGTACTTTTTGCCCTCGTTTAGCCATATGCCCAAATACTTGTATTTTTCAACATGATCAATCTTAGTGCCTTGTATTTCCAATGGTTCCCCCCTTCTTCATTGTATACTATTATCCCAGACTTCTCTCTACTGAAGTGCAGTCCAAATTTTTCTCCCTCCTCTCCACATATCCGCATTAGTTCCTGTAGCCCTACGTGGGTGTCAGCAAGCAGTACAATATCATCTGCATACATCAGTCCGGCTAGTACTTGAGCTACCTTCTGCCTTCCAGCATTTAGCTTATGCCGGTTCCTATTGCGCTCTGTTCTAGCCTCTTTTCCATTTGGCTCATGTAAATCATAAAAAACCGGGGCGACAATGGACAGCCCTGCCTTAAACCACTTCTTATTTTAGCTGGCTTTGTAGTTTCCCCCTCCCATGTTATCTCTACTTCATAATCTGTATAAATTTGTAGGAATCCAACTATCTTTCGATCTAGACCATATTCCTTCAACTGGCTGCATAAATTTTCTCGGTTTACATTATCATAGGCTCCTCTAATGACTAAAAAAGCTATCCATAGCGGTTTCTGCCTGGCTGCCGCTATCTCTATGCACTGTGTCATAACAAATAAATTATCATCTAGCTTTCTGTTCCTTCGAAATCCATTCTGCAGCTCTCCCGAGATCTCTTCACGTTCTTCCCATTCCTCCATTCTCATTTTCACCATCTGCATTGCTACTCTGTATATGATTGATGTGACAGTTATTGGCCTGTAGGATTTAATGTTGTCCTTGCTTCCCTTACCTTTGTAAACTAATATCATTCTGCTGGATTTCCAGTCCTGTGGAACATCTCCCCCTACAACTATTTGTTCAATAAGTTGTCGTAATTTTAATTTACTTTTCTGGTCTAATATGCTTATCAATTTCATAGGTATGTCATCAGGTCCTGTCGCTGTTCCCACGGGGACCTTGTGTTCAATTCTGTCCCATTCCTTACTTGTCATCCCTCTGTTCTCCTCCTCTAATTCTGTTCTGCTGTTGTCATTGTTCTCGATTTCGCTACCCTTTGGCTCTGCAAATGTTGCCTCTATTGTTAACCTAATATATTCCTGAGCTTCCTCTCCCTCTACCTTTGTTCCTTCTGGTATGGTCAGTGAGTGCTGAACCACCTCTGTCTTCTTACTCTGTTGCCTTATGTGTTCCCAAAACTTCTTAGAGGCATTTCTGTCTTTTTTCGTATCTCTAACAACCACTGTGCCCCAACTTTTGCTATCTTGGCTTGAATTAATGCCGCTGCTTCTCTTTTCATTGCAAGGTAATTCTCACATTTTGTCTCCACCTCTTCTGGTGGGGCTCCTCTTTTCTTTGCTACTCTGTGTTTCCTGCACGCATCTTTGCGTTGCTCTATGGCCTCCTTAACTTATCGGTCTCGCCAGCTTTTCGGTTTATGTTTTCCCTGCTTACTTCCTAGTTTCCTAATCTGTCCCTTCTCTAGCTCTCGTTTAAAAATACCCATTAACTCGTCGTATGTCCATGCCCTTTGCGGTTGCTTGAATACCCTGTTTTCAATGTTTTTCGCCACTTCTCGTAGCTGCTTGTCATTCAGTTTGCTCATACTTTTCTTTAGTTTCTATCAGTGGTACTGTCCTTCCAAAACTGATTTTGATTCGTTTGTGATCACTCCCCAGGCTTTTTGTACCTTCCTCATCAATTTCCATACTTCCCAACCGTTCATACAGTTTGTGGGACATCAGGCAGTAGTCGATTGTCGAGTGGGAGTTATTTCTTTCCCATGTTATCTTCCCGTCGCATTTAATTTCAATATTAACTATTACAAAATCATGGACCTCACGAAAATCTGCTAACATCTGCCCTGTTGCATCTGACGCCCCGTCAAAGTATTCCAAATGTGCATTCATGTCCCCTAGGATGATTATCTCCTGTTTCATAGCAAACTTCCTGATGTCCTTTGCCATACATTTGAAATGTTTTGCATTCTCCTCTTTCGACTAAGTCCCGGTTTTCAGATATACACAACTCCCAGAATTGTCTCTACATTCCCTACGGTGCCCTTGAGCCCCACGTGCTCACTGCAGCTCTCCCTTACCCTTTCCCAGTCCTGTCCCTTCATTAGGTCCCCAAGGCCTCCTCCTCTGCGGTCTTTCCCTTATCTGTTGCACCCTACCCAGGTGTAGCCTGCAATGAATGGTGGCTCTTCCTCATCTCTTAAAACCTGCAAATTTTCCGTTTGTAATTGTTATTCTATTTCGTCCCACTTAATGGTATTTCTTCCCCGGCCCCTGCATGTTGATGAAACCCACCTTTACTGCCTTCTTCCTCTTCCTCCTCGTCCTGCCCCCCTTCCCCTGTCCTTTATCTTTTATGTTTTGGCAGGCAGGGTTGCCCTGCGGGCCTGCAAAAAAACCTGAGCCTTACGACCTACCCTCGTTCCTACCTGCCATCCCGCAGGTGTAGTGTAGTGAATGCCATCCAGGCCACCGTTACTTCTTTCAGTTTGCAAACTCCGCCGGGATGCGGCGGCAAATGTGGCCCCCTTCGGTTCCCGCTCGCGAGATGGCGCTTCTGACACCATTGGCCCGGTCGCATCATCGTTACGGAGCCTGTGCGCTTCGTTCAACGCAATTTACGCAGTTAGTCATGTGTAATGGAAGTTATTTTCGAGATAGTGAGCAAACGTTACTTCCACTTCGCTACTAGAATATCGTTTGAGCCATTAGAGCGATGCCACCCGACAGAGGTGCTACTGAGATGCCTGAACCTAGCTACTGCTGCGCGGGACTCATCTATTGAGCTGCGAAGATTCATGGGTTTCCTGTTTTTTTTTTTAATTCAGTTTTGCATAAAATCACATGTTAAAGGTGAGCCACGTAAAACAGGTATCTGATGCCACCGAGAATACTGAAACCTAAAGCTTAGAACCACCCTTTGTTCTAGAACACTTAGTGCTAGGATACGCGTTTATTAAATGCAAGATACTCAACTACTTCAGTGAAAGCTCGCCGTTCTTAAGGCTATAAAACGCGAAAAATGACGAGAACAAAAGCCAAATTGAAAACAATTTATTGAATCAATGCAATAAAAATCAACTGGGAACCATTTTCCAAGAGCCAGAGTTAAAAGAGACGCGCTTTTTTGTTTGCTATAGCCACCTCTTCCTTGCTTTGTAACCGATGGTTAAAATCTCTGGAGAAAAAGTGCATCCTTGTCACAATTACAAAGTTCAATGTCTGGCATGTGATCTGCACAGCCCAAGCGAGCAAGGCTGCACTTATCGAGCTGTTCTAGCACCTTCCAGATGTTTTCGCAGGCACCAACCTCATCTAATGTGACAGAAACCACATCATTGACAAATTTCATCACACTCAACAGCTTAGCTGTAGGATGTTTCATGCAGCCTTCCTTGAAAGTTTCTCTTAATGCCTTTCGACGCAGGGACTTCACTTTAGTGCTCCTATATTTCAACCTGTTGCTTGTCTTGCGACGCCGCGAAAAGAGCTTGTGCAAACTCCGGCATTCGTGGCATGTTGCAGTTAGAGACAGAATTGTGCATGATTTGCGATGCCATGTTTCACCATTTTTAATGGCCACAGCTGATGACAAGACACAGGGGTAATTATCAGCAGGGCAACCTTCACAAAAATTCAGCCTTTCAATACATGAAAGTAGCAACTTTAGGTCGTCACATGATTTCAGTTCAATGCTCGCATCAGAAGCATACACAGCCGATTGTACACATTGCCCCTTGGCACTGACAGAGGCAGTCATGTCTCTCGACACTAACACAGCCCTGTCGATTGATGGAAAGTCTTCTCTCATTACCAGCTTGTACACCACGATTGTAGTGCCAACCACCTCAAGTAACCAACCCTGCAACCGTTGGCCTGCTGCTGCCATGCCACACAACTCATTGAAAAGCTGTATGTTGTTCGCCTGCACAACATTGCTGTCAATGTCACCACTGCTTTCTCTAGAAACGCAGAAGTTCGACGTAGAAGCCTCTTCGTTGTTCTTTTTTTGCCCTTTCTGACGCTTAGGCCGAGGCGGTGCACGCACGGTTGGAGCCTTGCGTTTTCGCGCTGACTCCAACCAGCGCGAAAACATTAGGGCAATTGGGAAAAATGCACGGCACGGCATCTTCCTTAAGAGCCCTCTTGTTACGCGGTATGACAACTACGTCACCGTGAACTTTGTGAATTAAGTCCTTCGCAATATTTTCCTCGTGAAAGTGGAGGTCGCAAACGGCGCACGAGCTGGACAGCTCCTTATCCGATCTGGGTATAGCCCGTCGCCACTGTTGAAGGCGGACCTTGTCAGCGGGTGGCTTAAAAAAATGTCTTTTTTCAGCCGTGGATTTCGTCGAATCGTAGCCACTTCGGCAACTAGTCACAAAGCAACGAGGCATGTTTTCTCAGATTCAGGACACGTCACAGCCAGACACGATATATATGCACTTGCGATAATCAACGGTGATCAACCGTAGTCGCACATTACGTTGAGAAGCTGTTCTTGCCTTAATTTGAAGTAAACAAGTCAAACTACGTCGCACGACCCGCAAGACGCACAGCTCGGGCGCAAGAACGCCGCACGTGGTCGTGAATGTGACAACTTGCAGCGGGAGCACACGCCGTACGAGCTGCGTCGATAGATCTCGTTGGCACTCACAGGGATAGTGATCACTACACAACACAGTTGAAGGTAACGAAGAGACAGTCGGCACGGGGCCAAGCCTGCGATGACTTCGCCAGAGAAGTTGCAAAAAGACAGACGCACCGCCGACACTCGCCGAAACAGCCGTCGCCACCTTCAGACCCAACGAGACCGGTCAAACAGAGACGAGCGCGCCCACGCTCGGCGGAACATCGAAGGGTGACACCTGCGGCGCCGGAGTTTGCAAACTGAAAAGATAATCTAGTAACGTTGATCCAGGCCGAGAGGGGGGAAGTTTCTCCCCCCGATCATTCTGTTCGCATCCACCACATCACACTTGAGGGCCCGGCCCAACTCCCTAATCATTACATTGGCCGTTATTACCTGTTCATCTGTGTTGCTCCAGTGTTGCCCCCGGCCGACTGCGAGGCGTGCGCCGCGAACGCGCGCTCACCGGCTCAATGACCTATAATGAACCGTACGATGGGCCGCGCGCCACGCTACTCTAGGAATGCATATGCACAGCAGATTCGTCGGCGTCGGTGGTTCAGTGGTAGAATACTCGCCTGCCACGCGGGTGGCCCGGGTTCGATTCCCGGCCGACGCAGCTTTTTTTTTCATAATTATTTTTTCTTGTTTATTCTTTTTTTAGAAAGCTGTGTGTCCTTGTCTTTTTAGTGGCACGAGCATCGAATGAGGCTCTTATTTCTTGCTCAGCCCTTTCGGTTCACCCTTCTGAGACGACCGGGCTCCTAAATAAAAAAAAAAAAACAGCACAGTAACAAATTTATCCGTTTCATTATAGATATATCAGAGGATAACTTTATAGTGACTGGATACATGCGCGAAGTTGTCTTTCAGAATGTCGCACGCGCGTTTTTCGATGGACTACCTGAGCAAAGTGAGTAAAAGGAAGCTTCATAAGGACCTTGCTGACGTGATGATATACCGTTGCCAGTGTACCGTTTGCCATACCGAGGAGCAGTGGCGTAGCTAGGTCATCTGGCACCCGGGGCCCTTAGCTCTTCTGTACCCCCCCCTCCCCCCCCCGTCTGTAGTCGAGGAAGGCGAGCATATAGACAATTTTCGGGTTGGTGTCTTCATACGTATACGACACCCCTCCCCCCCCCCCCTACTGGCCTCGTGCACCCGGGGCCCGCGGCCTCCAACCCCTCCCCCCCCCTTGCTACGCCACTGCCGAGGAGGCCCTGGACAGGATGTCTTAAAGAGTGTGAAAAATATGCCCGCTAGACCTTCAGTTAAAACATTCTTCTTTAAGTTACATTCCAACACCTTACCTATCAGAACTTGGCTACACGAAAAAGGTGTATTCGTTCCCTGGACAACAAACTGCCTCCTTTACAAGAAGCCCGAAACAATAGAGCATGTCTTTCTGGATTGTATGGACCCAGTCTTTCATTGGGACGTCCTCCAGAGAACCCTTAAAAAAGAACTTCCTTTAGACCCATACGGCATACGATTCCTACCAGTTGAGAGTGAAGCCATTCCTTTCGATGTAATCATGCTCCTGGGACTCCACAGCTTGTGGAAAACGAGGATGGAAGTCCGGCACGCTGATGTCAATATACACTTCATGTACACGAAAACTTTATTGAGAGTGTGGTGCTTCTCAGAGATGCTTATATATAGGGCTCTTCCAGACCTACCGGACTGGATTACGTTATTCGATGAGCTGGTGACTCTGGAGAAATTTTGAACCTGTCGTGACAGCCGAAGTGTGCATGTTGCGTGTTTCATCGCCCTTATGAAAGGGTGTGTTTGAATGTCAAAACAGGCAAATAAATGTCGACACCTTCCAGGATTTGTTGTATGCTCGTGTGAAGTAATGCATGATTCCGTTAAAGGTTACCTGCGAGAAGTCGTGCTTGCGTACAGAATGTTGCATGTGCGGTTTTCTGTGCAGTATCTCGCCAATATTACTAGGAAAAAACTGTATAAGGACCTAATTGACACTATGCTCCCTGTACCGATTTACCGTATGTCTAACCGTGGAGGCCCAGGGGACGTCCTCAAAAGGGTTAAAAGAATGCCAGTACACCCTTCGGTAAAAACCTTTTTCTTTAAACTACACACTAACACATTATCAGTTAAAACATGGATGCATAACAGGGGTATTTTTGTCCCGTGGTCCATAAACTGCTTCTTATGTAAGAAACCTGAAACCTGAAACGATAGAGCATGCGTTTCTAGATTGCTGGGATCCCATCTTTTTCTGGGATGTACTACAAAGGACTTTAAAAAAAGAGTTACCTTTAGATCCACATGGAATAAGATTCTTACCGGTAGAAACGGCGGCTTTTCCGTATGACGCTATAATGCTCCTGGGCCTCCACAGTTTGTGGAAAGCTAGAACGCAGTTCAACAATGCCGATGTCAATTCGCGACCTACACGTGATCACTTCATTGAATCTGTAGTACGGTTCAGGGATGTCTATCGGGCACTCCCTGAACAGCCAACATGGATTGACATGCTAGATAAACTTGCAGCATTGAAAAAATTTTGATATGTCGTGCCAGCGAAATCCTTGTTGACATATTTTTCCTTTTTCTGTATTGTTTGTGTATGTCAAAGCCGGCAATAAAGAAAAAAAAGAAAAGCGAAGAAGAAAAGGCGTCGGTGGTTCAGTGGTAGAATACTCGCCTGCCACGCGGGTGGCCCGGGTTCGATTCCCGGCCGACGCAGCATTTTTTTTTTCTCTTTTTTTTTTTTTAGGGTGGGGGGGGGGGGGGCTCAGATCCAACACTGATACGGGTTGTTCGGCCTCGCCCTTTTAGTGGTAGGAGCATCGAGTGACACTCTTGTTTCTTGCGCAGCACTTTCGGTTCGCCTCCTGAGACAACCAGGGGACGAAATTTAAAAAATAAATAAATAGAAAGCAATAGTGCAGTACAAAATTTATCGGTTTCATTACAGATATGATATAAGAGGATAAGTATAGCTAGAAGTTGAGTTACTCAAGTGTCCGGAATAATTAGAATAAATTAGAAATCACTGAGACAACCGGGGACGAAATTCAAAATAAATCAGAAAAGAAAGAATAGTCCAGTACAAAATTTATGGCTTTCATAATAGATATGATATCAGAGCATAAGTTTAGTTACAATCTGGGTTACTGAAGTGTCTGTAATAATTAGAATTAATTGGAAATCACTGAGATGACCGGCGACGAAATTCAAGATAAATCAGATAAAAAAAGAAATTAACTAGCACAGCAGAAAGTTCACGGGTTTCGTTATAAATGGGGCATGAGATCATAGGTTTATTTACAGTTTGAGTTACTTAAGTGTCTGGAATAATTATAACTAATTGGAAATGACTGAGACGACCGGGGCCGAAATTCAAAATAAATCAGAGAAATGTTTTAAATAGTACAACACAAAATTCGTGGGTTTCATTACAGGTATGATATCAGAGCATAAGTTTAGTTACAAGTTCAGTTACTGAAGTGTCTGGAATAATCATAATTAATTAAAAACACTGATTACCGCACACCAAAGCAGAGAATCGTAGACTTTAGAGACCCGCCAAGTGGCCACGACTTGTGTATATAGTGGGACGTACCCATAAGTGGCCTCTGGCTGACCTGAGGACGACGACGTGCCTTGCTTGATGTTGACTGGCTTCCATGTTGGCCAGTGCTTGCTACCCTTTGCACGTATACGCCATGTAAATCACTTACCCACGGTGCTTCCAGGTAAGATTTATCTGGTGAAGGTGCTAGCTGCGTACTTCTGACGACGGAGCTTCGCAGCGGACGCCACCTAGAATATACTACCATGCGGCCAGGTGGTGACACGTCGCCGCCAGCTACGCCTGCGACCACCACCCATCGCCCTTTCACAGCCCCACGATCCCGGGACCTTTTCCGGGGCAAACAGTGTTGACGTGGATGAGTGGCTCAGCATGTAGCACGTACGAGCGTGTCAGCAAACGGAATGACTGGAACCCTACCATCATGCTGGCCAACGTCATTCATATTTTATCTCTGCGGAAGCTCCCGCGTCTGGTTTCGGACCCACGAGGGCGGTATCACCAGCTGGCCAGGACACGTTCAAGCAGCAGCTAGCCCCGCGACTTTTTCGGCAACCCGTTTGGTCGACAGCTTGCCGCCAAGAGACAACGGGCGGTGCGTACCCAGACGTCAACTGAGCCTTGCTCGTCGCACATATACAGGACGTCATGGCCTTGTGTCTACAAGCTGGCCAGAATATGTCGGAGGCTGATAAGATCGCCCGCATTTTAAAGAGGATTGCGGACGAGAAAAGGCGTCGGTGGTTCAGTGGTAGAATACTCGCCTGCCACGCGGGTGGCCCGGGTTCGATTCCCGGCCGACGCAGCTTCTTTTCTTTCTTTTTTTTTGGGGGGGGGGGGAGAAGTGGGGGGGGGGGGCTAAGACCCAACACTGATGCGTTCAGTCTGCTTGCCTTCGCCAGCGTGACCACCGTTGACAGCGTGATTAAAGAGTGCCGTCGTCTAGAACAAGCGAAATGCCGGCGCATCTCGCCTCAGTTCGAGCGTCCACCGAATACCGCTGCAACGTCGTCCTGCGAGGCAACTCCTTTTCAGCCATCCCCATCAGACGACGTGACACGCATCGTCCGCTCGAAGCCGCATTATTCGGCTTCGTATAAACCCACTGTATCCGAGACCTCGGCGCCGGCTGTTTCATCGATCCAGGCCGTTGTTCGCCAGGAATTTGCGAACCACGGCGTCTTTTCCACTTTTCTGCGCCATGAACACTCCTGACACCGCCCTAGTCTTCGCGGACCGGCCGCGCCCTTCGTGGTTCCAGAAACCCGTCGGAATGGAGAACGGCCGACGATAAGCATATATCTGTTTCCGCTGCAGCCTAGCTGGACATCGTTCACTATTGCCGCAGCCAGTGGCCCTCTCAGTCCCATAGCCAATTTCCCACTTACTGTGGTCCCTTCCGTACTGCAAGCCGCTATCCGCCTCGCACCAAATCATCTGCACCCAATGTCCCTGAGGAGGATAACCGCTACGCCCAGCCGCCTCCGCCGCATCGCCGTCCATCTCTTTCACCAACTCGCCGCCGCTCTCCTTTGCCGTCCTTTAGCCGTCGCTTTTCGCCGGAAACCTATAGACTGCGCAGCTTCTGGAGGTGAAGCTGCACTGTCGACCTTGACCTAAAATCCTCTGTTGCCCTTACGTGCCCGCCAGAACACTCTTGAAGTCCATGTCGACGGCGTCCCTGTCAGAGCTTTGGTTGATACTGGGGCGCACGTCACTATCATGCGAGCCAGTTTTCGTTGTCGTGTGACACCTCCCACGACCCGAGTCGTACGTGTCGCTGACGGTGCGACGGCCGCTGTTGTTGGCGTGTGCGCAGCTCGGGTTACAGTTGCTGATCATCAGGTGGTAGGTATTTTTACTGTCCTTGCGCAGTGCCCTCACGACCTCGGACTTGATTTTCTTGCTGCCCTCACCGCTTTGATTGATTGTCCCGCCGGTGTCCTCCGCCTTGGACTGCCTCGCCTCTGTGAATCCAGAGACCAACCTCCTCCGTATCGCTTACATTGCAGAGATTTTGTTCGCCTACCATCTAAAGCCGTGACGTATGTCAAATTGTCATGTTTGCCAGCTGTTCGGCGACTGTTGCGTGACGCCTCTTACTGACGTCATGCTCACGCACGGTATCGCTGCATCCTACACGGTCCTGAGCATTACGGCTAACAGAATCTGCCTTCCACTTGTGAAATTTGGCTTCATGAAGCAAGTCCTTCCACTGGGGCTTTCCGTAGCCCACCATTGCATCCTGCGAGACTTTCAGCTAGAAGCTTTTGCACTGGATGCTGCATGTCAGGGCAATGCGACGCCGACAGCTTCTGGCAGCCGTGAAATTAGCAGCATGATCGCCAGTGACCTTCCTCAGCACACTGAATCCCTTAGACGTATTCTCGAGTCGTACCGAGATATTTTCAACTTCGGTGATCGGCCTTGGGCCAGACGTTCGTTGTCGCACATCGCATACACACAGGTGATGCCAGCCCTGTTCACCGGCGCCCCTATCGAGTGTCTGCGTCTTAGCGAAGCGTCATCCAGCAGAAAGTCAACAAGATGCTTGCGAAGAATATTACGGAGTCATCCTCGAGTCCCTGAGCATCCCTTGTTATTTTAGTTAAAAAGACGGATGGATCGTGGCGCTTTTGTGTGGGCTATCGCACCTCAACAACGTTACGATGAAAGCCACTTACCCGTTACCACGAACTGATGAAGCCCTTGATTGTCTGTAAGCTGCCGCTTACTGGTCTTCTATCGACCTTCGGTCTGGATATTAGCAGATTGCTGTGGACCGAATGGACCGAGAGAAAACAGCTTTTGTAACTCCTGATGGGCTTTACCAGTTCAAGGTCATGCCTTTCGGTCTGTGTAATGCCCTAGCCACATTCGAGCGAATGATAGACTCTCTGTTTCGTGGGTTCAAGTGGTATACGTGCTTGTGTTATCTGTTAATTTTATTTTATTTTCTTATTTCTATAAAGCATTTCTTTTGGTCGGTGTCGTTTTATTGCTTCACGTTATTTAGACGACGTGATTGTGTTTTCGCCTGCGTACACACCTCGAACGCGATTCTTGACGTGTTCCGCCGTGCCGGACTTCAGTTGAATTAATCGAAGCGCCGTTTTGGCCGACGCCGCATTACGATCCTTGGCCATATTGTGTACGCTGCCGGCGTACAACCTGACCTAGAAAAAAATCGAGCCGTGAATGACTTCCCTGTGCCGAAGTCTGCCAAAAATGTTCGCATCTTTGTGGGGCTCCGCTCTACACTTACGCCGGTTCGTGAAGAACTTTGCTGTGATTTCGAAACACTCACAGATCTTATTAACAAGACGCCCCTTTTGTCTGGACAAGCCGCGGCTGTCTCCTAGTTACACATACTCCTCACAGCACCTCCAGTTTTGACCTATGCACTTCGACCCATCAGCTCAAACCGAAACCGCACTGACGCGAGTGGTTACGGCATAGGCGCTATCTTGGCCCAACGTCAACGTAGAGCGAAGTGCGTCATCGCTTATGCCAGCAGGCTGCTTTCCGCATATGAGCGAAATTACTTAATTACATAACGTGAGTGCGTCGCTCTTGCATGGGCACAGCGCCTGCAAGTGTACACCTATAGCACAAGACAGGGAGCCTGCACAAAGATGCGTATTGTTTGCCCGGCTACCCTGTGGCTGACTGTGACTCTTCGCGCTCTGAATCCCTCGATTGCATCTTTTCCGTAAGCCATGCACTTGCTTAGCATCGCCGACAAACAGTGCCAGGATGTCTGCTTAAGGGAAATAATCGAGCGCCTGGAATCCCCTCCTTTGTGCGCATGTTCACCGTGAAGGATGGTACCTTATATCGGCGTAACGTGCACTCTGACAGTCCTGATCTTTTCCTAGTTGTACCATCGCACCTGCGTTCGTGAGCCTCACGACGCCCCTACCGCGGGCCACCTTGGTGTTACTTGCACAAATGACCGCGTGCGCCGTCGCTTCCACTGGCATGACCTAACCCGCTCAGTGCTGCTTTATGTCAGCGCATGCGAGCTCTATTAACGGCGAAAGAAACCGTCTTCGCTTCCTGCTGGGTATCTTCAGACCATCGATGACCCACATGACCCCTTCTTCCGTGTCGGTTTGGACCTTCTCGAATCCTTTCCTACATCTGCTTCGGGAAACAAATGGGTTGCCTTCGCTACCGATTACGTGACGCGCTATACGCAGTAACACGAGCCCTGGCCCCCGACCAGCTGTGCTACAGACTTGCAGACTTTCTCCTCCGCGACGCAATTTTAGTACGTGGTGCCCCACGTCAATGGCTGACTGAACGAGGTCGTACCTTTCTGTCGAAAGTCATCAAACATATCCTGCGTTGCTGCTCCATGCAGCACTAGATCACCACGTTATACCATCCACACGAACGGGCTCACCCAGCGCTTGAATAACAGATGTGCTTCCCAAGTATGTGTCGGCTGACCACCGTGATTGGAACCTTGCCCTGCCATACGTGAAATTCACCTGCAATTCCTCCCGCCATGACGCTGGTGGATACTCTCCCTTTTACCTTTTGTTCGGACGTGAACCAACTTTATCGTTGGACACATTTCTTTCTTCCCCTGCTACTTCGACTAGTGAATATGCACGCGATGCCATTGCCCAGGCTGATTACGAGCGCGGCAGATGGCCCATAGTAGACTTGCTGCTTTCCAAGGCAATCAGGAGTGCCTTTACGACCAGCGACACCGTGACGAACGTTTTGCTCCGGGTGCCCTCGTGTTACTTGGTACCCCTTCCGAACGTATGGGCCTTTCTGAAAAGCTCCTTCCTCGTTGCATGGGCTCATACCGCGTCCTTCGACAAGTGACTGATGCCACGTACGAGATTGTGTCTGCCAGTCCCCACTGCATCTTCTGATTCACTGCCCAGGGAAGTCAACCACGTTTCGAGACAGAAGCATTACCACCCTTCGTTTGTTGTGGGTCCAGTGGCGCCGCGCCGCCGCCTCTGCCGCCGGGTGTCATGCTACGTGCTATTGGAAGAAGATGATGTGTACACTTGTATATATGGGGCGTACCCATAAGCAGCCTCTGGCTGAACTGAGGATCACGACGTACCTTGCTTGATGTTGGCTGGCTTCCACGTTGGCCAGTGCTTGTTAGCCCCTGTAAATACACCGTGTAGATAGTTTACCTACGATGTTCCCACGTAACAACATATATCAGGAGAAAGTAGGAGATCAATGGGCCAGTTGTTATTTTAATGATGGTATAATGGAGGCGTTATGGTAAACGTAAACTTAGAAGTTTATGTCAACAGTTTCGAGAGTGGAACTCTCATCGTCAGGGCAGTTTCAAAGTTTGTGTGGTGTTTCGTCGTGGTAGCATGGTGTCTCCGCGGCGGCGACTCCCCTCACCCCCGAGCAGATTTGAAGGAGAGGGCGGTCCGCTCACCCGGCCGCTCCTCGCAATGCTCGGGTCTGCTCGAGCGTGAGGGGCGGGGTATTGTAGCTGATGAAGAGTCAGTAGACGGAATTTCTGAGAACGGCTGGCCCCGAGTGATATCGGTGACGTGTTCGAGTGATACGGCTAAAAGAGTTATTTTAAATGGCTGCCTATGCTCAGATATCGTGGTCAGTCATCGATGCCACCATCACAGGCTCTAGAAGTTAGCAGCGTGGGCGATACCTTGTGATGAAGGTGCACGGAGTGCAAGCGCGACCGCCCCCACGAACAGAGAATCGTCCTCTGGAACTGTCATCTGTTGAAGCTGAAGCGCCGAGCCGACGACGCGTCCCACAAGCCTTTACGAGTTTACGCCTCACGCATTTGGGTGGAGCACGAGCCATTTTGACGTTCACAGAAAGATAACAGCGGATTTGGAATGGTTTTACGTTATCCTGGCCAGTATTGAATCAATACAGCCACACAACGTATTATATGACACAACAAGTAATGTATGACGCGCATACTTCAGCGGGACTCCTTTTTTCGCGCTTCGGATGGATGGATGTTATGAGCGTCCCCTTTGGAACGGGGCGGTGGGTTGCGCCACCAAGCTCTTGCTATTATACTGGCTAATGTCCTACCTAGGTTAAACAATAAAAAAAAAAAAACGCTATGAACTACCACGCCCAAATTTTCTGATCCTCTATTGCGAACTGTGCTTTTGTGCATCTCCGTCTTTTGTCGTTTCCCTACTTTTCTTCCACCATTCCTCCAATCGCCTCTTACTAGTGCCTATTGCGGACATGTTTACTTTACCACTGCTCCCGCTGAACCCAAGGGCTTCAAGGAGGCCAGTAGTGCCTAAATCGACCGCTGGGTAGACGTCTTCACATTCGCGCTTCCCTAAGAACATTCGGCGCCATCTAGCGCTGCCGCCGCCGCGAAGCCTGCGCGTTATATATACTTCCGAAATGCAAGCTGCGACGCGCCTCGTGACCATGCAGCGGCTCAAGTTGGTAGGCACCGCCAGCCCATTGACTAAGACAGACAGACACAGACAGGCACACGGACGGAAGGACAGACAGACAGACAGACAGACAGACAGACAGACAGACAGACAGACAGACAGACAGACAGACAGACAGACAGACAGACAGACAGACAGACAGACGGACGGACGGACGGACGGACGGACTGACAGATAGACATATAGATAGACAGAGAGATAGATAAAGCTAAAGTGGCTGAAATTGGAAAAGCATGCTTCGAATTAAATAAGCTTGCGTCTTCGCTGAATGAAAAGCTATTACGAATTGTTTAGAACGCGGATCAATTTCTTCAAATGGCTCATTTCGTTGACAAGAAAGTCTGAGAAAATGACGAGCATGTACTAGCAAACAAATAAACTGTGCAGAAACTATCGACGATGTTTGCCAATGTAAGGGAACAGGCCGAATGAACGAGCGAGCGACTGTTACACATCCGACCGTCCATGAGCATTTCTTGTGTGTAGAGTACTGTGTAAGATATCTTACACCGTGGTTCAGAGGTAGATTTTTAAACTTCTTGCTTCTAATTTAGGTACCAATTTTCTGAAATTTTCTTAGAAAATTACTGCCCTCAATCACAGTTTTGCTTCTTACAGTTGTTAGTTTAATTTTCTCAAAAGCAACAAATTTCATTTAAATTGGTCTAGCGGCTGTCTTATAAAAAGCATTAAAAATTAAATTAGGTTATGGGGTTTTACATGCCAAAACCACGATATGATTATGAGGCACGCCGTAGCGGGGGACTCCGGATTAATTGTTGCCACCTAGGGTTCTTTAACGTGCACCTAAATCTAAGCACACGGGTGTTTTTGCATTTCGCCCCCATCGAAATGCGGCCGCAGTGACTGGGATTTGATTCGGCGACCTCGTGCATAGCAGAGCACGCGGGTCTTATAGAAGTATGTCTGCGTTTTACATATATTTTTGGCCCCGACCTAAAGCTTGCGCAGGTGTACCGTTTGATTTATTTCAACCGTTTGCACTGGCTGGTACGGGACCTGCGCTGTACTTTTGAAAGCGTTGCTGGCTTTGCCGAGGTGGATGTATAATGGATCGGCGCTGGCTAAAGTAGGTTACCCTCTCAGGTAGTCGGAACCGCAAAGAAGAAAAAAAAAGAAAAACATTGTTGTAGTACTTTGCGGCGATTCAAAACCATTGAACCAAATGAGTGCGAAAAGTTATGGAGGAGTAAGAGACGGAACGTGGTGCGGCGAGGGTGAATCCCGTGCCTCCAGCTACGATTTCTTGCTTCCTCCCCCCCCCCCCCCCCCCAGAGCTCACGGTAGCCTAGATGCCCATTCAGCTACTGCTAGCTTCAAGCGCATAATTCCTTTATTAAAGCGAAGCTATATAATCTTTCCATTCGTCCCTAGTTCGTCGTGTCTGCTAAAGTGGACCGATCCAGCTAGGAGCTGTATCAGAATACCGGACCGTCGTACCCCGCGGTGGAGTACTGAAATGGGAGCCGATCCTATGCAACGAACTGATATGGGACGTGGCGAGGGGGTGTTTGTAGAAAAAGGCAAGTTGCATACTGAAGCCGTGCATAACTTGACGGAACTTCGGTGTATTTCAAAGAAGCAATTTTTCCTGTGAATATATCTACTAGAACACCTCACAAACACATATACAATCGACCGATTCTTTAACAGTACTGCGCGAGCGTCGACTAGCCCCTAAAGCCCCTAAATGGGGCTTAAGCTCTATAGACTCGCCCAGAGCCTATAGAGTATAGTTAGGGTTATTCGTTTTCGGCTTTTATATTTTTTCGAATTCGGGGAGTAAAAATCGGGCGTTATTTTTCGGCTTGATAATAGGGGAGAAATCGTGTTTTTCGTGGAAAAATTTCGCAATTCGGGTTTTATCGGGTTAAATTTGCAAACTAATAATTTATTCGATTTGCTCTAACCGGTGGGTAACAATTAGGGCTAGATTTTGGACTGCTTTCAAGAAAATATCGCAAAATTTGGCGTTTCTTTGGTAATTAATTATTACTCGCAATGAGAGGCAACGGTCAGTTTTGGGAAAAGAAACATTTTATTCACGAGGGCTGGTCATCGACGTTCTACACGTCCTTATTAACATACATAAACATCTGCATGCGCAACGTCTAGGTTTCCATACGACACCTGTCAGGTCTCTGCAGGTACCTTAGCTGAAAGAACGTTCGCTCAATGTCACAGCTGCCATTAGCTAGGCACAACAATGATAACGCTGCATTTGTTAGCCTTAGGTAACGCACACTTGCGTCGTTCCAAAAGTCCATCACTTCAACACCTTCATTTGTGGGGCTTGCTTCCAGCAAGTACTAGTTGAGCCTGCAGTCAACGATTGTCTGTCTGTCGGCCGCTTTGGCCGCCTCTCGCCTGCGCGCCAACTGGAGGCACAGCAATTCCGTGTGCACGGTTGTTTCAGAAATCGGGAAAAATCGGGTTTTACCCGATATTTTAGGAACACGTTCGGGGTGCAAAAATCGGGTAAAATCGGGTTTTACCCGAAAACGAACAACCCTAAGTATAGTGTATGTGCTCCCCTTGGGGAGCTTTAGCAGCCGGAAGTACAAGTTCCATTGACGCGTATTAACATGATCGCACGAGTGCATGCGCAGCCACATGGTTTCACGCTTCAGCAGTGTTACAAAACAGCCATTCAGAGAAGAAAAAAAAAAGAAGAAACTCTATTGTGATTCAGAGGTCTTAGATGCGAAACAGAAGACACGAGATCGAGGACTTCTTAAGTGACTTCTTAAGAAACCTCTTAAGTGTGCCGCAAGTGTTGTGAACAGACGCTACAAAAAAGAAAGTGAAAGAAAAAAAATTCGTGTCAGAAGTGGGATTCGAACCCACGCCCACATTCGTGGACCAGAAATCTCGCACAACCCGCAACGCAGGCAAGGCATGTAACCTTGAGTCTGGCGCCTTAGACCGCTCGGCCATCCTGACACGTTTTCCCAGAGAACATAATATTCTATATATTCATTATGAGAGCCTTACACGATGTTTGCTTTGTTTATGTGCAATTAATTGCAACTAATGCATATGGCTGCAGACGACGGTACGTCAATAATTCCAAAAATGATTCCTTTCGGAATACTCCAACAACCAGCAGTCTAGGCGGTAACCGCCACAGGGGCATGTTTTTTTTTGTAGATGGCAGTTCGAACAGTTCGTTGCATTTCCTGATCGGGAATCGTGAAGTCGGCGGCTGTTCGGTTCCTGTGGGCAGGGCGGGCAGGCCTTGTAGCCGCTGGCTACCGAAAGGGGGAAAAAAAGAAAGTGCCCGTCTGCGTTAATCGGTGCTCCAGCATCAAAGAAGTTCCACCAGCGCGTTAAGAATGTCCGTGCATTCCGTACCTCGTTTGCAGTGTGCCAGTGGTGTTCGCGCTGGTACCACGCGATGAGCGTCCCCAACGTGAGCGGTGGAGCCACGAACACGACCGTGTTTACATTGTGCATAACCGCATCCAGTCGCCTTCCCGCTGCCACCTGTACTGCTTCATTACTACAACGTCGTCACCTGCTGTAGCAGCGGTGCCAAACGAACCCGCGAACGCGTGCGTCCAGCGATGGTGAACTTTGCCAAGGCGCTCGTCACCAAGGTGTGGAAGTTCGTGCTGGGATTTTTCGGCGTTCTTCGCCGAGCGATGTGCTGCTTCCGCAAGCGCCGCAGGGCGTCCGACGTCGGCCTGCCCGTCTACCTTACCGCTCACGGCACGGAGGTATTTACGACGCGACTGGCTTAGACCTGGCGTGCGTGCTTACTGTGCATTCTAATTGCGTCTCTTAGCATCCACAAGTGTGAATCGTTAGCAGCCCCCCTATAAGCGTGTGCGGGCATCTCGGTAATTTCGTGTCATAAGCAGTGGTCAGCTCGACCTAGGCGATTGTTATAGTAGCGACTGAATTGAACTGTGTGCCTAGCAACGGTAAAACTTGGTTGCCCAATGTGGAAGACGTCGTAGCTGGCGAGAAATTGAGTTAGAGAGTTGTAAATGCAGCTGTCGGTTACGTGCACTACCGTGTGCAGTGTGATATGGTGCCTGGTCTATATTTATAGAAATCGTGTCTAGTTCAGCTCACCCATATTGCGCTGCCTCATGTCGCACATGGTTTTGTTGATGTTCATCTTGCTGCAAGGCGTAACCTTCTGTGAAAGAAATCGTTACAGCTTTATTTTCTCATTTATGCAACAATTTCGTAGACCTTCAACACGCACGGACACGGTAAACAGGACTCTAAATTACCTTCTTTAGAAAATTGAGCTCTAGCCGACATTTCAGAGCTAACGGATTTTAGACGTCACCTACCATTGCTTGCGAGAATTCTACTGGGGTGGCTTTCATCCTTCTGTGCAGCCTTGCAGTGTTCAGCAGCTTAAGGACGATCTTCAAAGCTGGGACTCTTGGAACGAAGAAAACGGGCCTGTCTCAGTCCAAGTGGACTCTTCAGGGAATCAGGGCACAGCAGGGGGTTCCCAAAGGCATGCTGCAGTAGGCAATGGCCCTTCAAGTGGGCGACCATCTGCCCCCGGCAGTCGTGGTGCAGGGGACCTGAGACGAGACTCGCAGAGTGATGACGATGTGGACTTCTTCAAGGACATGGCACCCACCAACATCCGGCAGAAGAAGGTGGGCAGTGCACCTTTTCATTGTGTCCAGGGCCGAGTACTTTTTTGCGGCATAACTTAACTTTGAGGGGATACTAGGTGGCCCATCTTAAGTCTAGGCAAAAGGGATGAATTTCATCGTGTCCAGAGCACCACTTACGCCAAGAAGAGAGCTTTTGTATGCAGAAGAATGACGTAAAAGTAGGACTGGGTTGGTATACTTCCGTTACAAAAATGTGGTGCCAGCATCTATGACATGGGAGAGGCACGGGCGGATTCAGGTTTCTTTTCAAGGGTGAGTCTGACTTTAAAATGGTGACTGATGATAATGATTTTTTTAGGTGCTGATGGGTTCTCTTCAATAATAATGAAACCTTTCTTGTCTCTCTAGAGCAATACAACAGTAACAGCTGTAAGAAGGGCTTCACGAGTTTGTCACGTGACCTACGCTGGCCCCTGCGTGCACAAAATCAAATCCACATAGCGTAACCTTTTTATAATTGATAAGTCGTAGTTGGCCATTGAACACTCTAAAATCTTAATTTTTGTTACATCTCGACACGAGAGGAAACGCAATTGGTCCAATTTTATAAGACTTTGTTACCCCCTCCCCACAAAAAAACCTCGCTGACGCTTCACACTGATCATGTTGGCGCTGTTTGCTAAAGTCCCTAGAATAATGCATTGCCGAGTTCTGCCACCTCTTCTGCACATTTCATTTTGGGCTGCAATCACGTCACAGTAAGCACCACATTGAATGTCCTGATACAATCTCGACCAGGTGAGGTGGATCTTCACCGTAGGAATCGGAAAACAACAACGAAGCCGGGCATCGTGTTGATGAAAAAAAGTAGAAATGATCGTATTCACTTTATTAGTACACGGATGTGACTCTTCTCTGAATCTCAAGCGGTTCTTATAAACACGGAGGCCAGCGCGGCATTAAATAACCTCTGGCAGTCCTGTGCTCATCGCCGTCTTCTTCCGGAGCCTGTTTTCCCCTTTGCCCATCCTTGGTGTCAGCTCAGGGAAAAGGGTGAGGTCGTCTTGACCTTCGGTTTCTTCTTCTATCCTTTTGTGTCAGCTCATGGAGAACAAGGTGGCGTCGTCTTGACTTTGTGGCCTGTCTTTCCCTTTCTGCATCCTTGGTGTCAGTTTAGGGAAAATGGTGACATCATCTTAACCTTTGGTTTCTTCTTCTATCCTTATGTGTAAGCTCGTGGAGAGTGGAGAACAGGGGGCGTCGTCTTGACCTTCGGTTTCTTCTTCTATTCTTTTGTGTAAGCTCGTGGAGAACTAGGTGGCGTTGTCTTGACCTTGTGGCCTTTCTTTCCCTTCGCCCCTCCTTGGTGTCAGCTCCGGGAAAAGGGTGAGGTCGCCTTGACCTTCGGTTTCCTCTTCTATCCTTTTGTGTCAGCTCATGGAAAATGAGGTGTCATCGATTCAGAGAAGAGGGCAATTATGTTGACGTAGGGAAGCCCATTTAAATGCTTCTCACACCTGACAGGTCGACCATAATAGTCCACAGCCCTTTGTGCTTGCCGACCAGTGCGCAGGTCCAACCTGTGCAGTGGTCCCAAGGCACCATGACCGTCTCGCCAAAAGCAGGATGTATAAAGCAGTGAAAATACTTATATCTTAATAAGTTCATACTAAATATGGTCCTCAAATGCTGGACCTGGGTCGCTGTCTTGTATACATTCGAAAAGCCGACCTTCGTTTTCGCCTCATGCGATTGTCCAGGCCGTGCCAATATCGCGGCCTAGGTAAATCTAGGCCAATTATTTGAGGGGGAACCGAACGTCAGCTTTTCGAACGCATGCACGATAGCGGCCCTGGCGTATCGACATTATTGTGGCGTTATTACACAGAGGAAAATTTGATGGTGGTACTCATAAAGAATGAAGGGAAAATCAGACATTCACCCGTTTGTTTATTGGAGCTGTCCAGCCATGATGGATTCAGGTGAATGTGACTGCTAAGGCCAGGCACACTAGCATGTTCTGTCCCTCATGTGTGCGGCGATTGTCATTGTCACTAGCCATGGCCAGCTGTATGCGATCGTCGCACTACCACATGGTCGAGGAAGAAAAACTGAAGCGATGAGGGCATGTCTCCTAGGGCGTTTGCTCACACTACATCTGCAAACGGCAAGTGCAACTTACTGGGCAACTGTAGTGTAGGGCAGATAATTGGTGGTCTATTAGAGTCTCACAGTGGATGCTAAGAAAAGGGAAGCATAGTCGTGCATGGCAGAGAACTAGGTGGTGTGATGAAACAGGGAAATTCACAGGCATAAGGTGGGGTCAGTTAGCACAGGACATGGGTAACTGGAGATTGCTGGGAGAGCCCTTCATCCGACTGTGATATAGGCTGATGATGATGAACTATAGGAAGGTAATTCAAAATTACCAGACCCTGTATCTGAAAAGAGACGCATTTAGTATAAAGTGTGCAACTCATCAGGTTAGCAGCAGAGATCGTAAATCGTTGTTGCCTTGTTGTACTGCACATCACAGCGATGTGCAAATGTGACAGATCTGAAACAAAGTCCCGCCATTATGACATGCTGCCAGCGATTCACCTACATGTGAAACAGGCATCAGGACTTCAGCTTTTTCTTGATTGATTGACTGCAATGTGTCGAACCGAAACGTTTTTTGTTCTGGTTTTCGTTTCGGTTCACTGAAAACAGTTCACTTCTGCTTCAACTCTGGAGTGGAAAAATATAAAGGTAGAAAGCAGTTGGAACCAGTTCAGGTTTATTTGCATAACTGAAGAACTATTACAGGAAAACAGCACAAATTTAATTTTTATAAAATCTCAATGCTGCTGTTAAGCTGCAGTGGAAGATTAAGCCTGTTGTTTGTTCTTCAGGTTACATACAGCTACAAAAGAATTATGCAGATCCTACACCAATGCTGGAAGCTTTCTGAAATTAAGCATTATTGAGGGAGATACAGAGGAGATTATATTGATGAAACGCAGATAGGTGCACTTCTTTGCTTGGGAGGAAAGGGGAGAGGAGAAAAAAAAATGGAACTGAGGAGTAATGATGAGGACAGGCAGTAGGATGCAGTTACATAGACGTCGTGTTCAGAGAGCCTGTTCACAGACATTAACATTGACCCCTGTTAACTAAATATTGCAAGAAAGCCTTGATGGCTTACTTCATTGTTATGTCTGGTCAATGACTCAGTAACCATTCTTCACTGAATGACTTGCTGTTAATTGGTGCTAAAAGAGATCAATGCCTGCCGTTCCCTGTCATAATAGATACAAGCATAAATGTGCTTCACTGCCTTGGGTACTTTGCACACATCACAGTATGGCGAGTCCGCGCGTCGGATGCAATGCAATATTATCACCTTACAGGGACCCTGAAACGATTTTGACGATTTTCTACAAACATACTGAGCCATTAGAGTAGGTCCTTCTGATCATTAATTGACACATCTAAGTGCTCCGCGTAAATCGTGTAATTTATTATAAAATTTTAAAAATGTACATCACTGCCGATTGCAGCACACTGCACGGCTGAATTTTAAGCTGTCCCTACCCATATGACGCAAATCACCCATATGACGTCAGTGGGGCGAGTTGTACGATTGGCTGACCAGGGTGCGTGATCGATAATTTTTCCAACTTTATGGTAAACAAATTATGTTCATAATAGTTGCAATGTTAGTTAATTTGTTTTTATAAAAGGAAAGTAACATAAAGGGATCGCACAAGAACAATTTTTCAGTACACTTAAGCACTTCCGGCACACAGCAAGTGTCGTCAGCTTGTGTTACAACGTGCTTCGTCTTTGATGAGAGCTCCGCCGTCAGTGTTGGTCTGTTTTTTCGCGAACGCTATGATTAGACTTTGTTGCATTGTGGACTGCAAATGTAGCGACTGGCAATATGTCAAGCTGCGACATCGTGTCCCTCTGCAAGCCAGTACATGAGCGGTCTAGCTGCAGCGCATCGAACTGCCGCTATCCGATCGGCGCGAGGATTTGCACGATTATGGCCGTCACTTTACACCGGGAGTACTAACGCAATAGCTTTTCGTGAGTCCGGTATTAGGGTAAACGCAAGCACAAGGGGACAGGGCCTGGGCGTGTCCCCTTGCGTATCGTTTCATGGGATGAACAGATGCGCAAATGTGAATGATATGCACGGTGCAGCCACCTGGTGGCATAGAGCTCAACCAGACACAGTTCCAGTAACAAAATGTATTCTTCTTTGCGGCTGGTGTACATTTTTCGCAGGAGTGTAATCGTTAACATGTTGTTTTTGTTAATCTTTAAAATGTTTTACACTTGGTTAGAGCAGTACTAGCTCTTTGTTTGGCTGGTTAAGCTCTGCGCCAACGGGTGGCTGGACCGTGGAGATCGATCAGGCAGCTCACGTACGTCTGTGCTAAAGTTCCTTCATCAGCTTGAGTTTATGCCTCCACTGTTCTGTCGAAACATTCAGCTCAGGTTACTGGAATACCAGACACGTTCGGCGCTGTGACAGAATGCTCGTAACGCACGCTGCTTCGATAGCTCTCGCTTGGGGTTTACAACCAAGCGGCTAGCGGAGAGGTTTCGGGCGTGCGGAGGCGGGTTCCAAAACAACCGGAAGTAGACGATATGTTGTCGCATGGTGACGCAGAACCAGTGAAGGCGGAGCTTAGCCCTGATTGCTCGGCGAACGGGTTGAGAAGGAAAAGCATGGCTAGGGAGGAAGGTAACTTGTAATCGCTTGTAGCTGCATTAATACGTACCGATTCACTTAAATTGTGGTGCGAATGTTCTACTTAAGCTGTACCCTACGCGTCTACAAAATTTGTCCCTACCATTTCAGGGACCCTTTAAAGGGACACTAAAGAAAAATATTAAGTCGAGATAGAGTGAGACATTAAAGAGGCCCTGAAACACTTTTTGAATGTAGTAAAAGAAAGTTACTGACCTGTTATCAAGGCTTCTGTGAACATGTGAGCCAATTATTATTGCATTGTGTGCTGCAGCCAATTTACAACTTCGTGTCAAAAACAATGTAAAATCACTTAGGTACTCTCATTACCACAATGTCCTCATGCAGCATGATAACAAGCAGCTGGACCCACAACAGCTATTGGCTGATTTCATGACTGTGACAACATTCTCAGTAATACAATTATTGCTCATTTGAGTTAAATAAATAAAAAAATTATACTATGTCTGTGACTTCAGAAAGACAGAAAAACCATTTCATCTTTGCACTGTTGGTCTACACAGGACAGTTGTGTGTTGCTGCATCTGCTGCACATTGTAAGAAACAGGAAAGTGGCCTTGGAGTCTGCTGGCGTCACTCAGAAGGTCGCTCTCTAGCCTACGCTGCTGGTGTGTCTCGTAAGGGGTAGCTGGCCTATGCTACCAGGGCATCGCACAAAGGCTAAGTTGGCCCACGCCATCGTGTGAGCTTACTTGGTGAGAGTTGCTTCTTTCATGAAGAGTGCGAGGTCTGCAGGTTGGAGAAACGAAACAGGGGGTTCATTTACATAGGAGATGCAAACTTATTTATAGAACAATAAGGTAAACTCATACTGGCCGGAGCAGAGAGCATAGTACAATGTTCTCGTAGCATTAGCTACTGGTCAGACCAGACTACATCTTTTTGGCGAGCACACATCGGAGCACAATAGCACAATCCAGCACACCAGAGCACACCAAAGCTACATCAAAGGTGTCTGCTTTTAACACCACTGTCCTCTTGATCCTCAGGCCAGGGAAATCCGCGGTCACACCATCTTCCAGTCGAAGCGCTCGTAGTCGCCTTGAGGGCAAGAGTGTACACAATCGCTCCAATACCTTTGTTTACTGAACGCCATCAAAGAAATACCCCCGGGCGCACACGGCTCACTGCCCTAGAGAAAGCAGGGGACGCTCATAGACAGGTAGTCACACTTGACTTTATTGGTGCGTCTTGGCTCCTGGAATGGCCCAGCAATTAGCTGGTTGTCTTTTGATCTACTTAGGCAGCTAGCAGTGGCTGCAACGAAACGGTATGAATGCACTTTCCCAGGAGTTCCTTGATCTCAGCGTTGTGGTTGGCAACCAAGTGTCATCCATCAACCCCGTAGCCGACAAACGTGTCTCAGCTTGGTGTTGCCACTGCTCTGTTCGAGGCGACATATTGTGAGCTACATGAAGCAATTCGTCGCACTAGGGTAGCAGAGGCTGGAAGGTCGCTTGCCTCGCTGGCCGATCGTAACAGCATGGCGGCATCCAAGATGGAAAGCTTAGCGTAAATATTACGGCCGGCACGTGCCGACAGACTTCCAATCTTTGGGCTGGGCCAGCAGGGCATTGCTCCCTTGCGCCACCCTGGCATCTCCCTGTGTAGCTTCCAGTGCGATAGTGGAAGTGAAACAAGAGGGCAAGCTGCTTATCTGTCCAATAGCTTCACTTGTGCTTGAAAGATTGAAATTTTTGCAGCAGGAGGTTCGTGAGGCAACTTAATTTAATAGTGATGATTATTTAGAGTAGTGTTTCAGGCCCACTTTAGGCTTCTGTAATGATAAATTCGGTACTTGTTGTGAGAACAGAGCTTTTGTAAGTGAGAAAATTACGAAAATGAAAAAGTCCACTTGGCCGTGGAGTATGGTGCCTCTCCCGAGGCTGATCCACAGATAACGGCAGAGGTGGTGACGTGGAGATTGCTTCATGACTTCAGGTTTGGTGCAGGCGATTCAAATTGAGGAGCGGCAGCAGGACATTCAGTGGCAGTATTTTATGCAACTAAGTTGTATATTGGCACCCAGAAAACACTGATAGACTTCTAGAAAGGCAAGCTATCGAACTAACACAATATTTTCCTTTAGTGTCTCTTTCACACAACGCATAGTCTGCGCCCTCACGCCATACTCTGGAACCCGTTCTAATGGTGATGCGACATTTAAAACCGTGAGAAGGTGATGTGTATTTACAAATGAAGTAGCATAGTTGAGCCACGTGTGCAATGAATACATGGATGAAAAGTTACAGAAAAGGTGGCCAACCTGAACTAGAGACCGTTATTTTTGTCCTTTCGATTTCGCTCCAGAGTTTTAAAAAAACATAGCGCTCAGATTCAGTTCCGGTTGGATCGAAAATATTTTTTTTTTTCTGGTTTTCGATTCGGTTCGGTTTCATACCCTGATCGATTGAGCTTAACATCCCGAAGCAACACAAGGATTATGAGAAATGCAGTAAAGTGCACTGGAATGATTTTGACCAGCTGGGGTTGTTTAATGCCTTATGTTCTGCTCATCACATTCTCCTCATGAGCAGAATGATGCCCACTGAGTCACTGCAGCAGATCAAGTGCTTGTCATCACACACTTAAAAGATGTGACAGGCTTTGTCACATTGCCATTGCATCATGGCAAACACCAGTCTTCTAAGAAACTTGCACGCCATTCTTTAGTTGTAACTGTATTGCTCTTTCAGCCGTCTAGAGTGTCACTCATCTCTCTGGCTTGATGGTTGCAGTACATACTTCGCGGTGAAGATGGTCTCGGGGCCATGCCCAGTGGTGGTCTCTCTAGTCGTCTCAAGTTTGATGCAAGGGCTGTGCTGCCGCACCAAGTGAGTAGTATTTTGTAATTTACTTGCAGCTGTGTAGCCCCACCTTTCAACATAACTTTGCTGCCGAAGGATAAAAAAGTTAGTTTGTTAGCACACAATTGCTAGTACAATAGGGAACTGCACGAAAAAATGTTGTTATTGCTGTTGGTGTTGTCTTCTGGAAAGCTAGCTGGTTGAAGAGTGTTTGAATGCCACTTCATTTCCACAACACCGGAGACCTTGCGAGTAGGCAACCTTTCAATACATGAACAAGTGGTTGCATGCGAAAGATGGTGCCCTTATTACTTTTGTCTAGAAAATTGGCTAGAAGCTGACTTCAGTGTCACCTTTGAGCCTTTCTGAAGTTATAATTGCAGCCGAACACAAACCCGGCTACGCACGAGTGCTGCTGTGGCTACGATGGATAAATGAATGTTTACACACTGGCTCCACAGATGCTAGACACCTCTGCCCTGCCTCTCAATGTGGGACACTCGTTTTTCTAAAGAAAGCTTCATCTATGCACAACAAGTTACTACTATCAGCTTCAGAAAGTTCAGTAAAAGACTTCAGTTTTGGATTTTCATTTCTGGTGTCTCCTTATGTTGTATTGCCTCCTCCATAATGCACTCTACTGTCAATCTGAAGTTTTGCTTTTTGTTTGTCCTGTCATGCTTTTGCATGCTCCAGAATTTTTTTCTCTATCTCTTTTTTTTTTTTTGTGCCTACAAGTGCTGTGGATGTAATGTGACACCATCTCCACATTGGCCAAGGTGTTTTCTCACATTGTCATAGTTGAAAGCTTTATGCACACTTCATTGAGCTGTGTTCTTGTGGAGTGACATGCCAATAACTATTGGGAATGTGGTGTGTTAACCACCACATCTACTAGCAACTGTGTACTTTATTCGAAATCAGTCAAAATACGCAAACAGTTGCAGCAATATCTGGCGCAAGAAAGAGTTCACAAACGCTGTCATGTTCTGAGAGTTGCATAAATGGGAGTGCCAGGGTTACAAAACTGTTCCTGCTAGACCGCTAGCTAATTCTTGGTCAGATTTCGCTCGGAGGTAGCGTTTTGCAGTGAGCTTAGTTGAATGCCACCTTTGCAGGCATTACTTTCCAGTTTTACCCACAATAAATCCTAACTGAGCATCGTCTGCGACGACACGCCTAAAAAATTTCCAATTCTATTGCAAAAAAAAGAGAGTTGCCACCTGGCACATCTGTGGCAAAAACAAAGGCATGGAGGACAACAAAAGCATGCGTGGCTTCTGTACCAAAAAAAAAATGTCAATCCTCATAGTGACTTGCTCGGTGACCACACCTTGCTGCAGCTCAAAAACGTGAAAGGAATTCATGGCAACTGTTCACACTAGTTAAAAAACAAACTGCTGATATTGCAGTAACAAGTGTGGTTGACAGTGAATCACAGCAAAATAGTTTGGGGAATTTCAGTGGTTTTCCAATACAAAAGTTGTCCTGAAAGGGTTGCTCAAACAAATCCTTCAGCCAGCAGCGTGGCTTGCCCACTGAGCTGTGTATGTGCCCTCCCACCTGCCCAGGGTGCCGAATTAGGCGTGCTCGAGGACGACGGCGACACTGCGCAGGCCAGCTGGGAGGACGAGGCGGAGCTGGAGGTGGACTCTGTGATCCGTGAGAAGCGCCAAGCTGAGCGGGAGCGCCGTATCGCAGAGCACCAGCGGAGGAAGCGCGAGAAAGAGCAGCAGCGCACCACCAGCGGCAGCGTTGCTCCCACAGCCGGCAGCAGCAGTGCTCCGCATTCTTCGCCGCCCAGCACTCGACGGAAGGTCTTCTAAGGGGCTGTCGACAGCCACCCTTCTTCACGCACCATGCACACCTTGGGAGACTAGAAATAGACTCCTGCCTTTGTTGGCCTTGTGGTCGGTGGGTATTTTTCCTTGCTAGCAAATTTACCCGATTCAAACACTCCCTTGAAGCACATTCGTACCCAGTTTTTACAAACAAGTTGTGAAGGGGACTTCCACGACTGTTTTCGTGTGGCGGCATGCTTCGTTTCAAATGTAGGTCAGAGAACAGCTGGCAATGCAACTTGCATCAGAGCCCCAAATTTTTGCATTGAAGTGCAACAGTGTAGACCACTTATAACATAAATTGTCAGAGTCTCGAATATCCACACTTCAAGTGGTACTGCACTATAACCAAAACAATTTTTCAATGGCTGCACACGTACAAAATGTGTGGGCAAAGCAGCGTTGCTAATCCAGCAATCAAAGCATGCTACCGGCATGTTTGCATTCACTTAAGTTTACAAACATTGAAAAGGTAACATCCAAAGACCCGAAATCATCACATGAACCATATAAAACACAGAAAAGAAGTGTCATAAAGGAAACAGTCACCAACCAATTTGACAGACCTGCCAATTTATTTGGACTTCTCTGCAGCACCAGCACCTACTCCATAGAACCATTGTAGAAGAGTGATGCAAGTTTCGGATGGCATACGGTGTCTTGCTTGATTTTTCGGACTTATCTGCGTGCGTGATGTCAAAAACACACCGACCACGGGCCACGTTGCCACCATTCAAGCTGTTGCTCATGCCTTCACTTTCATTGCTGAGGTTGTTCCTCCATTTTCCAAGTGTCAAATGATCGCTGCGAAGAGCTGCATTGACTTGGTGCCGAACTGCAACATTGGTCGCCAGCTCCCGACGAGGCGACGCTGGTTAGGCCTAGCCTAACCAGCGTCTGGAGGCATGCCATCATAGGATTGAAGCTGCCCTTGATATATTTGTAGATGCAGACGATCAGATTAAGATCGGGCATGAAATTGCGTGGCACGAGCTGAACTGACAGCAGCATGCGTGAAGCAGAGTGGGTTCACTGGTGATAGGCCGGCAACTGTCAAGTTCAGAGAAAGGGCAGAGCTGATAGAGGACTGACTATATATAGGTGAAATAAAAGTAATCTATGAAATTGCAAAGGAATTTGACAGAATGCTTTTGAGGGATAGGATACAGAAAAGAAAAGAAACATGGACAAGGCAGACATCAGTTGTGCTCAACTAGCACTACCTAGTTGAAGTGAAATGAAAGTTTATTTCCACCTTGTAAGGTACAGATGGGGGCGGGGGTAAAAAAAGAGCTGTCCATTGGACAGCTTGACAAGACCATCATCCCTCATTTGGGCAGAGGCAGCATCACATTCTTTCATTCATTCAAAATATACACATGTATACCGTACATACATAATATTGCACATCATATACATTACTCAAAAGTCACGAAGAGCATCAATGGAAAAATACACATAGAATGGTCATACAAGTGTTACAAAGCAATCACATACATCAGCCGGAGCTCATTGAGAGACGAAGAGAAAAGATTGAAACGAACCGACTTGTAATAATTTAGGAGTGGGGCTAATGTATACCTCAGGCACTGTTTCCCATAGTTTGACCGTGGTGTCGGTACTGTCCAGTCTTCGAAGTGTCTTGTGATATAATTTGGTGCTCTAGTTTGCAAATTGGGCGAGTTCATTTGGGTATCTTAAAAATTTGTTGCTGGCACATATTGCAGTCACTTGTATGCACCTGACATTTTGTCATTGTATAATGTGTCTGGATTTTGACGAATAATTAACCGTAGCCAAGACTTGAAAGTACAAGGCTAAATTCAGAGCGTGATTTACTGAGACACGAGCTAAGGCACAAGAAAAGACAGGACATGGCGCTACTGTCCCAGTAGTTCACGCTCTGAATTTAGCCATGCTTCCATACCAACTCGCCCATTTTTCACATTTAGTGGAAGTACAACATTGCTACTGTTGCAGAGGACAGCTAGCGCGCTTTATTTTGCTGCATTTGTGTGCTGTGTTTTGTTGCTGTGATAAGTTCGTGAAGTAAAAGTTGTTGTCTACGTAACAATTTATCTTGTGCGCAGGTGGTCCCAAGCTATAGTAAAGGCAGTGGTTGCTTCTTCAAGAATTTGCATTGCAGCTCCATGTCTTTGCAAACCGGCACCTGTGCAAACCCAACACTAACTGTCCAGTGAGGTGTGCACCCAGGACCAAGTGACTGGTGACATATTGTTCGAGACACAAGGACCTTAAAGGGATGATCTTTTGCCTTTGTCATCTGGCTTTCAAGTCCAAGGATAGGACATCGTGGACTGTCTGTTAGTTTGTTGACTTTGAGGATGGCACACAACAGTTGTCCACAGCACATTGACTGCAGCGTGTGGGGTGTGGTGCTCGTAACCATATTGTACAAGAAGGGTGCAAGCAGTGACGTCGTTTCCAGCACCAGACAATGTATAATTATACTTTTCTTTCTTTAATAGTTAGCAGGTGTGTTGTTAAAGGTTCATAGTCTGGGTGTGTTTTTTATAGTACATAAAGCGCTAATTTGGACTGTTGGCGCATGCCCGGTTAATGATGTAATCGGCGCTTAAAGCAGGAGGTAAAGTGGACGACAAACAATAGGTGCAGACAGCAGCACGTGTGTTTGTTGTCTGCTTTTCATCCCATTCTAAATGCCATTTCTTTGAGCAGCTGAGTCTCTTGTATTCTGGTAAAAGCCAGCAGACCTGCGCAACGCATTGGTACACTTTGTCCCTTCAGTGTTACAACATCCACAAGCCGGAACAACCAGTTTGTGGGCTCCCTTGCCTGTGATAGAAGCGCGCATGGTCTGTCGGCTTTCAGTCACATCGGTGCGTGTCAGATGGGCCAAAAGATTGGCCTGTTTGAGTCGAAAGCAAGAGTGAATTGTTGAGAGCGACTGCAAACAATAACTGCAAGAGTAAAAAGAGTCCTGATCCGCAGATTTTCTCTGTTCTACTCTAATAGTGCATGTGTCTTTTATAATGTACGTTGCTTGTGGCTGCAGTGCATGTGGCGGGATGTTTGTGATGTGTTAAGTGCTAAGACAGTGTCACATTGCTGCACATAGCTTTACATGCCCCGTACACGTCAACCTCAAATAAGTGGCACAATGATTGGACCCAGATGTGGAAATGTGTAATGGGTTGTACTTTCTACAGTCAAAACAAGATATGTTAGCAAATGAATTATTTCTGAGCGCCATATATGTGTCCATAATTAGCCTGCATCGTTGCATGTGCTCTAGCCAGCTCTTGTGCAAAAGTCGCAGGAGTTTCTTAACTAGTATCACGAAAGTACTCAGTCGCACCACTGCCAGTCGCAGAGTACGTAGTGTTTTCTGTTCTGAGAGCCGCAACCACGTGTAAGGATTAGCGCGTTTTGCATGAGTAAGATATAGTTAAACAGACTGCACCAGTGTGTGGGTATTCTGATTTGGCTGTCATTTAGTGTGCTATTGTACAGTGGTCATAATGTGCACTGGATTTGCTCACGATGGCTCAAAGGAATGCAAGCCACAGCCCATAGAAGGAAGGTGACAATAGCGTTAAATGTGGTTACAAGAAAGCCCTGCTCTGGCGATATGCGAGGGCTGCCCAACAAGAAATATTTCATGTCCACCTTTGTTGAATTTTGGCCGTCTTCGATGTATTGCAAGCTTGTTGCATGGGTTTTAGCTTTGGTGATGCCGCATACAGGGACTCCTGCCTGTCCAATGGAAAAGTGGTCAAGTGTTTCTTGTGCATTGTGTTGCAAAAGCTTTTGCATGTTTGCAGCGCCAGAGTTTATTTTGACACAGTCGTTTGGCCGCAACACTTGGTTTGCTGAATATGGTTCACTGTTGAGGCCCAGATCATGATCGCTATCAACTCTAATCTGAGCATCGCACGTAAATTTCTTCGGCTATTTCCTTATGGAGTCTTCTGCTAAAGCACCACATAAAGCCATTGTGTAGATAGGAAATATGCTAGTCATGTTTTTGAGTCATTACAGAGGCACCCCCTGTTACTATATTACCCCATAAGTGAGTCTTGTGCATGGTTTTAGCAGCGTCACGTAGAGCTTGGTTTTTTTTGCATCAGTGATAGATGATAGTGAGTGACCAGATTAGCAAGCTTTCTTTGTCATCTAAGAATGCTTATGCTTTCCTCTTTCTTTAACTAACTTGTTTGTAATGGTGCATTTAGCGGGAATCTGTGCATGCCTTTTGCGGTCTCTATTTTGTTCTGTCATTTTTGTCCAACTGTCCTGAAAGTGTGGCAAAACTTCGGTGGCTGGCTTTGCTGTCTATGTTATGCTATCTTAAAAACGAGATGTCGAGTGAGAGAAAGGCGCAACCCACATTGCTGAATTTTCTCAATTCTGTGTGAATGTTTGCTGTGCCAGAAGTTCTGTTTTGCATGCACAATTCTTGTCGGGTATTTCCACATTTTTTTATGTACCAGATGTAAAAAAAACAAAGGTGAAATTAACCCGCACAGAAAAGCTTTGCTTCATCCAAGTGTAGTTGTTGATTTCGAAACCTGCTTTCAGCTCAGTCAAGTTGCTTTGTTGTTAAAATAGAATCTCTTGATGTCTCTGTGTAAAGTAACCACAACAACATCTTTTCACAAAGCTCTGCCTTGTTCTGGGAACATTCCTCAGAAGCCTGGCTTTTGGCGCAAATGTGGTGTGTGGCTTGTACAGTATTAGCAATACCAACTACATCTAACAAGCTTCAAGATATTTCAACATGAAGATGACTGTTCTGTTGGAACATGCTGGAAACTTTTTGGATGTGTTTGTTGGTACGACTAACTATCCTTCTTCCAGTTTGTTATTTTTGTTCTACTGCTCCAGCTTGCATGAGTGTCACGTGCAGCTTTGCCCAGTGTTGGCCACTCACATGTGACCAGCATTGATGCATGCGCGTAGTGACACGCCATTTTTGTCAATATTGGTCGCACATAGCAAAGGACAAAAAACAAGTGGAATTGGAAGAAAAGTTCTAGCAACTTACTGCCACAGGACTGGTGTAGTGCAACAATTCTTTTAATTTGATTCAGTTTTGTCCTCTGCCAGGCCAGCTGGCCAAACCTGTTGATGACGTACAGGCACCGTGCTTAGTACAGCCACTGAGAAGGGTATGAAAACAGTAGTGTTGGAATGGAGCAGGAATTAAGCAGGAGATGCACAATATGATTCTGAGTGTGATTTAACGTATGACTAGTCGTACCAACAGCCACATCCAACAAGTTTATGACCGGATTCGACAAATTCTAACAAAGAGATGGCTGCTCGGACTGTTGGTACCTATCAGAAACTTGCACGTGTTTGTTGGTACAAGTCATTGTGTATTGGATCGTGCACGAAATTGTACTGCGTGTCTGGCACTTTAGAATTGCGTCTTTTTCTAGCTCTGGTATTGCACGCCATGCTGGACAACAGTGCGCACAATATTTTCATTGCGAACACAATTAAATGTGCCTGTGTGTTTGCGTATCTGCTGGCTTGATTAACCAGACATTAATGCTGCTCGTATTACAACGAATGCAGTTGTGTGTAGGGCCTTGATTTTACACGCTTTCAATACCTTTCTTCATGCTACCAGGCGAAATGCACATATTCTTGTGGGAAAGCAGGAGCGTCTACTCTCCTGGCAAGTGTTGAGATGTTTGTGCACCATGTTGTGGTTGATGTATAAAGCATGGGTGTGGTGTCGCCAGGCAATGTTTTAAAAGCCCAAACTTGCCAATCACTTGGTAGACAAGAGCCCAAGTCTAGCTCCAGAATCCCTGGTTCGCGGCATGGCTGATGCGCACATTTGTAATTCAGCTTGCCCAAGGAACGGTCTCCTGTGTCTGAGAATTTCCAGTGTGACATCACAAGCATGCCACAGTGGTTCTAAAGTGTTTGTGACTATTGCATTCATTCAGCTCAATGTGTCCTCAAGCATATGGCTGGCCCATGCCTTTGAGTAGTGTGCTCTCTTAAAGGGCCCCTCACCAGGCCCCATAGCAAATTTTGGTTATACGCTGGAACTCGTTACGTGCCCTCTAAAAACTGTTCAGCTGCAAGAATTTTTCAAATTGGTTCATTAATAGCAGAGATAGAAATATTTCAGTGATGCGAACTCATGATTTGAGGAGGCGAGTGCCATTGCCGAGAGAGAGACTCTCTCCACTAGCCCTGTCTAGCCTCCGCAAGCGAAATTACTTCCCTGCGTTCTGCCATACCGGACCTTGAGTATCGCGTGACGCATACGTCAAGGGCCCCGACTTCATATATTTTCCCCCTGGTTTTTTGCTGCGCGGTGCACTTTCGTTGATGGTGTCGTGTGCGAGCTGCTGTGATTGTCTTGTCTCGCACAGCGCACGAGTGTGTGTTCTGTACACGAGAACACCTGACCAGCGGTATAAGTCAGTGCTACACGAATGCTGAGGCAGACACAAGCACATCACAGAGCATGATCCCGTGCTGGAACACGGTAGAAAATGCAGTTTCGGTGTCGGCACGTGCGACTGCACGACGTGGGAACAAGCACATGAAACAGAAGTACGTCTCTCTTGCTGCCGTGTGAAGTAAAACAAATACACGCAGACATTAAGTTTGCGTGTTTTATCATTTCTCTAAACCTTAATTTGTCTATTGACGCAACAGAGTACACAAATAACAGATGTTGCCTCGAATAATTCTCAAAGTCACGAGTCACTAAGAGATACGTCACAGCAAAGACTCATGTACGTAGGCGCACTAGCACGTACACATCATCCCTCCGGCTTGGAGCACGGCACCCGCGACGAGAAGGGCAAACAGCATTTGGTTTGAAATTTCAGCTATTTTTGTGGCGTGTAGTGATATAATACTTAGCAGAAACAGTCATCGCACAATGTATGCTCTACGCTTGTCAGCTCTTAAAATGGCCAGACCTGGTGACGGGCCCTTTAAAGTGAACGCAACTTGAGCAGTTAAGTGGATGCCTCATTTTGTCACACTTACTGCCCTGGTGCAGCTGTCTGTTGAGAAGAGCTCCAGAAGTTCACAGTTGCCAAAGGAAAAATCTTTGGCACTGAGCTAGCATTGCCATTGATCTCGATGTGTAGAAAAGGTACGGAGGATGTAGGGCAATGTGTTGCCCAAGGAGATGGGGTTATTGTTATGTATAATAAAACATTTCCAAATTATTAAAAGGTGACATGTGTCTGAGTCTTTCACCATGGGCCCCTGGACAAAGCTCACGCCATCTGTTTTGCCGTTGAGGCGCAGAAGGCAGTAGACAGAGTTAACAACTGCATGACAAAACAAACAAAATGAAGGAAGCAACCAAGTTATATATTCAGGGATGTAACAGGTAGAGTGAAAATACTACGTGTTCAAAGATATGCTCATGTTTGGTCGAATAGAGCTACATTTAAAGTAATTTTAAATTTCCAGTGCCAATAATGAGCTAAAGTAAACTGTTTAAGCATGCAGGGGCACACAGTGCGAAATAATTTTGAAAGAATTTTGTACTAGTGGATGGAACACATACTTTTAATAGCTACAGTAAAATGCTTGTGGAAATGGATGCTGTTTAGCAAATAAAGAGCCTAGCCATCCATTGTCGGCGTTAGCTGGTTGGTCATTACTATTTTTAAAATCTTATTTGTAGTGGCAGTTATTTTAGATAATAGTTGTGCTAGCACACACCTTTTGATACCCTTGTCACGCTGGCCACTTTCAGTGGGGATTGGGATCAAATTTCTCGATTGCGACAGACTTCCTTCCACAGCTTGTGCAGATAAGCCGATGACAATTCAGAAATTCGATTCTGATCGGGCTTGATTACAAACGAAAGTGTTCCATGTGACTAGGGCATAAAACATACATGGTTGGCACACTTGTCTGTGATATAAAAGAATGCTTAATGGGTTTGACCTCACTGTAATCATGCTAGTGATGTGGTGGTAGCTAGAAAGAACCTGGACCCATGGTTCTGCGCTGCCTTTGAGTCTGAAAAGAGAAAATTCCTCCTGGACATCCGAATAGATATGCTGAATGTTGAGCTTTGAATAGACCAATTGTTTGTGACGTAACTTTAGAGCTAATAGTTGGTTTGCCAAAATTTCTCCTTACACAAGCCTAGCATACAATTACATTGCCAATTACAAATGCAATGTGTAGCCTCCGGGATAGATTATAGTTGTATGTGCCCGAATGAGCTCATTATGAGGAGATTGCTTAGAGAGCATTACTGATTACATAAGTATAGCTTTCAATATTGATATGTTTATTTCCAGTAAATTAGTGGGTGTGTTTACGTGCTTGTCTAATTTTCATAAATTGGTGCATGTCAGTGCCATCTCTTGCAGGTACAGAAAACTAATGATTGGCAAAAAGAGGGAGAGAGAGAGAAAATGCAGTCACAAAATGCCATCACGATTGCTCAGTGGTTTTGTGAGTTGTGATTGGCAGACAGATTGACCAATAAGGTTTAGCATCCCAACCCAACACTGGCTACGATAGGCGCTGTAGTGGAGTGCTCAATTCATTCTGTCTGCGCTACTTTACTAAACACCGAAAGCGAACTGCACAACTATCAGGCTTGCATATTCCACCACCATCGGACTGTAGCTGCTGAAGAGAAACCCATGAACTTGTTCCCTGTAGAAATAAGGCACTGTAGCCACGGACAAATTACACATAAGCTATGGCGTATTTGCCACAGCTGCAATTGCTGTACATGCTTTACATAACAATGCAGGCCGGTAAATGAAAGAACTACTGCTGTTTCCATTTTTTTGTGGTAATTAATATTTGATAAAACATTTGAAATCGGTTTTCTAATATTGTCACACTACATATAATACCCTGCTGGGCTCCGCTTTTCCTTCCTTTGGTACCAATTCTGTTATTTCTAAAAGATAACTGGTAACTGGAACCTGGTGTTTGCTATCTTGCTGCTGTCTAACAGTTTATTAACATCATGCCCATCACTATCATTTCATAGTTCAGTTGCTCATTGTACAGTCGTTAGCTTCTCCCACTTCTTTATTATCATCCCAAATTTCAAGCTGATAAATTATTACTAGTAGAATGCACTTATTGTATTGTTTTCAAGAATAGATTTTTTTTGTATGCAAATATCCATCTTGCAGTCAGGGTCCCCTTTGTCTAATTGACCTAGATAAATTTCTAAAAAATTCTGGCATTTTACATGCCAAAACTAGCCTCATTATTAGGTGCGCTGTAGTGGAGGACTGCAGATTAATTTTGACCTCCTGTGGCTCTTAATGTGCACCTAAATATAAGTTACCCCCACCTCAACTGCTGATAAGTTGGCATGCTTATTCTGGACTAATTCCGATTCTGATTTTTATTCTCAAATTAAGGGCAATTCTAGACCTCACCAACTTGTGATCTCAGTTCTTTATCTTATTCAGCTCCTCTACATCGCGCACATGCCAAAATAAGATGCATCAGCAATGGTGAAAAGTTTTGCTCGTGCGGAAAGGGAACTCATTGTGACCCAACCACTCCACCAGCACACTCTCCTTCACAAGGCAGACCTGGTCCCCGAGGGCCATAGAAACCGTGTATTGCCTTCACCTGAACGGTGCTTTTACAAACAGTTATTTATGCCAATTTAGAAAGTCTACCTGTTGCTATTGTGACAGCTGTGGTGCTATACTAGAAGCAGCTGAACAGACCCTTTTAGAATGTCCAGCTGATAGAGATGAAAGACTATGCTATGAAAAGCAAATGGACAAAATTGGTCAGATGCCACTGATGCTGAGAAGCACGTTATGTCTGATGCCATGTCCTTCTAAGCAGGACCAGGCTTTAAACTTGTTGTTTGCTTGCCTTCGGGGCATTGGCTTGCTTGTCAAGCTTTTGGAAATGCTTTATATGTACATTAGAATCATTGAACTTCATTTTATATGTAAATACCAAGTCCACCTTCTTCGTGCTTCTTCTTTTTAAAATTGTGATATCAATCATGTGGGCACTTCAGGCGAGTTTTCACTGTTGTTGTGATGTTCCGTATAAAGACTAGTGGATAAGATCATATCAGCATTTGCTCTGCATGCGAGGGTGAGCTGAGAAGGATGGTGGCTTGATGGGCACTGTCTTTTCATGCGTCCAATGTGAAGGTCACGTGGTCAAGCATGTGCGAGGGGATGAAGGCGAGGTGAGCATGCGGTGAGCATACGTAACAAATACCTGGTGCAGCCCCACCCCACCCCAGCACACTACCCAGTAACTGGTAGCATGCCAGGGGAGGTGGGGGTGCAGGTGAGCAGGTCTGCTCCTTAGCCCAGTCGTGGCTGCACATGCGCACCCTATCTTGAAGGCGATCTTCAGCGGGTGCAAGGTCAGTAAGCTGAGATGGCAGATGGCTTCTTCACATGTGCTGTCCTCTTGTGTGCCTAGTGACGTCGAATCTCAAGCTTCAGAGATGCGTTGAAGCGAGAGGCAGCACGAAGCGCTTGCTTGCTGCTGCTATAGTGCCCTTGGTCACGCTAGCGTTTTGACAGTGAGTGTTCGCGATCATTGTGATAGATTCATGTTTGCCTGCCTATGCTTAAAACCACACTTGTTTGTTTAATTAGTGCACGAATGTTCATTGGAATTTATATAGCCGATAAAAACAAAGAATGTTACTTTGTGTAGTTGTCAAATACTTCGCCATCGCTATCAATGCTTTGCTTTTCAGGAGAAAGCAATACTTTTTTTCTTTCTTTTACCCACCCTCCGTCCTATGCCTTATCATCTCTCATTCCCTTCCCCACACTGGGTAGCATGTAGGTAACTGCACACACACCACCAGAAGTATCCACGTTTCATGAAACAGATGTCTTTCTCCCTCTCGGCACAAGTTTGAAATTTATTTCCTTCTCCATTACGTCTTTTGCGGGTACACTTCCTATATTGCCGTTTCCGAAAGGCGTTATGTTAGGCATTACAAAAACGTAGTTGGCTCACTCATGAGCAAATCAAAGTACGGGCTGCCAGTTCACCATCAACACGGTCGTGTTCTAAGCAGAACCACTGCATAACAAAAAGCACATAGCACTGACTGCATGTTACATCGCCTGCAGCTGTTGCCTTGCATGTTGCTCCACTCTTAGATATAGTAACTGGGAAAATTGTGAGCCTTGTCGAGTGGCCTACTTGCATCGCATGCTTTCTCACTTAAATGGGGTCCCCTCTTAAATCTAGAGCTAACATTTCCCTTCTTATGCTGCATTAAGCAATGTAAGCAAGCCACGTTTGTTCACCAAATGACTGCATGCTTTCTACTCAAGTTCTTTGAAACCAGCACAATAAGCTTTACACATGCAAGCGACAAATAAGAAGGTAAATAGTACAAGCATCAAGATACAATACTTATCCTGTTGACTCTTCCTTTTCTCATATTGTACTACTTTAAAGAGAAACCTTATCTGGGTCAACTTCTGAAACGTTACTTTTTGTTTAACCCTGTAATGCCCAAACACAGCTCCAAATCAAGGAAAGTTAGGACAACCTGTTCGTTTATATTTCTTACCATGGAGAGTACATTTATTTCCACACAAAAAATAATGAAATGTTACTTGAGTTATAATTAGTGCAGTAATTAATTTAGCAATTGGTTCCATAAGCTATCCACAACTAAAAAGATCGCTCCAGCATATCAAACATGCTACTTTGTCCGACATTATTTTTCCCTGCGTAACTAAGAATTTTGAGGTATCAAAACAATGTAGCATATATTATATGTTGGGTATCACAGGGTTACTGCAGAAGGGCAGCGGATTGGGCGAGTTGGCGTTGCATGGTAACAATAAAATTCAAACAGCGCTAAACGAACGGGACCGTGTTTGTATCCTCCTCATTCTGGTCCCGTTCGTTTAGCGCTGTTTCAATTTTATTGTTACCATCACAGGGTTATGACTTCTTGCAGCCAATTCTGATGACAGAGCAACAAAGTAGTTCAACATCAGAAGGAGACAACCAAATGGTGCAAAAATGTATATTGCATCTTCTTGTGAGAAACATCCCACTGATAGCGATATCTCAAGGACTCCTGGTTCATGCAACTCTAAGACCAATGAAATGTATGCTATCCCCAGTAGAAAAAAATATGTATGCACCAAACACTTTCTGAGACAGGCAGGTAACTTTATTGTGAGGCATTTATTTCACAGTGCACACACCGTCATTCAATACCAGCGCTAAATTTGGTGATGCTATTGGAAGTTGTCCACACACCGCTTGTGAAACAATATGAGGCATCGTTATATACAATCACAGGTACTCAAATCTCACCAGCCTGGTAAGTATATAAAATCAGGATTTCAAAAAAGAACGGGCCCAACCATGCAACCAGACAATAATACTGAACTCTAACAAGTAACAAAAAGAAAAAGCATTTCGATGACTGGAAAACTAAAATTGGAACCGGTACCAATAGCTTAAGAGTGCGCCAGCTCCCGACCAGTGGAAAGACGATGAATGCAAAGACCCGTGGTAAGTAACCGGAACAAAGTAGCATGACTAAATGTAGTGAAATGACTGGCAAGACTATGCATTCGGGGACATGACCAGACATCGATCGAATCCATACAAAAAGAAATGCAGCGCCATTGCAACATGCTTGCTTTGTTGAGCTATGTGTCTGCTTTGACACACAGCTTCTTCCACGCACCGACAGAAACTCCACAACCTTGGAGGCTGAAGTTAGATTGCCCTACAGGCGTGGCAGCCCTCTGTTTCTGATGCACCGTCTATTTGGTCCACTCTGTGTGTCGTGTACACAGCGCTATCACAAGGCAATGCTGACATCTGAGGTTAGTGTACCATTTCCCCCATACAGTATTGCATCTCCTACCATAAAGGAAATTTAAAAGGTGCAAGGAAGCCCTGCGTGATTCAACGCAAGTATGAAGCTGTAGCCACAGCAACCGTGACCTTGGCAACTGTGGCTACGCCAACAGCAGCCATGGAAACTCTAGATAATGCGCGAAATGCAGCTTTTAAAAAGACTTGCTGTGACATCAAAACAAAGCTATGAGCCCACCACACAGCACCAGGCTCATTGATACACATACAGTCAATATAAGAAGACAAAGCAAGTTTACAAATAGAAGTGCTAGTCTCGTCATTCAAGGGGAGTCTGCACTCAATCCAACTTGCACGACACATATGTACGAGGCTGTTGTGCTTCTTTTTTTTTTTTTCCACTGCCATCAGTTGCAATGATCTTTTAAAAACTTTATATGTTCTGATGCTGGACATGTCAAAAATTTAAACAAAACATAGTGATTTATATACACATAAAGAAAACTTTTTCGATGTTCTATGAGTATGCTTATTTCTTTAAGTTTTCCTTTGCGAGCAAGGGAACTTAAGTGTGAGGACGTAATGTGCAACCATTCGAGACATGTCATGTGCACCGTTTCACCATTTGCCAATGGAGCATGCGCCACAGCTATTGCTTGAGGGAGCAAAACTTGTCTGCATCACCTCCACCTTCTCACATGTCCATGGGCTGCTCTTCCACATTGAGAGGCAGAGCGTGCACTTCCTGTCAATAGACGGGGAAATGCCAAGTCTGGACGGATCCCCGTCCCGTCATTATGCCATCATAGCACAACATATCAGTTTACAGAGAAGAATGTCATGTAAATTGAGAACAAAATTGAGTGCCAATGGAAGTGCTGGAAGTGAGAAATTGAAGCTGCCCACCGCTTCTGCGAGCGTTCTTTTTCGTCGTCAATGAAAGGAACACGAGAACACTAAGGTTTGCCTGAGCATCATTTGGTTGCACACTGCATGAAAGGTTTCCAGCAGAAAGCACCGACACGGAAAGAAGAGAAGACAACACACGATGCACCGCTGTCGTGTGTCGTCTCCCCCTTCTGTCCACACTGGTGCTTTCCAATGGAAACCTTTCTAGCTTTCTCGTAATGAAAGGAAACGGGCACTTTTGCTGCATGCTGCTGCATCATGCTGCTTCACAACACTAGCCTTTCTACTCTAACACAAGTCTTATATGTGTCGCTCTCATCCTAACTGGGACCAGCTTGTGTTTCTGAGTGCCTCGCACAAACTCCAACCCCTATAAGTACTCGCTCTGAGCACATCACCCCATTCCCTCCCAAGTCACCACTTTAGGACTAAGCTGCCAGTACTACTGCAGTACGTCATCACTAAGCAATGCCAAAGCAGCAAGATTTACACTTCAGAGTTGGTACACATTCCTTGTTCGCCGCCTTTTACAAAGGCAATCTAACTGTCAAGAAATTTGCACAGATCTCGAGGTAAACCCAAGACATCTTTAACAGCTGTTAGCAATTTGTTTTAAAAAGAGACACTTGAACAAAAAGTCAGCAGCCTGCGACCAATGGAAAGATTCTGCAGTACACCATAGTGTGCACAATCAGGTGGTGCCGGGATGAATTCATTTCGCAGCTGCGTTACACCCAGCAGATGGAAGCTCTGTGTGAAACTATCCAGCTGGAAGCCTCGTTTGAAATTACCCTGCTAGACAAGGAAGCAGTTACCAAGTAAAAAAAGAAAGAAGAAGAAGAAGGAAAGAATAAGAGGTCAAAAGTGAAGTCGCCCACAAAATGGATAATCCCGACAATGTCCAGCCACTTTCACACAATTTTGGTTCTGGCACACTCCAGTTCAGCAAACAAGACAGTTTCATCCACTCTAAGGCATTCAACACGTGCATAAAGAAGCTAGGAGACAAGATGTACTGCCGACCAAGAGCCAACCAGCAAAGAGTACAAAGAAAATGCAAATAAAGTACAAAGAAAGTACAAGGACGATGCATAGGTAAGAATGTTGCATAGGTTATCTGAGACAACTTTTCCGAAAGGGCAGGAACAGTAAGGGAGTGTCGCTGGCATTGCTGCAAATGTATGCCACCAGCGGGCTGTGTATGCACACAGCTTTGAGCTGTTTTCAGATTTCACACGGCATGCAACAGAGAATGTCAATTGCTTTGCACGTTACTTTTAACACAGCCTTAATTACTCCAAGTAGCCGGGTACTCCACTTGTGCTAGTTAGCTCAATTACGGGCACCCTGCCAAGCACTTTTCTGAGCAGAAACAAGCTGCCAATTTTGCAATGGCCATGAGCGGCCCTGAGAAAAGCTCCTTGCTGCAACTAGGCAAATTGACTGTCTGCACTTTCTTTTCACTGGCAATCATGGAAAAAGTGCCGCCAATGCATCTTGTTTTCTGTTTCATGCACACGCGTCAAGTATCGTGCTTACTTTCAAATGCGAAACGCACACAATCGACTAGCTCGCAAGCCCTACTATGCTGTGGCACACTATCTGTGGTGCAGTGACTGTGGCGTACAATCACCATCATGGCAGAAGACAGCGGCGGGCTTGATTTTGTGGCAGGCCTGCCGGTCACAATCAGCAGCGGTCTTTGCATGGTGCTTGGAACACACCTGCCCGAGCTTGCTGCTCGTCTGGAACGAGAGAAACGAAACTTGCCACAATTTCCTGCACAAAGTATCATAACGAGAAGGTTGAACTTGCACCAGTAGTTGTGATGGATTCTTTGGGCTGTTGATGCAAGCGTAAGCAATGCTGGAAAGCAAACTACATTGCACAACCTCTGTAGCTACTTCAGGTAGCTGTGTCAAAGTTGCCTATACACCTGCCAGGTCTCCCGGATTAACTGTACAATATACAGATTCTGACCATTTTGTACGTTTGTATGGCTGAGAAAAATATATCAAAATCGAACATTCCAATCCTCATGCACACGGACCACCACAGTTCTGGCCACATTCTAATGAATCTAGTTGGTGGAGCTGAATTGAATCAACATCATTACCATGGAGTCGGCCATAATGCTATTGTAGTGGCATCATTTCAGCTACATGGCTAAAAAGAAAACGCTAATACACTGAACTAGAACTTTGTTTACCATAATTTTATAGTCTCTTTGATTTAGCTGCATTTTCTGACCCATTCCTCAGTCCTGGTGTGCATGGTGTCTCACAAGTTCATGTTCCTCGTGGAACCTGGAAACTCAAGTGCAGTGGCACAAAAGTACTACTTTCTGGTTCAAGCAGCTGAACCTCTTCAGCAAATGCACGTGTAGAAAGGCAAAAGGAATTTTTTTCCTTATCTGAATAATTCATATTTTGGTAGTACTACACGGTGGCATAGCTTCGGGTGTCATTTCTAAAGGCTGGCCATGGATGGCAGCGGCCACGCAGTCGCCATTAAATTGGTTGCAGTCCTAGTCAAAAACAATGCTGCAGACTGGTGGCTTAACATATGGCCTCCAAGATACGTGACACTAGGCGGTGTCCAAGCTGCATTGATGGTGTCCCGGAGGCCATGACTAATATCACACATTCCTGGAGGCTTTTGTAAATGGCAGTGCCAGCACCAATACATCTTCGCACCTTTGTTAGAGGTGGCTTAGTGCTTTTTACATTTATGTGCTCACTGATATACCAAATCTGACCTTTTTCGTACCAACATGCTTTTTTTAAAAATATATTTGGTTTTCATCTCTTCAATCTGCTTTGCAGTTATCGTGTTTCATTCTATGAACTTTCTCTTAATCCTCCTATACCTCCCAACAGTCATCAGAAACTCACTTCAATATCTGCAAATTCTTAAGCATGAGCAGTTTGAATTAATAAGAGCAACCATGACAGTTTCAGAGATGTTACGGTGTTGCTTGCTCTCAATTTCCACACTAGTAAGCCAGGAACTGGGTATCCCTTCATTAATCTGGGACATCGGCAACTCAGAGTGAATGCAGATACTGTTTCCAGTCGCTGAACACATAAATCAAGGCAGAAATGGAATCAGAATGTGCAAACAAAACAAGTAAGATGGGTTACTCTTCCAGGTAGCAGCATAACTCAATGCGCCAAGCTGCGACTTGTAGCATCCAGCCAACCTCGTTGCCCAGCACCAGGTTGAACCACAGCACGTTAAAAGAAATTACTGCACTGCGGGCCTATAGGCTGAGATCATGAAGTGATTACAGCAAGTACAAAATGCAGTGACGAACAACTACAACTACGCCTTGACACAGCTGAGCTGGGTTGCCTGTTTGTTCCAGAGAAAGCCCGCACTTCAACTCTTAGATGGAGAATGCAGCTTATATAGAGTTAAAAATACACATGATATTAATTGCAACGAAGTCACATCTGACACAAAAATAGCTTCCTTATATCGAATAGTCATTATAAACATATTGTAACCAAAAGTTACGACAGCCGTTTCTATGAAAACTAGTTTTTTCTGGCCGAACCTGTGCCCGTCAACAAAAACAGACTGTACACACAACAAAAACGTCCCTCGAGCTTCGCTTCTTCGAACGTCTTTCTCCTCTTTGTCGCCTCCTGTAGCGTGCCAATCGTCAGATTCTCGTGCACGAGCCGCCGGTCTGTCAGCAGCGGCCCAGCGTTGCCTTGTGATGCTTTGCTTGACGCTTGCAGTGTGGTAGCTCTTTGAAACGCAGCTGGGATGTGGCGGTTGTCTTTTTGTTCTCGCAATGCTGGCGGCATTAGCCCCCTCCAAAGAAGCATTATCCCAATGCGTAGAAAAGGCCTAGAGAGGCCAACTGCCTTAAAAGGATAGTAGTCAGAGGATGGCCGGTGCTAGGCGTGATCGTATGTGCAAATTCTGTTATTCAATGCCTTTCATGGTAAGGCTTCATTTGTACTAAGTGTACGACCTCTGGGAGAGTCCTGCGTCGTCTGGAGCAGACTTGGCCTTCAGGAGTTACCTCCTAATTTAAGGGACTTAGCCAGCGAAGTACTCTGTAGGGGCCAAAGTAACGGCGCAGTAACTTCTCCGAAAGACCGGGCGTACATATAGGCGTCCATACCCACACTTTGTCTCTGAGGTTGTACTGTATCTCTCTTCGCCTTAGGTTGTATCGGTTTGCGTCGACGCATTTCTGTTGTACGATACGGTGCCTTGCCAACTGCCGTGCTTCTTCTGCCCTTTCTATGTACTCAGTAACGTTAGGGTCGTCTTCGCTGCTGTTGTTTACAGGTAACATTGCGTCTAGTGTCATTGTTACTGTCCGACTGTAAACAAGTTCAAATGGCGTGAAATTGTCGTCTTTTGTACTGCAGTATTGTACGCAAAGGTAGCATATGGTAGAATACTGTCCCATGTCCGATGCTTGATGTCCACGTACACTGAGACCATGTCAGCGAGCTTTCTATTGAGTCGTTCAGTCAGGCCGTTTGTTTGCGGACGGTGTGCTGTGGTTTTTCTATGAGCAGTATGTGTTAGTTTCACAACAGACTTCATCAAACGGGCCATAAAAGCTGTTCCTTTGTCTGTTCTGAGTACCTTAGGTGCGCCATGTCGTAACACTAAGTGTATGACAAAAAACTGAGCCACTTCAATGGCAGTTCCTTTTGTAAGAGAAGATGTCTCAGCATACCGGGTCAGATAATCCGTTGCTACCACAATCCACCGCTTTCCTGATGTTTATACGGGAGATGGTCCAAGTAAATCCACTCCTATTTGTTCAAATGGTGCTGCTGGTGGCTGTATTGGTTGCAGAAAACCTGCTGGTTTGAGTGGCGGTGTTTTGCATCTTTGACAATCTTGGCACGATTTGACATAGTGCTGCACTGAATTCATCAACTTCGGCCAGTAATATTTTTTCTGGCGGATTCTCGTCAGAGTCCTACGAACGCCTAACTGACCAGCTGCAGGATCATCATGGCAAGCTTCTAAGATCTCAGCTCGCAGTGATGGCTGTAAGAGAAGTAGAAACGTCTCACCACTGTGCTCAAAGTTTCATTTGTAGAGGACGTTGTTCCGGAGGGCATATGAACACAATTCACGGACGAAAACTCAAGGCACTTTCACTTGTTGCCCCTCCAAGTACTCGATGAGCAGGAGTAATTTCGGATCAGTAAGCTGATGATGAACCATTTCCGTCATATTCACAGCCCTAAGAAATGGGAAATCTTGCTCTTATTCAGGTGACGTAGCTTCGATTGATGCGCGTGATAAGCAATCAGCATCATTGTGCTTGAGACCGGACTTGTAAACGACCGTGGTGTCATACTCCTGTAGCGAGTCTTCCAGAAGGGTCCTTGAGGTTCGCCAGCCAGCACAATGAATGATTGTCGCTGATGGCTCGAAACGGTCTGCCATATAAGTATGGCCGCAACTTACTGATGGCCAATATAACCGCCAGGTATTCCTTTTCTGTAGCTGAGTAATTTGTCTCAGCTTTCGATAAGGTATGGCTTACATACGCAATGACTTTTTCTTCTCCATTCTGCCACTGAATAAGTATGGCACCCGATACCAATGTTACTCACGTTGGTGTGGATGTCCATTTTGGCATTTTCATTAAGATGGACAAGTACAGGAGGACTCTGCAAACGCCGTCGTAGCTCAGAGAAGGCGTCTTCTTGTTCTTTCTCCCACACAAAAGGGACATCTGCTTTTGTCAGTCGCGTGAGTGGTTCGGCAATTTTAAAAAAATTTTCTACGAAACGCCTGTAGTAGGCACACAGTCCCAGGAAACGTCTAATATCTTTTTTGTCTCTTGGCTTCGGAAACATTTCTACTGTAGTGATCTTCACACAATCGGGGCGGACGCCTTCAGCACTGACAATGTGTCCAAGGAAGCGGAGCTTGCGAAAGCCGGAGTGGCATTTTTGGGGTTTTATGGTCAATCCCGCCGTGCGAATAGCATCCAGAACTGCTCTCAGTCGCTGCATGTGCTGCTCGAATGTAGTGGAGAAGACCACCACATCATCAAGGTAGACGAGGCACGACTGCCATTTCAGTCCAGAGAGAACAGTGTCCATCATCTGCTGGAAGGTGGTGGGCGCAGAATACAGACCAAATGGAAGCACCTTAAACTCGTATAGACCATCCGGTGTGACAAATGCCGTTTTTTTCGCGATCTCACTTGTCCACTTCTATCTGCCCGTATCCCCTTTTGAGATCCAAAGAAGAGAAGAAGTAAGCATTGCATAGTTTGTCCAAGGTGTCGTCGATGCGCGGGAGTGGATAAACATCCTGCTTCGTGACAAGGTTTAGTTTCCTGTAATCAACACAAAATCATAGGGTGTTATCCTTCTTTCTGACCAGGACTACCGGAGATGCCCACTGGCTATTGGATAGCTGTATTACATCATCCTTGAGCATTTCCTATACTTGACTTCTTATTGCTTCTCTTTCTTTTGGAGCCACCCGATACTGGTGTTGGGGCACCGGTGTTGCAGGTTCTTCGACCACAATGCGGTGTTTTGCAACGGGAGTACGATGGACTTTTGTCGAAGTCAAAAAGCATTCAGCAAACTCTCTGACCAAGCTCACCATTTTATCTCTTTGTGGTGATGACAACTCTCGGTCAATGTTGACAGAGGTAAGGACACTGTCTAAAGTGACAGATACTGGTGATGCTGCATCGAGGGTTGACACATCCGCAAGTTGTGCATAGTCATGAAGAGACGCTATCGCTGTTCCCTTTGCCACGTGTTGTGCCTCATTGGCAAAGTTAGTCAAAAGGACATCCGCACATCCGTTACGCAGGCGAACTAGGCCTCATGCCACACATATTTGCTTTTCCAGTAGCAGCCCGATATTTCCATCTGCAAGTCTCTCATAGTCACGAAATAGGTCGCTCCTTACAACGACAGTCACATTGCACCGTGCCGGCACCGTCACGTGTTCATCCACAATACGGAGAGAGGAAATATGTGGCTGTTCTGTATAATAAATGGTAATAGCATTTTCTGTAGAAAATAACATGCGTGATCCTTGCAAGTCAATAATTGCGCCATTCATTTGCAAAAAGTCCGTGCCTAGTATCAGATCATGGGAACACTCAGGGAGAACAATGAAGCTGCTGACGTATGTAAGGCCTCTAATTCCGATTCTTGCTGTGCACATTCCTACGGGGTCGACTAGGTGTCCCCCCGCTGTACGTATTGGAGATCCGGTTCAATGGGTAAATACCTTTTTCAATTTTCTGGCGAGTACACTGCTAATGACTGAATAGTCCGCACCAGTGTCTATCAACGCAGTCACTTCGAAGTCGTCGATGATGACGTGCAACTCAGAAGTTACGGCGTCATCACTGCACTTGTTCGTCGTTTCGTCACTGCCGTTGTCTTGTCGGATTGGCGATGGAGGGCTTTTGGTGTTCCGGGCGTCATCGGCCTTGCCTCCACAGGTTGCTGGCTCTAGTTTTCCTGTCGTGGACATTGCGAGCGATGCCTCGGTGAAATGAAAGAGGGATGCAGACTGGGCGACCTATAATGCATAGGCACTGCCGATCGAGGCTTACGTTGCTGGGGGTTCTGAATAGTTTGGTGCGTAGATAAAAATTCTTCAATTTCATAAGGGCGCTCACCATTTTGAGGGGAAGGCGTATTCACAGAGAAGCCACGCAGTCCTACTCGGCAATACTGGCATTCCCAGTATAGGTGACCAGCCTCTCCACAGTGGTAGCAGAGGGGACGCCGGCCTGCAGTGCGCCATACATCGCTTTTACGTGGTGTTCCTTCTGCCATGGGTGGCACATTGCGAGAAAGTACCTGGGGTATTGTGGTCGTTCATCCAAAGTTGGTGCGTCCTAGGTCCTGATGTAAAACTTGGGCGTACGATATCCACGGCTGACGCTCTGGTTGTGCGCGGGGCCGTACCTGAGGTACTGGCTCATAAATGACTTGTTGGACTTCTTTGCATATGACATTGGCAAGTGAGGACACCATAGGAGGGCTTTGGGCCAGCTGTAGTTTCTGCAGATCTTCCCTTTCGACGGACCTCACCATTTCACGTAGCATGTCCATGTTGTTGGGGAGGGCTCGTGACCCAACGTCAAATGATGCCACGCTTACATCTCTGTTGTACTACCTCGCACGCTGCTGCAGCGTCTTCTCCATCGTAGTCACCTCTGATCAAAATTTGGCTACAGTGCGGGGCGGATTACGAACCAGGCCAGCAAAGAGCTCCTGTTTCACATCGCACATTAGGTGCCGCAATTTCTTGTCCTTAGCCATGTTTGGGTCGGCTTGGCAGAAGTGGTGGGTCACGTCTTCAATGTACATGGTCACACTTTCGTTGTTCTGCTGGTTCCTCACCTGAAGAGCGGCTTCTGCCCTCTCTCTGCACTCCGTGCTCGGGTACGCAGCAAGCCGCTCTCGTCGGAAGTCATTCCACGATGATAATGGCACTTCGTGGTTTTGAAACCACGAGCGTGCAGATTCCTCTAGTGCGAGGTACACATACAGGAGTTTCTTTGTTTCGTCTCAACTGTTACATCTGGCGACATGCTCGAAGTTTTATAGCTAGTCCTCGGCATCCTCGAATGTGTCTCCATGAAAAGGATTCTAGCATCTGGGGTGAGTCACCGACGATGTAAGGAGGGGTTACTTGAGTAGCCATCGCACTGGTACTTAGGCTGACTGCCGCCGCTGCCCTCAGTGAATCGGCGAGAGGACCAAAACTTGCGGTCCTCACCTCGTATGCAGAGGCTCGTGCGTTGGTGGACAGGCGTTAATTCCTTTGGCTCCAAACTTCGGGGATCCGGGCTACCTTCGCTGGCGTGTGTGGGGCTTGGAATCGTACCTCGCACCTCCACCAGATATGTAACCAACAGTTATGACAGCCGTTTTTATGAAAACTAGCTTATTCTGGGTGAACCTGTGCCCGTCAACAAAAAACCTACTGTACCCTCAACAAAAAACGTCCCTCGAGCTTCGCTTCTTTGAACGTCGTTCTCCTCTTTGTCGCCTCCTGTCGCGTGCCTGTCGTCTGATTCTCACGCACGAGCCGCTGGTCTGTCAGCACCGGCCCAGCATTTAGAATTGCCTTGCGGTGCTATGCTTGACACTTGCGGTGTGGTGGCTCTTTGAAATGCAGTGGGGATATGGCGGTCGTCATTTTGTTCTCGCTATGCTGGCGGCAATATATAGGTTACATTGCAATAGCAGTGAGACATCTTTTTTTATTTACTTCATTATATCTAATATATTGTTATATTCATGTTCGTAATATCGAGGTTCGACTGTATGGTGTAAATTTTGGTCCAACATTCGTGGCACAGCTATTACTACATGAGTACGACTTCTACAGAAGTCTTCATACGGTACTTCTGGAGGAAAGAAACTTGCGATTATCTACACAATCTGCCATCATACCAGAGAGCTGCAGGCTGGACAGGAGGAGGGCGCCATTCCACTCGTCACTGCCATCACAGCAATCACAAATGCCATCGTTGACACGCATGGAAAGAACATACTTGGGACTGTGTGTATTGTGCCGCCGGCAGTAGAACCTGCAAACGGACAACATTTTTTAAGTGAAAGTCCATCTTTCCTTGAGGGCAAATACAAGATCACACACACACACAAAATAGAGAAAATGATGCTTGAAGACAACAAAAAACTGGCTAAAGAAAACCTTCCAGCAATAGACAACTGGCCAACATTCACCTACCGGCACATTGGAAGGTTGCCTTATGCCTAGATTTGGAATTTGCTTTTTTAAAAGCCACGTGCCTATGCCACTCCTCAAGCAAAAAAACTTCACATTAATTTCCACAAATTGCAATGTGCTACTGCTAAGGTGTACAATAACATGTCAGATTTTTTCTCTGCTACAAATATCACAGAACATGTTTCAGATGCTTTTAGACAATATGAAGAAGGCATAGCCTTCACCTCATCAATCAATCAATCTTTATTGTTTCTTAAACACATACTGTTATGCAGGCGGGACCCCAGACCACTCTGAAAAAGTTGTAGCAGAGATTCCACGATTATGATCACCAGCAGCCTATTTTATGTCCCCTGCAGTGATCTCCAATTATCTGTCTTACGCAAGCACCCCATCGTGCACCTGCAAATTTACGAATTTATTTGCACTAACTAGTTCTCTGCCATCCTCGTCTTCATTTCCCTTCTCTTGGCACCCATGTCGATGGTCTGTAGCTCTAACAGACCATCGGTAATCTACCCTACACATTACATTTCCTGTACCAACTCCATTTTTTCCCTCTTAATGTCAGATACAATATTAGCTGCCTCTGTTTGCTATCTAATGCACACCACTGTGTTACTATTACACCCATCAATTTTTGTTCTATCGCTCTCAGCGCAGTTCTTTGCTTCTTCTCTATCCTCAGAGTTTCTGACTTATAGCTTAGCACCGGTGGAACGCAATGATTGTGCACTTTTCTTGTCAAGGGTAGCCTTCACCTATGAGCTCCCTAACACTGAGTGCTCCAGTGTGCAGATTGAAGTTTCTGGAGTGATGCCTATGCTGAATGTAGTGCCCGCACGCCCACAAAAAACAGCTACTGCCTTTCGATACGGCCCATTCACAGACTGTTAAGGAATTTAACTGCTTCTAACGTCTGGAGTCTGCATTCATATAGTCACATGCTATAGTGCTATAGTGGCTGAGACAAACTCAAGGCTGCGAGGCCTTGCTTCAATGAGCTAATTTCCTTTGCTCAGTCTCGACTGTTGTGGCTCAGACCTTGGACCAAAAGGTAAGGGGCACAGGTGCACAAATATATTCAGTATAGGTGGAATCCAAAACATAGTAGGTGCTATGTAATTCCGGTTCCTTCCATTACCTTCGGCACTTGCAGTACACAAAAGAATGGCCTTCGAGCTTCCTGTTACTTCCGGGGGACCCATTGCTGCACGTGTGAAATGGACACCGCCCATTTATTTCACATATGAATAGAATAGCTCTCGTAATTAGACCTGCTCGATTCAATTAATTTATATTCAAAATTGGTTAATGTTCCTTTCTGCCCAAATATCTGGCATAACAATGATTACTAGCTTCTCCAGGGGAAAAAAGAAACTTTGCAAGGCAGTTGCCCATCGTAAACCTACACGAACCAGAAAAACTAAGCCATTCCTGCCAATCACTGACTTCTCTGAATGATGGCAATGCTGACGGACCATTGCCATGGATAAATGCTTTCTTCTTCTTTCTGAACAACTATGCTTTAGGAGGCATGATTGCTGTGCAGAGGCACCAGTCTCAGAGATAATGCAAGGGCAAGTAAATTATTCTTGCCTAATACTTTGTAGTAATAGATGATGCTCTCTTGTCATAAAAACTATTAACAAAGAATATGAGATGGTCTAACTGCCAGGTACTTCATTCAAGGAACAACGTGGCATGTTAACCTAACTGCATGCTCTGTGCACACATTCCGTCGAGAGTGGAGCCACCCCATGTGGTTTTCCCTCGAGTGGGAAGTAGCTAAAGGCAGTCCTGAAAATGCGGTGAAAGGCAAGTTAACGTTTCACATGAAAGTTTCACACAATCTATTTGCTAATGTAATGCACTGTGCCTAGTGGTTCACATGCGATAATTGGAGTATGTGGCTGCTGGCGCTTTCTGTGCCACCGGTAGAAGCTGGGGATGCCGAGCTTATTCAGTGTGGTCAAGAGGCTTTGTGACGCACTGCGACTGCATTTGATCCTTCAGTGGTGACTCAGCACTCACAAATGGCACAAGAAAGCACCGGCCGCCACGCTCTCCAACTATAGTATGCGAATCACCGAGCATTGTATGGAACAATTTACAGGGCTATTTACATTGAGATTATGCACAAAGCAGGGGACAATGGGAAGGGTCACTAGCACATCACAACACAACACCCATCAACACGTCACGATAGCTATCACAAAAACGAATAGGAGAAGCCCAGTGGCACTTTGACAATCCAGGGGATCCAGCCTGGATGTGCGAGCGGGGTGCTTAGTTGAGCCAGCGGAATGACACGGCAAAAGAACAAGCAGCTAGAATCATCAGTGGTGAGTGAAATGCGAGATTGCGCTGCCAGACCCTAGAGCAGTTGCTGGTCAGAGATGACTGGCCTGCTGGGATGGTTGTCAACAGGGCATGTTGAAAGGGTGGTGGAAAATGTGCGCCTTACGGGAAATACGAGGTGGTATCAAAAAGTTTCCAGATTGGCTCTGTTTTGAGGAAATTTATGTGCATTCAAACAACGCAACCTTTCAAACAGTCCTCTTGCACAGCAACACAGCACTCCCAGTGTTCCTGTGACTTTGTAAATATGTCCTGAAAGTCTTTCTGGCACGAGCTGAGCACCCTTCTGTGAGATTCGAGCTTGATTCAAGTAAGTGTGTCATAATAGAGACCTTTAAGCTGGGTTTTTAAGTTTGGCAAGACAGCAAAATAAGCAGGAGCAAAACTAGACAAATGACCTGTCTTTTACATTGAGGTTCATCACTAGGGGTGAAACTTGAGATGAAACCTGAGATAAAGCGGTAGTTGTCACAGTGTAAATCCCAACAACTCCATGGCCAAAAAAAAAAAAGGGGGGGGCTAGACATGTCTGCAGCTCAACAAGGTGCATGCTCATGTTTGTTCAACATTCATGGTATTGTGCATCAGGAATTTATCATGAAAGGCCTGACCATCCACGCCGAGTTTTACTGCAAAGTTTTAGGGCTTCTGAGAGAGCACCTTTGGTGAAACCGGCCTCATCTGGGACGCACAAGGAACTGGATGCTGCATGACAACAATGCACCATGTCACAAAGCACACCACAACGCATGCGCCGGAAACAACATGGTTGCTCTTCCACATTCACTCTACTCGTGAAATTTGGCTCCCTGCTTATTTCGTTCCTTCTGCCTCTCGTTTGATTCGACCCACCAGATAATTCAATCAATTTTATTGCTCCCATCGTGGTCAAATTAACTGAAGTCGACTGTAGCACTATTCTCCAAACATCTCCTTTCCTTGTGCACAGGAAAGACAGCCAGAAGTGACAACCAATCCTATTTGCAAAAAAAAAAAGAACTTTAACCTCAATGCTTCTCGTCACTGTCGAGCAGAAGGTGGCACCATCCCGCAAGTAATATGGCTGCTGTATCTCAGCAGAGCAGGATTGGCCACCCTGGTGCAGTACTTGGCCGCAACCTCCTATATGAACACAACAATCAAACCCCGGCCCTCAGTTCCCAGCAGCTGCGAAGCAACTGACCACGGCGGCGGTCAGACCTGCGACGCAGCAGAGGGTGCTAAGAATCACTGGCTCCGGACAGGCCGCCATTGGAATATGAACCTGGCAACGTTTAACGCTAGAACATTATTTAGTGAGGCGAGTCTAGCAGTGCTATTGGAGGAATTAGAGGGCAGTAAATGGGATATAATAGGGCTCAGTGAAGTTAGAAGGCCGAAAGAAGCCTATACAGTGCTAAAAAGCGGGCACGTCCTGTGCTACCGGGGCTTAGCGGAGAGAAGAGAACTAGGAGTCGGATTCCTGATTAATAAGAATATAGCTGGTAACATACAGGAATTCTATAGCATTAACGAGAGGGTGGCAGGTCTTGTTGTGAAACTTAATAAGAGGTACAAATTGAAGGTGGTACAAGTCTATGCCCCTACATACAGTCATGATGACCAGGAAGTCGAAAGCTTTTATGAAGACGTGGAATCGGCGATGGGTAAAGTCAAAACAAAATACACTATACTGATGGGCGACTTCAATGCCAGGGTAGGCAGGAAGCAGGCTGGAGACAAGTCAGTGGGGGAATATGGCCTAAGTTTTAGGAATAGCCGGGGAGAGTTATTAGTAGAGTTTGCGGAACAGAATAATATGAGGATAATGAATACCTTCTTCCGCAAGCGGGGCAGCCGAAAGTGGACCTGGAGGAGCCCGAACGGCGAGACTAAAAATGAAATAGACTTCATACTCTGCGCTAACCCTGGCATTATACAAGATGTGGACGTGCTCGGCAAGGTGCGCTGCAGTGACCACAGGATGGTAAGAACTCGAATTAGCCTAGACCTGAGGAGGGAACGGAAGAAACTGGTACATAAGAAGCCGATTAATGAGTTAGCGGTAAGAGGGAAAATAGAGGAATTCCAGATCAAGCTACAGAACAGGTATTCGGCTTTAACTCCGGAAGAGGACCTTAGTGTTGAAGCAACGAACGACGATCTTGTGGGCATCATTAAAAATTAAATTATGGGGTTTTACGTGCCAAAACCACTTTCTGATTATGAGGCACGCCGTAGTGGAGGACTCCGGAAATTTCGACTACCAGGGGTTCTTTAACGTGCACCTAAATCTAAGTACACGGGTGTTTTCGCATTTCGCCCCCATCGAAATGCGGCCGCCGTGGCCGGGATTCGATCCCGCGACCTCGTGCTCAGCAGCCTAACACCATAGCCACTGAGCAACCACGGCGGGTTGTGGGCATCATTAAGGAGTGTGCAATGGAAGTCGGTGGTAACTCCGTTGGGCAGGATACCAGCAAACTATCGCAGGAGACGAAAGATCTGATCAAGAAATGCCAATGTATGAAAGCATCTAACCCTACAGCTAGAATAGAATTGGCAGAACTTTCGAAGTTAATCAACAAGCGTAAGACACCTGACATAAGGAAGTATAATATGGATAGAATTGAACATGCTCTCAGGAAAGGAGGAAGCCTAAAAACAGTGAAGAAGAAACTAGGAATTGGCAAGAATCAGATGTATGCGTTAAGAGACAAAGCCGGCAATATCATTACTAATATGGATGAGATAGTTCAAGTGGCTGAGGATTTCTATAGAGATTTATATAGTACCAGTGGCACCCTCGACGATAATGAAAGAGAAATTAGTCCAGATGAATTCGAAATCCCAAAGGTAACGCCGGAAGAAGTAAAGAAAGCCTTGGGAGATATGCAAAGGGGGAAGGCAGCTGGGGAGGATCAGGTAACAACAGATTTGTTGAAGGATGGTGGACAGATTGTTCTAGAGAAACTGGCCACCCTGTATACGCAATGCCTCATGACCTCGAGCGTATCGGAATCTTGGAAGAACGCTAACATAATCCTAATCCATAAGAAAGGGGACGCCAAAGACTTGAAAAATTATAGACTGATCAGCTTACTGTCTGTTGCCTACAAACTATTTACTAAGGTAATCACAAATAGAATCAGGAACACCTTAGACTTCTGTCAAGCAAAGGACCAGGCAGGATTCCGTAAAGGCTACTCAACAATAGATCATATTCACACTATCAATCAGGTGATAGAGAAATGTGCGGAATATAACCAACCCTTATATATAGCTTTCATTGATTACGAGAAAGCGTTTGATTCTGTCGAAACCTCAGCAGTCATAGAGGCATTACGGAATCAGGGTGTAGACGAGCCGTATGTAAAAATACTGAAAGATATCTATAGCGGCTCCACAGCCACCGTAGTCCTCCATAAAGCAAGCAACAAAATCCCAATAAAGAAAGGCGTCAGGCAGGGAGATACGATATCTCCAATGCTATTCACAGCGTGTTTACAGGAGGTATTCAGAGACCTGGATTGGGTAGAATTGGGGATAAAAGTTAATGGAGAATACCTTAGTAACTTGCGATTCGCTGATGATATTGTCTTGCTTAGTAACTCAGGGGACCAATTGCAATGCATGCTCACTGACCTGGAGAGGCAAAGCAGAAGAGTGGGTCTAACAATTAATCTGCAGAAAACTAAAGTAATGCTTAACAGTCTCAGAAGAGAACAGCAATTTACTATAGGCAGCGAGGCACTGGAAGTCGTAAGGGAATACATCTACTTAGGGCAGGTAGTGACGGCGGATCCGGATCATGAGACGGAAATAATCAGAAGAATAAGAATGGGCTGGGGTGCGTTTGGTAGGCATTCTCAGATCATGAAGAGCAGGTTGCCATTATCCCTCAAGAGAAAAGTATATAATAGCTGTGTCTTACCAGTACTCACCTACGGGGCAGAAACCTGGAGGCTTACGAAAAGGGTTCTACTCAAATTGAGGACGACGCAACGAGCTATGGAAAGAAGAATGATAGGTGTAACGTTAAGGGATAAGAAAAGAGCAGATTGGGTGAGGGAACAAATGCGAGTTAATGGCATCTTAGTTGAAATCAAGAAAAAGAAATGGGCATGGGCAGGATATGTAATGAGGAGGGAAGATAACCGATGGTCATTAAGGGTTACGGACTGGATCCCAAGGGAAGGGAAGCGTAGCAGGGGGCGGCAGAAAGTTAGGTGGGCAAATGAGATTAAGAAGTTTGCAGGCATGGCATGGCCACAATTAGTACATGACCGGGGTTGTTGGAGAACTATGGGAGAGGCCTTTGCCCTGCAGTGGGCGTAACCAGGCTGATGATGATGATGATGATCTCAGCAATGCTTCATGGTGATTTATGAGCTTTATTTTTGTAATCAAGCACCTTCTGTGTCTTTATGAACATACTGCATCAGAGGAGTCTTGTTCAAGATAATTCTCATCACAGCAACTCCTGAGTGTTACTGAAGCGAAGCGAGTATTATTTCATTTGAGCAGTACAGCGTTCAACATACTGGGATTCAAGGAGGACCGATAGCTTAAGTTTGTCCATCAATCCATGAAAATGTGACATCAAAAAAAAAGAAAAAGAAAGCTTTTCACTAAGAGATGCCATGCCTAGCAGTACTCTGGCCCGAAGTGAAAGCAAGGCAAAGACTGCTGGTTACAACGACCAGTTTGCTGAAAAGAACACAGCTCCTTGCTGCTTGCTCTATGGCCCAAGCCAAATGAGCCTGGTAGCAAGTGCCACAGCAGACTTTATTCGTTTAGTGTCAAGGAAAGCACACACCACACACTAACACATCAGTGCATACCTGGGTTCTTTGGCCCCTTCTTTAATCAAACATATGTGCGTGTTCCAATCAGAATAAACATTACTTTCCTGACAGGGATGGGCTCACGTCAGCAATGCCACATCAGGGCTCTTGCTTAGAAAAACAAACCAACATGACAGCTCCTCGCATTTCTGAGAATCCAGGCTCCTTGACCAGGAAGGAAGCAATCAGGCTTGTTGGCTGAGCTATAGCTAAATACAGTAACAGCCCAGGAATGGGACGAACGGAAGGCACTGACAAGGCATTTCATCCGCGCCTTCTGCTTGTCCAGCCTTTGTGCATAGCACGTACTATCAAGCTCAATATGAATTGCAACAAGATATACACCTTCCACTTTTTTTTTTCTCTAAGGAAAAGAGAGGTACAATTTTACTTGCAAACGGGCTGCTAACAGTAATCGCAATGGTGTTTAGTTCACTAATTCATTGTGTATCAGCGCTGCCATACAGTCTTGGGAACCCTTCGGTAAAGGACTCCCTTGTTGCAATTTGCATTGAAAGTGATAATACATATCAACCAGGCTGATTTAGCACTAGCATGTGGTTATTCAACCACAAACGACCTTGATGAAAAGCGTCTGCCGTGGCTGTTGGAGGTAGACTACAGCTGCTGCCGGGTACTTACCGGTAAAATAGCTACAAGCTGGCTCCAGGCCAGCTTGTAGGTGCTTGGCCGTTATGGGACCTTAATGCTTAGTAAGGAGGGTCTGTCCTCAAACAGAGGGCGCCGCCACATAATTGGGATGCCACATGAGAAATGGCCACCACAGGAGCGCTTTTGAGCTTCTTGGTGTTTTGTTAGTGTTGGTTCTTGCACAGCAAGTACAGTAGTCAGTACAAATCTCTTCCAAGCAATGCACCTCTGATAAGCCAGACACTTGGCTGGGGGTGTTGCCTGTACCCATCTTATAGACCGGTGTGTGTCCGGCAGTGGGGATTGAGCCATGCATCTCCTGCTCTGTAGCTGAACTAATGCGGAGCATACGGTTACTTAAACTGCCTCAGTGGCGCAACCACCATTGCCGGGCCTTGGTTCCTATCTACTGCTCTCTCACCTTCCATTGGGACAGGCACTGGTGCCTGGTTCGTCTGAGCCGTCCTTGCAGTCGCAGTAGTCATCGTTCACCTGGTCATAGCTAATCACGCCCGAACTGCGTAGGCACTTAAAGGCCTTTCCTGGCACATAGCTTGTGGCGTCGTGTGGCGATACACCGCGAACTCCATGAGCAGGAAACTCCACCTGCACGAGTGGTGCCACTCCTGACCTTGACGTACTGGAACTGACAGCAGGAGCAGCAGAGGAGCTGCGACTTCTCAGTGAGGCAATGCTGACGTCAACTTCGCGCAGTGACAGCAGTTGCCGCAACATGTAGAACAAACCAAACAGGAAGAGCGCGGCGACAACATTTCGGCGCTTGAGGACGCGTCTGAGAGTCCACGCCATGACGATTCATGTCCTGGTCCTGCGCTCCTGCAGTCAGCAATTTTTTAGCGGAATTAGTTAAATTCTGCAGCATTGCACAACAAAATCACAATCTGATTATGAAGTAAACTGTAGTGGGGGACTCTAGATTCATTTTTGACCGACTGGGGCTCTTTAACGTGCACCTAAACCTGAGTACAAAAGTGTTCTTGCATTTCGCCTTTGTCAGAATGCGGCCACCATGGTCAGGTTGAAACCCATGACCTTGTGTTTAGCAGCACACCACCACAGCAATTGAGCGACCACTGCGAGTTCCTGAGGTCAAACAATGTGATAAATATATGCAGTGTCTGGTCAGTACGACATAAAACTGAGGCAAGAGAATACAGGGAGTAAGGTCACTGCTTATCAAACAAGTTTACTGATGTTTTATGGAACTGATCGCATGGAGAAAATAACACAAAACTATCATGTGATTCAACTATAGCAGCTGAATTAGAGCCCCGTCAGTTGCGTTAATTATGCACCAAAAACCTGAGACGTGGGACATTGGGGGATGGCGTAGTCGATGATGATGATGATGAATTTGGTGTTTTGTGGCGCAAGGATGTCATAGTGGAAAGCGCTGTATTAACTTTTAGTATATTAGTTTCTTTATACAGCACCTATATATAAGTACAATAGATGTCTTTTTTGCACCCTTCTTCAATTAATATGCACCTCCCACGACAGGGAATTTAACCCACAACCATTCGTTTATCAGCAGAACACCATTGGGAACACCATATCCGTGACAGGTTCGTCGAGGCATTTTTTTGCAGTACAGTGTACTCCCTTTGTTTCGATCTGGGTTAATTAGACTTCTCGCTTGAGTAAAAGACACTGGAACGTCTCGACAAAAAACTGTACATTACTATGCAAGGAAAACTAGTTGAAGGCATGCTGCTTCGGTTATTTCAACACCCACCAGTGCACCCTCGTGCGGGCAGCGGTTACTAAAAGCTTGAAAACATAAAACTCGGTAGGCGGTGCTACTGCTGCTTTAGGCATGAAGCTTTTACTTGAACTTATTTTTGTCTTTTATTGGCCGATGCTCCTTCCACCAGTGTAGCCGCCCATTCTTGCTTGTTTTGTGTCGTGTCAGGCTGAGGAGCATTTAAACATGAAGGCGCTTTTTTCCTCTTGATGGTTGAGATGCACTTTGTGAGCAAGAAACAGAAAGACATTACAGTCCACTTCGAGTGTTAAAAAAATTATTTGAATTCAATAATTTCACTTCCACTGATTATTTCAATTTTTCTGATAATTCAGCTCGATCTTGCAGCTTGGCAAGCATGCAAGTTTGTAGATGGCATTGTTGCATGGAAAGAAATCGAGGCATTGCTGTTCCACATGCAGCTGCTGATTGGCTATCATGGTGGATTTGCACATATATTTTGTAACTGTCTTCACTGCACACTTGGTCAACAGCAAGTACACTTCCTGTGTTGTGTCTCTTTGGTTATGCAATAGCAAACATGGCAAGTTCATAAGCATCTACAGTTAGTTCTCAGCTTTTATACCATAATAAATGTCTCTCTCTCTCTGACGGAAGTCCAAAGTCAAGACGAGCATGAGCTAATGGAAAGACACTGTGCTTTTAAAGTTGGGCGAACATGGGTAAAGTGTCTCAGACATGCTATCTTTGTCAAAAGCCTTTAGAAAGATATTTATTAAGAATGTTGGCCAGCATGCCTGCGGCATCTTACTTCTGTTCACCAGTTTTATACTGCAGTCAGTAGTGCAATGCAGGCAAAGTAGTTTCTATCAGGGAGGGGAGGGGCGGGGCGGCAACCCAAGGTAACCTTCTTGGGCAAATGAGGGGGGGGTACAAATACTAGTACTAGTACAAATGCGAATAATGCCAAACATTCGCCATAGAGACGTGTAAACCCACAAAAGAGAAATGGAATAAGGTACACCTATGAGATACACCTATCCTTTACTTGACAAACAAGGAACCACATCAAATGGACTCGCGCAGGAAGAACACTGCCAAGAACAAGTAAACAAGCGAAAGGGTAAAATAAAGATTTCTTGTAGTGTTTTTCGAATTACCTCTGGAGAAATTAGAGAAATATATATTTGTGGAACAATTACAGTTCACTTGGATCCCTCGTTTACTGTTCTACCAAGTTAAGTGCCAAAAGACATGTTTTTTGTCGCAACTGAACACTCACAAAAGGAAGACACATAAAGACAACACGGGCGGCACTTCCAACTGATTTATTTTGGGCTGTGACCCAAGAATATATATATACATACACGCATGCGCTGGCTGCTCACAGATCTACGTTACCCAGCGGTCAAACAATCTAGTTTCTGATTTATAGAGCACGATAGATGTATCACTAATGCAATTTGTTCCTTTCTTTTTTTATATAGTAGGCTTCCATCAGCTCATGTGCTGTTTGAAATCTACTTCTGCCAAGAATCCTAATCTCAGAAAACCGTGGTGTGCACGTGCAGGTCTTGCAGTGCGCAGGCAAATGTGCCACGTCATCTTTCATTAGATTTAGCTCGTGTTCCCTGGCTCGTTCATTTATGCAGCGTCCAGTCTGTCCTATATAGGACTTGCCGCACTCAAGGGGAATTTCGTACACCACGCCTGTAGCACATCTCCCGTAGGACGTGCTATGCTTCTTGCCACAGACTTGAGAACCTGTCTCCTCGCGTGTGGTTTTCGAACTGAGTCGACCCAGTTTGACGGGGGCAGAAAAGGCAATGGGTACGCCAGGGAACACGAACTAAATCTAATGAAAGATGGCGTGGCACATTTGCCTGCGCACTACAAGGCCTGCATGTGCAAACCACGGTTTTCTGAGATTAGGATTCTTGGCAGAAGTAGATTTCAAACAGCACGTGAGCTGATGGAAGCCTACTATATAAAAAAAGAAAGGAACAAATTGCATTAGTGATACATATATTGTGCTCTATAAATCAGAAACTAGATTGTTTGACCGCTGGGTAACATAGATCTGTGAGCAGCCAGCGCATGCGTGCATGTATATATATTCTTGGGTCACAGCCCAAAATAAATCAGTTGGAAGTGCCGCCTGTGTTGTCTTTATGTGTCTTCCTTTTGTGAGTGTTCAATTGCGGCAAAAAACATGTCTTTTAGCAAGCACCAACTAGGCCAACAAGCAGTATTGTTGCAACATATTTAAGTGCCAAAACTGACTTGTATTGTTATTTGGGAAGTTGCGTAACGATGTGTGGCCGCCAGTCCCGGGCAACAGCGTAGAGTGCAGGACGCTGCGGTTCTAGACGTACTGCGCCCACCGCAGAAGGTTAGGAAAACGCCCACATAAGCACAGCAGAGAAGTGGCTATGTCAGGCGGCTCCACTGATAACTGTAGAAGCGTCATTCAAAACACACATAATCATTCTGCACTTCTGGCAGCGTTTTCTATACTTCTTTTTTAAATAAAAAGACGTTGATCCATAAATATTTTCACAAACAACGGTTAAATTTGTCAATTTTCGCTTTTTCTTCCTGTCTGGCTGTTGCCTCAGCTCTCCCCTTTAGTAGATTGCTTAATTTCTTAACTCCTTGGTATTCTTGCTTCCAATTGCCAATTTTGCGTGAAAAGTGCCGTACAATTAGGGAAAAACTAGACGAGGTAACGGGTGATATTCATATTGCTTTTGGGTTTAACGGTTATTGTAGGGTTTGATGATGGACGCAGTTTCTGGTTATTTTATTTTCCACATTATCTAACCTATATCATGGGTATATGATTCCGAGGATCTGCCAGTGTCACGACGAGCCATCACTCAAGGAAATAATGAAGCAAAAGGAAAAGTTAAACGCAAGTGGCATTTTCTGCGGCTGCATACAGATAAGCTCACTGCTAACTGAATCCCTTTCCTGGTCCCTGGATCAGCCAAAGATCAAAGGTAGAACTAACGAAGCAACAGTGATGCGCGTGACCATTGCAATAGATGGTGACAACTGTACGCATGTCAAGTTAATCGTGCAGGCACCGAATCGATGAGAAAACTAGCCTTCAAACCCTAGGAGATGCCGATAACTACCGCCATCCAAAAGGAGTGCAAAAGGCAGCAAAATGTTAACCACCAAATAGCTTTCAAGTCTCAAGATTGATTTGGTGGCGCTTTAAGAATGTGTGTGAGGAGTGGCGGCGTGGAGGTACGTGCCTGGACACAGGCTTACATCCAGTCACTTCTATGTTTTCCTTCATCTGTATTGCACTAGTTATGGAATCTGCAGTTAACCTTTGTAGCATTCGTGACAAAGGATTCCCATATCACCTCGGGTTAGTCCCACAGCTGTGCAAGGAAAGACCATGGGGCATCGTGAGCCATCTTTTTTTGTTCAGGAAATGGCTGTCACCTAGAAGTCACTGAGTGCGAGATGGCCAACAGTGACGGTGCATAATAAACATATTATTTTCATCAGGCAAAACAGAACTGCGTGCCATGTTTCTGTTATTTTGAATATCGAGTTACCTGATCTTTTCTTTTTATTTAAGTTATCATACTTTCTGAATTTTTTTTTGCGTAAGGTTAAAGTATTTGAGTAGTATTCTGCAGTACAGTCAACAGATATAACAAATTGTTAGATATAGGAAAGGAAAACTAACATGTTTATTAGTCATATGGGCTTGTAACAAATTTGTTCTTACAACAACCATGAAATATAACAAAGGTATTCTCGTGTCAATATCGCTATACTGCGGTTCGGCTCATCTGTATATTTGTATCCTAGGCCTCAACATCCAAAATTTACTTTGGCAACATTTGCTACCCCCTGTGAAATTTGTGGACTTACTTCAAAAACCAAATTGGGCACCTAGTAGAAAAGGATGCATTTATATTCACAGGTTTTCTCACTGCACATCCCACTTGGTACGTCAACTGTTCCACGTCTCATGCCTGCCTGTGAAACGGTGTTGCACACCTGAACCGACACAGCTGCATGAATTCCTTTGGCTTGTTCCACATTTATTTTTTTTAAGGCACTTCCTGTTGGGCTAGTTGCTAGCTGTTCATTATAAAATATAATGACGCCAAATAAACGGACACACACAAGAGAAGAGAACGGGACAGGGTGCCTTAGCGAAACTTCGTTATCGTTATATAAGGCCAAGAAGAGGTTTCTTGAGCGATGTGTGTCATGAATGTTTCATTAGATGTTTGAACGAAAGTTTGCTCTGTGCGCACGTGTTGATCGACGGTACATATGTGCCTGCATTCTGTGAATACAACAGTTGCGAGGGCACCCTGTCCCGTTCTCTTCTCTTGTATGTGTCCGTTTATTCGGCATCATTATATTTTATAATTGTTCTACTTTGCAGGAAAGTCCGCACGCAGAGCGCTGTTCTTCAAGCGAATGTGTGACATGCTAACGCAACTTTACTGGACAGCTAAACTTGAAGAAAGGGAAAAATTTTCATCTGCCTGACTGTAGCAGGACGCTACAAGGGATAGGGGTTTCTCAAAAAAAAAAAAAAGCTCCACAGCTGATGAAAAATTCGTCTTGGTCCAGCTATCAAAGCCAGGACCAACGCCTTTCTGGGAAGGTTGATCTACCATCGAAGCCTACTTGGAGGCAAGCAGAGCGCGAGGCTGCATTAACCGACAACTCAAAGCACAGGTACACTGAATATGGCACATCAGTTCTGCAAAAACCCACAAGTTGAATCTTGAGTGAGGTTCAAGAAAGTAAAAAAAAAAAAAAAACAAGAACTGCCATCCACTTGACTACTGCACAAAGCTACAAGCTCCATTACAAAGCTTTGCTGGTCAGGTGGATCACAATTTTTTCCTTTCTTGAACCTCACTCCACCTTGTGGGCTTCCATAGAACTGATTTGCCACAATTATGACATTCAAAACCAGGAGCTCGGCACTGGTACATAAGTAAAACTGGACAGTAGAGATTGGGCAAGCGCTGGACTGCATTCATGCATTCTTCGGCTGCATGTTCCCATGATTTTAAATTAGTATAAGGCAGCATCAACATGAGTAAAAGAATTAATGCAAGTGAACCATAGAGGCACCACATTCATGAGCACAAATGTATGCATGACTGCTTCAGAGTTACAGCAACAGTTACAGTAACATGATAGAAGGCTATAGAAGAGCATAGAATGCTATTTGCACTTCATTTTTTTTTTCAGCCAATGGCTTCTTAAAGAATTAGTGTATGAGAATTGCTGTGATGCAGGTGCAGCTGCGCATGGAAAGTGCCTAGTGTTGTGTACTGTGTGCCTCTCGTTCTCATCTATGTTTTTAGTTCTAGTTAAATATGTCTCAATTATTGAATACACACTCACTGGATTATCTGTTTTTTTTTTCTGTAATTGTGGAAAGATCGCACTCATCGATCGCCACATTGGCGACCTGGGATCGAGGTACTTTTTGCGTATTGCCGCTCCTACCTGTCACGTTCATCCAAAATTGCTGCCAGCAGCCGAACTTCATTTTTATTTCGGATACAAACGACACATTTGTACTTTTGTTTGGTCAGCATACAACACTGCTTTGAGAAAAATTGGCTTTTCACATGGATTTGCCTTTCAGCTAGTGATGAAAACCTCATGCCTCGTCCTCCGATTCATTTTATATTTTGTTGACCACACTTTCTTTTATTGCTACAGCACACGTGGCAGTAGGCAGCGCCGCGCATTCCTTCGTTACATTTTAGTCAAGATTATGTTCACTTAAGCTGTTCAACTGGTAAATCAGAGCGGCACTCCGACGCTACTTTTCGCATTCTACCCGCTCAAAGCGCGAGTAAATCATTGCTGCAGCGTCCTATAGGCGAATTACATTAACTGCCAAAATGTCGCCGATGCTATGTTGTCTCACAATTGGGGCCAAAAGTAAAATTCCGCGATTCGACGAAAGCCACACCAAAGGAATTGGCCACACATTCTCAATTAACAACAGTGAAATCGCGTTTACGGCGTGCACTCCGTTTGGCGGATAAATTACATCAAGCGAAAACAGCGTCTTTCGATATGCGCGGACGCGCGAAGTTGTACTAGGGTCAGCGCTTCCGCCAGCCTTCCGTGAACCACGACATTTCACCCGTAAATATCCGCGTCCTGCTGCCTCCGGCCAAGATCGCACTACAAGGCCGCTGGCGGTAAAGAGGTAGATGCGAACTGCGCGGTCGATCATGCTACCCGATTAGGGAGGGGCTCGGTCATGTTCACAGCGGTTCACAGACGCTATCTCGCGCTGGTAAATTTATCCGCGTTTGCGCCTTCCGGTCTCCGTGACATTCAGCGCGTCGAAGCACGATTATCGGCAATAGGGACGCCCAGTGGACAGAAGAACTGCACAAAGTCGTGCGCAGTAGTTTCCGGGACACGCGAAGCACACGACGCAAAAAAAGAGACGCGTCTGAACGGGGGCAGTGTCAAACACTTCGCTGCCGCTCGAGGAAAGACCTCGCGTAACACAGGATCAAACCGCCGGTCCACGCAACAAGTACGCCCTCTCCCTGCTTCCAGGTAGAACAAGTGGCGTTGGAAATTACGCGCACAACGTATTTTCCTCAGCGACCCGGGCAAAAGCGGGCCCCGAAATAGTGCTTGTTACCGCACAGGCCGACGGTGGAGAAAGCGGCGGCGCACGCCGCTTGTGAGAACAACGCGCTCAATCGGCTGTCCGACTCCCGCAAAGGAGCTATTTCGGGGGCTGACAGGCTCTCGCACTGCCCGCGTTTTTTTTTTCTTCTCGCTGGGCACGCGGAAATTATGCTCGCCGAGGCGGTTCCACGAGGAAGTGGGGCTACAATCGACAGGGCCAGAAAGCAAGTCTCACCGGCTTGAAGACGAGGAGCGTCCCATTTCGGTCCGCGCCTCGCCTTGCGCGCCACCGCATACCACCGCGGAACCGACGCGAGCGCCGCCCGCGCATGACGAGCTTCCGCTCCGCCGACTGTCGTCACGACTTCCGTCGGCGACGAACTTCCGGCATTGCGTAACTTCCTGCTGCGCCGTCGCCGCTGCGGCCTGGTTTTTCAAGATGGTGTCCGGGCGTGCGTGAGCGAACGTTGTGTGCGACGGCTAGTGCAAAATTTCCAGTGGGTTTGGCTCTCAGGATGACCAGCACGGACGCTCCAAATTGCCATTCGCATCGCATCCATGTCGGACTTGAAACCTCTTTCTAGATTCGGTGAGTGGGATGCTTCTCTGCACCGCGGATGGCGCAGTTTTCTCTCTCTCTCGCTTTTGTGAACCTCGGGAGCTTCGGTTGCGGCGATGTGTCGCGCCTTCGTGTTTGTGCTGACTTCAAAGCGGCTTCTCGTTCTCCTTTTTCGACTGAGCAACATCGCCGCGTCGACCTTCGCCTCCGTTGCGCGTCCTGTGCCCAAAAACATTTGAGAGACTCGGAAGAAAATAAATCTCGGTTCGCACCAGGCCGCTGCCTTTGCTCGCTCGCAGCGGTGCCTCGCCGCGGTTACGCAAAGCCTCCGAACCAGTTTACACAAAATTGTAGCCCTAAGTTTAGGTTTAGGGCCCCGCGTTTCGTATGGGAAACCGATTCGGTTTCAAACGCGGCGTTCGTTTCAAATATCGCTGCGTGCGCAGCGCCGATGCCGTCTTATCGTCCTTCGGGAACATCCCCAGCGTCCCGAGACCGCTGCATCCTCCCTTCGGTTCCCGTGTCAAGGCGTCACTTGTGGAGCTGAAAGTTTGTTCGGTGCGTGCGTGCGCGATCACGGGTTGCGTGCTGGTCGAGTCGTCGCCGCCGCGTCCTTCGCAACGTGCGCTGCTCCAAATCCCCAGATCCTTCAAGTGCGTCGAAAAAACTGTGCTCGCCGTTGGGACACACACAACCGTGCCCGACTTTACGTTGCGCAAGGGAAACGACGACGGCGCGAAACGCAAAATAGAGGCCAGGGCCCCTCCCCCCATTTTCTGTTTTATTTACGCCTTCTGACGCGCGTGCGCCGCAACCTGCGCGCTCGCTCGCTCGCAGCGTCTGCTCCTCGCACACATGCGCGCTCCGATCGCGCGGTGATTCACGGCTCGACGACGTCGCGTTTGTTTTCTCATTGGAGCAGCATTGCGCGACCCGTGTGATCGTCATCACACCGGCGATCGCGCCGCGATAGAAATCGAGACTCGGAGATGGATCAGGTGTATTCGTGCCGCCTCTAATCATAATTTGTCGCCGGTGGCGGCGCGGAACGCCGACGCCAGGGCGCCTTGACACGCCGAGCTTCGTCTTCGCCGTCTGTGCGTTGCTCGGGCCAACGTGGGCTCCCGCAGACTGCGCTCGCTCGCCGTGCGGCATCAGGCGACCCTGCGGACTCGTCTGTCTCCCCCGAAACGTGAGCGCTGCCCCACTTAAGTGTCGTTATTCCTTTCGTTTTTTTTTTTCTTGCGCGCATTTCTGTTGCCCTGGTGTGTTGTGAGCGAAGTTGTTTATGTATTTTTACTTCTTCTAAAAGTTTGACGCTTTCCGAGCGCACGAACTTTCCGCACCATAGGTGCAGCTTTCAGTACATCATTTTGCGAGACTGATCGTTGCATTTTCGATGTTCTGTGCACCCGTTGAAAAAACGAGAGCTGTCAAGCGCTGACTGTTTGGGCACTGCGGACGTTCGTCTCGCGACGCGCTGTTCACCTTTTATTTATTCTTTCGTGCGGGTGCACGATCGCGGTGCCCTACGCTATCGCAACCGAGCAGGTGCTCGCTTCTTGTCGCGTCGCTGACGCGATCGCCAGCCGCGCGCGCTTCGTTGACCCGCCTGCGCGCGACCTCGCCCCAGCGTGCGTCTTGTTTGGCGTTGGAGCGCCTCGTGGAGACGGTCACGCCGACTTCTCCAGCTCGCTCCTAGGGTAGCTTTCTTTTATTTTCAAGGCCTGCCAACAGGAATGGCTTCGGCCATGGCTTCAGAGCTCGCGCGACAAGAGATAAAAGAAAGAAGAAAGTTTGAGCCGATCGACGCGATTTGTCGTCTGCTTCTACCACGCCGATTTTCTAGTCAATGCCGAATGCATGCAATCGTTAAATATCTCGCTTCTTGCCGCATCAGTGGAGGATCGTTGTCGCAGCAGCAGGGAAAACGGAAACAGCCTCGCGGGCAGCGTGTGTCCTCTCTTTCTCTATTTGTTTGTTGTATAGCGACTCAGAACGTCCGGAATTTCAGTTTCGTCTCGTCAACGATAGCCTTCCAAGTACTGTGAAAAGAAGCGATGGCGAGATGTTCCCGAAACTTGTAAATGCCGCGTCCCCGTCGATGTACTACCATGCATATGCCACGTGGAAGGCCGTTGTTTCCGTCGGTGATAAAAATAATCAAAAGCGGTCGTTTCCTTCTTTTTTTTCCCGACTTTATCCGCGTTATCGTAGCGCTCCCATTGCTGCTTGTGCGTGTGTTCTGTTCGGACACGCTCGGTGTAACGGCGGTTGGCGGTGTCTGGTCGCCTCCGGAGACGCTGTCGGGTGGCCGCGCGCCTCGATAAGCGCCGTCCACCCGCCCTGTCCTCCGGACTCTGTTGTCGCAGTGAACGGCAGACGCTCTTTTGTTTTCCCACACACGCATACAGCGTCCGTGTCGCGTGTCGCCGAACTGCGGCGGAAAAACAAGTCATGATTACTGCCTGCGTCGCAGCCGCTTGCCGAATCAGCGTCTGGGTTGTGTGTACTACATCCCGAAGCCCATCTCAGTACCGTGCGTGGGCGCCTTACTTTTGCGGCGTGAAAGTAAAGTAGTGCAAATTTTCTTCTGTCTTTCTGTGGAGGTTGGGGGGGGGGGGGGGCTCGCGATAACGCGTGTAGATTGCATTAACGCGCTTACTTGGGCTATTTGGTGCATGTCTGAAGAAAACGAGCGCTGTACAACGAGATGTTACTGAGACATGTAGACAAAGCGCAATGTCGTCTGTGTCAGTCGCGTTCCGTTCGTTGTCCAGCGCTGTTAAAACGTGTGGGTTTCTACCTCGTATCTGAAGATACCCGATTATGAAGGACAAGCCTATGACCGTAAATATAGTTCGATATATCGGGTAATTCGATCTACCGAAGCTCGCCTTTGACGAACTTTTGTGTTGGGTCTCTATCTGTATGGATTTGTTCAACCTTTAGTGGCGAAACGAAGCGACGGAGGAATCCGTTTATTGAAGACAAAACTACGCGCAGTATGGGCGTGCATTGGGCGGCTTCTCGGTGGCGTTCTCGATGCGCTCGGTTGTGTGTTGTGCCTGCTTTAATCGGTCCGCATCTCTCGGCGCGAGCTCAGCGCCTGTGCGGCACATCCACGGCCGAAAGGTGCCTCCTTCAAGCGTCGGGCAGCGGACGTCCCGAATTCGATACGTGCAATCTCCCGCTCGTTATATTAATGGGCTATACTTTGTTTGCAGGATGGTCGGTCGGTAGGTTTCGCGTGGTCGATATACAACAGCATAATTCGCTTTATTCCGGTTGTAATATATATATACCCTCGGTTGAGTCAGCATGTGAGCGTAACAACGAGATACAGGTTTTAACTGTTCATTCTAGCCGGCGGCAACAGCAGCAGCACGGAGTGACAGGATGACTTGACTATTTCGCGCCTCTTTCTAGGGGAAGGAATTCAGGTTCACTGTGTGTGTTGATCCAGTGAGATCATTTAGCATGGGAACACGAAAATAATGCCGTCGAGAGAGAACATGAGATTATAGTAAAGCAGGTGGCGCGGCATCTCCGGGGCACCCCGGCGGGAAGCTCTAGCTCGGGTGTTCATACAAGTAAAAGGAGAATTCATTTTTCTCGGCAACCACTGCACGAGGTTTGTCGCATTTGAAAGAAAAGCCTAAAATCTGGTGACTTTTGGTTTCGAATTATTAAATTAGGTGGTCAATATTTTATTACAGATTGGCAAAACTCGAAAAATTTCAGAAAACGATACTAAGAAGTTTACAACTCAGCAATGAAAAAGGATATCACAATTCTGTGAATTGCATCTAATAGTACATCTAAAGCGGACAAAGTTGATGTGTTACACATGAATCTGAAAAAAAAAAAAATCAGTAATATGGAAGTACAGCTTTTGCAGAACCCTTGTACAGAACGTAACAAATTCACGTAAGACATAAAGTAACGTATTGCGTTTGTCCGCTTTCAATCATCTAATGGATGCCGTTTATAGAACCGCGATATCTGTTCTTGATGCCGAGCTATGAAGTTGTAAACTACGTGCTTCTATCTTTTCCTTTCAAATTTATGAATTTCTGAAAACTTTTAAAGCGAAATTCAGGACTTAAATCGAAATTTCGCTTCCAACAGTCACTATAATTTAACTTTCTCCCTCAAATGCGACGAATTTCATTAAAATCGGCCCAGGGGTTATCTCAGAGAAACGTTTTTGCGTTTTACATTTGCTCGAATAGGCCGCGTCGGAGTTGGGCCCGAGCTAAAGCTTGCTCTTAATCGGGGTTCCAGCTTCGGCGTCAAAATTTTTAAAATTTGAATTATTGTCGGCGCTCCTTTTCAACTGAACCCATCGATTGCGTATCCAAATGGGCCGAAGGCGCGTTGCCGAGGGTCGATGAGGAGGCGCGTCGTCTGCACCCATGGCGCCTTATTTTCGATCGATCGCCTTCGATGTGCGTGTCGATGATTGATTGGCCGAGGCTATACGGAGCGCGAAGTGGTCCGTCGCTCCACTGCGTCGTTGCGCGCATGACGTTGATCAAGTCACGCGAACGTGAAAGCGTTACGAAAAGAGTAATCAATTGAACTTTGCTTTAATAGCGCGACTCGCGCGTTCCCGTTTGCATTCCGAGCTTGGGAAGGCGCAACCTTTACGCAACGTTCGGGAAGGCTTTTGCGTTCGCTCTCGTAATTGCGTACAGTTCCGCTACGCCGGACGCGGTTGGATTCGCATCTGCAGCGGACGCAGCTGGGGACGGAGCGGTTGATTTGTATTCGCCGTGACTGTTACGTCTCGGCGGGAAAAAAACGAAAAAGAAAAAGACAGCGCGAGTGAGATTTCACGCTAGCGCGCGCGTGGCTTTCATGGAACGCGTTATATGTTGCTGGCTGTGTGCGCATGCATACGCGACTCCGTTTCGACGCTTCACGCTGCGAGCTCGTGCGGTGCGGCGTCGTCCAGTAATGAGCACTCGGCCGCGAAAGTTTACGGGACACCGTCTCCGCGACGAAATGTGCGTTTTCGCTCTTTCACTGTAAGGCGCGCGGCGCTTCTGATTTGACGCAGCGCTGCGCATGCAGGTGGCGAGAATTGCTGCAGATCGAGACTTTCGGGGCTGGGTTGTGCCGAGGCACCGCGGAAGGTCGTTGTCTTTTTAACAGCGAAGCTGTTAAGAGCTAGTTCCTCCAGGATCGTGTCCGCGTGTCGACGCACAACACTCGAGCGAAAATTGTCCTCCGGAGTCCGCATCAGACGCCACCAGCGTTTTCGTCTCCTGTTCCTTGCGAATGATCTGTAGCTCTCAGTCTAGTGTAGGTATACTGGAAAAATAAAGTCATGCCGAAATTGCTCGCTAAGACGACTCTATCATTACGCCGAGTTTCATTTACTTGTCACAATTATGTCCACGGTGAAGTTGTTGTAAACGTTACGGAATTCCCGTCTGCGGTGGATACACGGCCGTGTACGGGGGGAGTATGGTTACAGAAAACGGCTGCAGCTCTTGTTTTTATCGAAACTGTCCCGAAACAAATTATGTGACAATTAGCCGCTGAGACGACTCTAACGTTACGCCGATTTTCGTGTACATTTCGCAATTACGTATAGTTCACAGCGAAGTTATGAGTATTGTGGAATTTCCGTCTGCCATGCGGCGGTACTTGCCCGCCTAAAAGAATAATAAATCACTCCACAGTCAAAAGATGTATTTGTTGCCTGTGCCGTTCAATATAACAGCAGCAGCAGCAGCAGCAACAACAACAAAACAACAGTAATACCTATATATAGATAGATGCGTCGATTGAGGCAAAGGACACCACAGCTTCGCTGCTCATCCATCTTCACAGAGAGGAAGGGCTGATGATTTTCTTGTTTATCACGCAAATCCCGTGTCCCGTAATCTTTCGCGTCCGACTGCACTGTACTCTGGATAAGTTGCGCCGTGGCTACGCTGTGTGTGTGTACACGGCCTGGGCTCGTTTAATCGAGCGTATAGGCAGCTGACGCAAGACGGGGAGGGTAATTGGATATCGCTACGCAGGGAAGAGGTCTTTCGTCCTATCTATGCGGTGAATATACATACAATAAAGCTGGCTGACTACGAAGGAGTCTGCACGGCGGTTAACCGTTCGCAGGAATCGCTCATATGGCTATCGGGGCTTTTCTTTTTTTTTATGCCAGAAGGATGGTTTGCTGATCAGCGATGTTGGTATACTCCGTTCGTGAGGCAAGCGACGGGAAAAGCTTTATACGTAGGAAAGGAAGGCGAATGCAAAGCTGACTATGAACCCAAGCTTTTTTTTTTTTTTAAACACAAGTCACCCTAGTTATGGCACCGGAACGAAACACACGGCAGAAGGGGTAAAAACAAAAAAGAAGAAAGAAAAACTTTTTTTTTTAGTGTGCTCTGTTTCCTTCAAAATGCAGCTAGTTTCTGTTTCTCTTTGTCACCTTGTCTGTTTTATTTTGTTTTTCTTTGTCTCGGGAGCACAGACGTCGTCGAAATCAGTGACGCCACACACACACGCGCACCATGCGCGTCGCCAGCCGTCTTTCGCTTTGTCGCCTTTGCTTGCTTACACCGAGCGTTCGCTGTCGTGCGAGATTGAGCGTTTTCAGTATTTTCAGTATTCAGTAAGCTTAGTCGAGGTGTCTTTTTCTTTTTTTTTTTCGAGAAGCGCAGTTGTATAGCTTCCGAGAAACGATAGCTGAAAGAGGGGGGGGGGGGGAGGTGCTATCACCGCCCGGCGAGGAATCGAACGGCAGGTGCATCGCCGTCTGCAGACGCGCTAAATCCAGGCCGAGGGAGGGTGGCGCTGAGCTGACGCAACACAGGTGCGCTCGCTCGCTTCGGACGCGGCGGCAGCGGGGTCAACGCAACCGCGGCCACAGGTGAGGCAATTCAAGTTGCGAACACCCATGCATCCATCTGTATATATTCATTCATACACGCGCGTGCGCGCGTTGTGTTTGATGTTTTATGTTGTGTGTGTGTGTGTGTTTTTTTTATTTCAGCGAACACTTTCCATTTGTTGTTAAACTGCCTGTAGCAGACAGCGCAATTCTAGTCGATGATGGAATGCATCATGTAACATCATCATGTAACATCATCTCGCGCCAATGAAATGATTCGCGACGATCTGCCGATGGCTTTGCCGGGGGTATCCGATGTGAATTTCTTTTTTTTTTTTTTTTTGCTCACTTCACATTGAACGCGCCGCGTATGCGTTGTTTGAGAACGCATCGTTGGAGGAGAGCCATGGGAACGGCCTCTCGCGCGCTCGACTGTGGAACACACGTCGTACGGGTTGGGCTGTGTGTAGATGAACCGGAACCTTAGGCAAAATGCCCATTTGTTGCTTATGCGTTCTTACCGGGCCTGTTTAGCATGCAAGCACAAACCGTGGGTCTAGAAACATTCTAGTGGCATTTTTTTATTCTGCAAACGTCTGTTACCATGTTGGTGCCCGTACATTCGATTGTCAAAACCTGAAAATGCCGTTTCCCGCGTTTTTGTCCTCGTCTTACCACGTTTCTAGCGTTATCGCTCGCTGGGCAGCGTGGCTGAAGGGAGTCGATAATAACCACGAACAGCTTGCCGGTGTAGCGGGCTGTAGTTAACAGCTCTGCAGCACACGAGCGCATCGCTGTGAGGATTGGGGTCAAGCTGCACTGTGTGCGGCGATACTCTGGAAGGTGGGAATCGCAGAGTTTCTCGTTATAACACCTAGGGGGAAATCTGGCGCCACCGTCTATGGGAGTTTCCCAAGGGGCCGCCACTGTGCGCTGTCATGCGAGTGACGGTAAATGTGTCTGCGAGGCTTGTGTTGGCTGCTGTTGTAAGATGCTTCGTCTAAAACCTATATATGGCTACACAAGTAACGCGTTCTTAAAGTAAAATCTTCATAGAAGGTTTTTATGCACTCGCAATACGTCTTCCAATGATGTTCACTCACCTACAATGCGTAACCGTGCGAAGAAAAGCAAGAACAGACCGCAAACTGTTCCAAAGCATGCGCGAATCTTGTCGTCTGTCATCCAACTTCAGCGGTCCGCTGATACTTGTTACGTGTCATATAATCGTACATGCAGTAACAAGCTCTCATAATTAAACAGGGATTGTGTTTGTGCAATAATAAAGCTAAAGCAGCGTTTTGCATGCCGTTTTAGTAGAAGATGAATCATTGTGACAGACGGAACGGTGCTTGTCTTCAAAGTGTCCTGGCTATCCGAGAACTTGGCCATTCCGAAGTCACAACATACCGTGATTTTCCTCTGGGTAATATAGTGAGAAACTCTATGGTAAGCATGCAGGAAACAAAGCGCAGGAGAGCACGAAGTTGTTGGAGAAAGTGTGGCACAACTCACATGCTGTTTTTTTTTTTTTTTTTCGCAAAGGAGCGCTGCATGGACTGGCACTCCAAACGTCAACATTGCCATAGCAGCCACGCTCCCGAAGCTCTCGCTGCTGCTCTCAGCCTCTGAAAAGTGAGATGAGGTTTCTCGGCCCGTGTCAGAAGTTCTTACTGGCGAATATTCAGCGATTCCAGAGGGCATTGGTTCGTCCAACATTCCTAAGTGCCTCCAACTTCGGTGGCTGTTGAGCGTTCCTTTCCTGCTCTATATAAAACTAATATTCAGCGAAAAAAAGAAAAAGGAGGCGCAACATGAGAAACCTCAAAATCTTGAGATTGTGAATTGTTCGCCACGGCTTTCACGACTATTCTCGTTGTGTTTGGTCACACTGAATTTCAGAAGAAGAAGAAACTTTATTAAAGAATGGTCGGGCAGTTATTTGTTGTGGTGGCCTCAGGTGGCGGCTCGAAGTCCTTGGACTCGGGCGGCACATCCTCGACTTGCCGGACGGCCCAGAGCTGGTCTTCCAGCTCCGAACTTTTTCCCAGCGGCGGCGACGCTGACGGAGTAGGTCCCCGGCGGCTCCCGCAGCCGGGGCGGCGTCGGGAAGCAGCGAGCTCGAGGCTTCCCGTACTCTGGCAACGACCGCGAGTACGGACGCGTCGCGAACGGAGGTGGTTTCATTGCCGCCGTTGCCGGCACGTTCCCAGAGCATGTGTCGCAGCGTTGCTTTCTGTCTGCAAGCTTTACACGCATCTGTTGGATATAAACAAGGGTAGCAGACGGCGGGGCTGGGGTAGGTGTACGTCTGGAGCAAGCGTAAAGTTACGGCCTCGTCCCTGTTTAACTTGTCGTGTGGTGGCGGGAAGGTGCGTTTTTGGGGTCTGTAGTGTTGGGTGAGGTCTCTGAACGTGGTCAGGCGATCGCCCCACGCCCATTGTGATTCTTGTTGCCGCATTTCTGTTGCAGTGTCCCGATCAGGCAGATCCGATGCCCCGCTCTCGGGGGCGGGGCGGCGACCACATAATCTGCGACGGCTCGGCGTGCGAGACCTCGAGCCGTGGCGTGGGCCGCCTCGTTGCCCGCGAGCGGGACATGGTGTGTGCCGGGGTCCAGAGAAGGCAGGCCGTAGAATTTTTGGGGTTGTGAGGGCGATGACGAGTCGCCGTCGTCACAAATTTGGACCATGCGGGCCGCTTCCGGCGAGACGCGACCGCGCGCGAAGCCGCGGATTGCAGCCTGCGAGTCGCCGATGACGATCGCAGCGTTCGGCACCGCGACGGGAGCTACGGCTATCGCGGCTTCTTCGGCCGCCTCCGTGTGTCCCGTGGTCACCGTGGCGCTCGCGAGGCACTTACCCGTGCGGTCTACAACCGCGATCGCGTGTGCGCTTCTTCCTTCTCCATACCTCGCGGTGTCTACGTACACCGCCTCGTCGCTGTTGCCAAACTTCTGAAGGTCGCTTGCTTGTTCGTTACGTCGGGCGCATGTTCTTGGCAAGCGGCGGGATGATCAGGCGGTTCCGGACCGAGGCCGGAACCGCCTGATATATATATATTGCTGATATATTCGCCGTTGGTTCTCACTGTTAAGCCTTCCCATTTTAATAGCTTTTATACTTTTTCCAAGCATGAAGTGAATAGAATTGGACCGTTTGTGTCCCTTTCTTTATAGGTATATTTCTACTTGTGGAGAATCAAAGTAGCTGTGTAATCTTTGTGGATATTTTCCAAGATATTCAGGCATCCTTTCTACACTCCTTGATCACGTACTGTCTCCATGACTGCTGGTATCGCTACTGAATCAAATACATTTTCGTAATCTATGAGAGCCATATAGAGAGGCTGACTGTATTCTGCGGATTTCTCGATTACCTTATTGACGACGTGGATGTGATCCATTGTAGAGCATCCCTTCCTGAAATCAGCCTGTTCCATTGGTTGACTAAAGTCAAGTGTTGCCCTCATTCTATTGGAAATTATCCTGGTGAATATTTTATACAATGCTGGAAGCAAGCTAACGGGCCTATACATTTTCCAATGCCTTAACGTCTCCCTTGCTGTAGCTTGGCATGAGACATCGAGTATAAAGGGCCGCAAGCTTTTCAGGCACGATATCTCCTCCATCTTTGATTAAATTGATTCCACCTTCTCCTGCCGCTTTTCCTCGTTTCACGTTTTGCAAAACCCTGGTGACATCATCGTTATATATATTATACGGTCTTTAAGTGAACACTTTCAAAATTAAATGCCTGTGGCAGATGGCGCCATTCTAGTCCATGAGCTGGTCTACTCAAAGAGGCGGGCATCACTTGCACAAAAAGTTGAAACGCGTAATTGACTAATTAACGTAAATTCACCAAATAAGTTAACTAATCACCTTATGGCACATATTGCAATTTACAAATTCTAGCGGGCGACACCGCAATCCATATCGACTTGGAAGAAAATTGTGTGGGCGACACCATTTACGAGCTAGATATGCGCCGTCATCCTTTGCGGTAAAAATGCGTTGTCGTGCCACTTATAGTTCCTTAATTAAACGTCGTTTTATACATTGAAGCACAAAAGGAACCGGAAAGCCAATGCATTTCTCCTCAACGTTTTGGAATTAATATCCCGAAACTCGTGTCATCCTGAGAATTCGTTCCAAGTGGATGCACCTAGTGAACTCCCTGGCTAGAATGTGTAAATTGCAATATGTGTCATAACGTAATTAGTTGAAAGACTAATTAGTGAATTACTGTTGATTATGCGATTGTGCATTTCAAATTTTTGTGTGATGTCCGCTTATTCGAGCGGACCAGCTCATCGACTAGTTTAACAGAGATAAGCGGGCTAGTTGGTGGTCATTATTGGAATGCATCATGTAACCGCACAAGAACAAGGGACAAAGAAGGAACACACAAGACAGGCGCGGAACTTCAACTTCAAGTTGAAGTTCCGCGCATATATATATATATATATATATATATATATATATATATATATATATATATGAACATATACACACATACGGACATCCAACGCATATTTTGGAATCTCTGTGAAGCAAGGCAGCGTAGAGCGATTTAGGTACCCGTCCCCTCACATCGGCAAGACGCGGAAACCCTCCACCACGTGATGCGCGCTACCGCGGAGATTACACACGTTCTCCGGGGGATCAGCCCAGTCGCGCGGTGGCTCGCGGAGCACGCGCTGGCCCAGTTCTTTCCGTTGCGCTATAGGTCTTCTCCATGCAGGGGGCCGGGCCACCTCGTTCTCCGAGCAGACGTTGCAAGCCCCCCCTGCCCGCAAACAAGACGCATATAGAAAGACCCGTTTTAATAAAGGAACAACGCGCTTGAAGGTTGTGCATTGGTTGCGCCGGGGATATTTAGCTGTCGCTCGCCATTTGACCGCGTAATTCCGCACGGGACAGAGCCGGCAACCGGCACATCTGTAAGGGTGTGTATAGTACAGATTGGGCTGCATGCTGTTCGTTACACGAGTGCAGTACCGGTGTATATGCTATACAGTATAAGGCGCTCCCCTTTAAAGCTTCGCTTTGAAAAATGCTCGTTCGTAACTTTCAAAACGTTCGGGCAAAATTAATCCAGAGCCCGTTCTACTACCGCGTCGCTGATATGTATCGCACTGCAGTGGAGCTTCGGTACGATAAACCGTGCGACATTTAAATTGTCAGCGGGTGCGCTCTCGGTCTGGGGTGAGGGTGAGGGTGGGGGGGGGGGTCGTATAAGCCACGTTCGCTGGGCTCTGCGCATGCGCATTGCCGTCGATGCCGCTGGGTGCGCTAAGCCGCTTACGGACGCTACCTTGAAAGGAATTGCGGGCAGTGTATAGTCCGCAAGAGTTCTGTATATAGTTGCGGACGCAGGAATCTTGTATAGCGTATGCGCGAGAAATAGCCTCGACAACATTGCGCGTACCTAAATTCAAGGTGTGGTCCGATTCTTACGCATGCGGGGCTGATGGCGTATACGACAAATTTCGGTCCTACCCGCTGCGGTGTGTGGCGTTGCGCCGCTAAGCTTGAGGTCGCGGGTTCGATCCCTACTGCATTTCGACTGGCGCACATTAAAGAACCCACACGAGGTCAAAATTAATCTGTAATCCACCCCTCCCCCCACCCCTCCGCTATGTACGGCGTGCCTCATGACCGTATCGTGGTTTCCGCACGTGTAGAGCCCCGGATTTCTTTTTTTTTTTTTTACTTTCGGTCCGCTGTTGTTTAAAACTCCCCTACGGACACGCGGTATCGAGCAATTGCCAAACGAGGAGCTATAGCTCCTGCAGCTTGGGCCGTCAATCGTGAGGAAAGAAGAGAAAGACGTTTCTTGTTTCCCCCTTTTTTTTTGGCAACGATCAGATGAGCGTCGTTTGTTTTGGCAGCGCTGGTACGTCGGAGTAAAACATGACGCAAGGGTGCAATAACGTTTACGACGGCGCCCGCGCGTAGACGCGAAGGCCGACCCTCGACCGTTCTCGCTTCCTCGTCTCGTGACGTGACCGCGTATGCGCCCGCATGGCTTTCCCCGCCTTGGTCCCACGTTCGGTGCCCCCGAGCGTGTCATTACGCGTTCATCAGCGTTGCTCAGACGGCGCAGCGGCCGGCGCGTCATTAAGTCTCGCTCGCGGTGATTGAAACACGTGACTTTCGTGTTCGATCAGCCAAATTGCCCGGTGGTCGCGCGGTATGCAAACTTGGCGTGTGTATTGCCCAAATCCCGATCGCGCGTTTTGCCCGATTCCCGTGGCAGATTCCCCGAGAGATAATGGCCTAGGGCTTCACTGTGGATTTATGTACCGTCTATTTCGCGTTATAGTCACACGGAGGAATCGCGAACTCCGTTCCGTATAACGGAAGAAGCGCGAACTCCGTTCCGTATGAAGAAAAGTGAGAGCAGCTTGTTCTGGCCGCAAGTAGTACATTTCTTCTAGAAACAAAAACAAATTTTTTTTGAGCAATAATAAATTAGCGTAGTAACTAAGTGGTTTCCTTGTGGAAAAACGCTACTTTGCTTCCAGCACCTGTAAATCCCGAGTTATACATTGTCTGAAAAAAAAAAAAACATAAAAAGCCTTAAACGCCGCGTGACAGGCTACTTTTTTCAACCTTAGTTGAACGATCGCGCTTTCTTTTGAGAATTCCCGTTGTTGATTGCGTGCGTGCGTTATTTCTTATTTTTTTTTCCTTCTAGAATACCTACCTGCGGTGCGTGACACAGCAGTTGCTTTTGCTAATTCTTTTCGCTGTTTATTCAGCCAGTCAGTTGCCTACTTTGTCTTTCGCATAAGCGGTGCAGTCTGACAAGGACGTGCCCAAATGATCGTTGTCCTGTACTGTAGGTAATCGATCAGTATAGCAATCCTAGTTAAAAGCGACACCCGAGAAAAAAAAAATGCGATTAACGGCATTAGCGAATTTCGCTCCAGCAGTAGACCGAAACCGTGCACCCCTCGCCGCGGAAGCCACGCACAATGTACCCGTACACGAAGCACAGGTGGCGACGCCGCTTCGAATTTTCCGCCCCAGCTTTCCGCGCACGACGTCGTAGATTTCTGCACAATATATGTAGGCGTCCCGTTTGATTGTATTGTTAAGGCGAATTACGTATTGCATCCCAAGGAAAACAAATAATAAAGTCGTGACTCAGTCTAGAGAGTTTGGGTGGGTCTCCTCGCTGCGGAGCTGTCACAACACGAAGTGCTTCGCACGAGGAGAATACTTCCGAAATCTGCGACGTCGTCCCGCCGCACCGCCGCTGAAGAGGTGTGCGGGCGCTCACTTCCAAAGAAAAGCGTAAGTTCGCGTCGGACCCTTCACTTTCGTCCGCCAGTAATCGGCCCCCTTTCAACCGAACGCACGGGAATGGAGTTTTGAAAGAATACTATCGCGGCGTAAGTTAATTTAGCGTCTACCTTTAACGTTACGTATAGCTATTCAGTCTGGATTGTGGGAGAACGCCGTGGGGGGTGATCGATGTATGTAGATCGTTTCCGAACGTGAATCACGCGCTTGGATCTGCGTTTTCGTATGTCACCCAAATCGGTATCCGGCTGGGGATCGAGCCCCCGACCTCTTTAGTGTCGCCGTTCCGAAGGCCTGCGTCGCCTGGTGCTTGCCGCGGACGTCACCGGACCGGCTCGTGCCGTAGCCAGGCGATCACGCAACGCCTTTCTTTCGCAAATGCGCCTGTGGATTACGTTGAATTCTTAGGTTTTATAAGTGTCAGAACCACGATAATGATTATGAGGCACGCCGCAGTGGGTGGGGGGAGGGGGGGGCACTGCCGGTTAATTTTGACTACGTCGAGTTCTTTAACGTGCACCTAATGCACGCTTCACGGGTGTTTCCTTCATTTTTTTTTTCTTTTTTCCATTTCGCCCTCATCGAAATGCGGCCGGGCTTATAGCAGCGCAACACCAAAGCCACTTTGCGCGCCATCATGGCGCGTATGCCTGTGGGTGATTTCTCCTATCGCGCGCGGCGAAAAAAAAAAAAAGGAAAAAAACTAAAAATGCTACCAGCTGGGGGGTGGCTGCCACTCTAATGACTCTGCTGCGTGTATACAAATACGTGGGCTGTTGCGAAAAAGGCCGAACCGAACGGTGTTGCATCGAAGCTTCGACTACAGTTCTTTGCAGCCTTGTGTGGCGCTGTTGAAACAACACGGGACACAGTGAACGCTTGCGTCTCCCTCCCGTGCGTGCCTGCGTGCTTTTTTTTTTTTCTTGAACTCGTGTTGCCACATCTAAATTACGTAGATTGTCTGTGAGCGTGCCTTAAACGTGGCGGTCTGTCGCAAGACCCTCTGCGAATACAATGAGACTTGCATGTTTCTGAACATTTGCGCGTGAGCTATATATATATATATATATATATATATATATATATATATATATATATATATATATATATATATATATATATATATATATACACAGGGTGTCCGAGCTAACTTTTGCCGTAGTTTAAAAACATGCCCATGCCCTCTAAGGCGACGCGATCAAGTGCATGTTGCTGACTGTTGCATATGGAGTAAGTCGCACTATTTCTTGTATTCTGCTTAATTCCATAATTAGTCAAGATTGATTAACCAACTTAGAAGGAAACGAAGTTGGGCAAAAAATTCCGATTGGAAAGTTGTAGAGCGATTTGCAAAATGTCCGACTAGACACGTTTCCTACTTTCTATCTATTGCGCATTAGTGTATTCCCGCTTACTGCAGACTCCCGCGAAATACAAAAAAAGAAAACAGGATACCACGTGACACGTCCGGCCGCTTGCTATTGCACTGCTCCCAAGCGTTCCGCGCACAAACGGACATCGCATTTATTTAGCCGGGTGTGCTGCCACTGCACCTGCTTATCGCCATCGTAAATCGCGCGGCCAACGCCTGCGTCACTGGCCTGTCGCCTTTGAAGCGGCAGCACGCCCTGCTAGATGCTATGTTCGCCTGTACGAGGCATGTTTGCGAGGGCTGCAATCACGACGCGCAAGCAGGCATGTCGCCTTCTTTCTTTTTTTTTTTTTCGCGGGCGTCTGCAGTAAGCGGAAAAACACTAACGCGTAAAAGAGAAAGTGTGAAACGCGTCTAATCGGACGTTCTGCAAAGCGCTCTACAGCTTCCTAATTGGAATTTTTTTGCCCAACTTCGTTTCCTTCGAACTCGGTTAATCATTCTTGACTAATTATGCAATTAGGCGGAATACAAGAAATAGCGCGGCGTACTCGATATGCAATAGTCAGCAACGTGCATTTCGTTGCGTCGTCTCTGAGTTGCATCGGCATATATTTAAGCTCTGACTAAAGTTAGCTGGGGCACCCTGTGTATATCTGAAGCCGCATATTGCGTAACCGTTATAGTGTGTCCTCGAAAAAAAAAAAATTTCGTCGCCGTGTATGCATACTTCAGCGGCGTTCTGCTGCTTGAGCATCGGGGTGGCCTGTCCGATGGCCGGGCCCAGAGATTGGTGGCGCAACCCACCGCCCCGTTCCAAAGGGGACGCTCATAACATCCATCCATCCCGGAGGCCGCGTTCGGACGGCCACGCGAAAACGCCCTCGTCTGCTTCTCGCGGTAGTTGAGGTGCGCTCCTTCCCAGTGTGAAGGCTCTCTCGCGTTTATCGTAATGAGTGAAATGCTGGTGTTAGCGTTACGGGCGGCGGCAGGATTTCTATAGCAGTCGGGCAGCGACAGGATATTTTTTTTTAACGCGATACTGCTAAGGGCCCCCGGCCGTGTCGCAGAACATCCGGCGTCCCTCCTCGTTTCGGCAAAAGTCATTTCGAACCAGACATACCCAACAACCACGCAGGGTCCCTCCGTGTAGCGCGAGGAAGTTACTGAACTAATTGAATTTCTCAAGGTAAAATACGCCAGGAAAGTAGTTAAGTACGACTTATAAACTACAGACGTGGTAGCGTCGGATTGTAATTGATCCCGAGGCGCGCGGCGTGACTCGCCGCGCTCGTCTCGTCAGTGCGAGCTTGGCCATAAGTGAGAGCGAGGCCGGGCCGTCTTGGAGCGTTCCGCGGGAGGCTTTGAGTCGTCGTCGCCAAGCGGCGTCTGACCACCCCGCGGATATCGCCCGGCGAGCGCTTCACCGGAAGATGGTCCGGAATGCAACGGGGCACCGCACAGTCGAGATCAATGTAACGACCGCGTGCGGGCACTGCCCGATTGTGCTTAGACGCTGCGCACGTTCGCGGCGTCTCTTTGCATGCGTAGCAATTGCGCTTTCCCCGTGGCACAACAGGCGTCGCACCGTCGAACGATGCGCGTTTACCCAAGCCTAATCATTCATGTCTAGACACCAACCTAGGCACAGCCGTCATACCTGGCTTAACGATGATTGTATACCCAAGTATAATAACTACCATGAAATAAAAAAAATAACCAAGTGAAACCAAGACTTACCCAGGCTAAACCGAGCTTTCGCTTAGCATATCCTGGGTTAGCTGAGCTAAGCCGCAGCCAATTTTTTTCTTCTGTTGGAGGGGCGGAGCATGATTCTCAATTAACGTTGAGGGTTCGGGAAGCATTTCATCACTTGGCACCCCCTCCCTCCCTCTTTGGTTGTACAAGGGCAGGAGGCAAGCAGGGGGATGGCAGGAGGCAATTTATGGGGAGGGGAATCTGCCCCACTTTAGAGCCCCCCTTGGTTCGCGTGCGACGCAATGCGGTAATTGTAAGCTGCAGAGACAACTCTACCGAAAAGTGAAACCGTGTGGTAACGGCTGCCGGCGCCACATACAGTTTCAAAGTACACGTAAATCAAATGCGCAGCAAATGTCGGCAGAAAATCCTACGCTATATCCGCTCAGCATCAACCACTGTGGCAGCTGCAAGCGCACTTTGCTTTTCCGTAAATGAGGATGATGATCACGAAGTTCAGGCTGTGGCTCCATATGGACAATACACAAAGTGGAGGCAAACATTTGTGGCCTATGGCCTCTGAGATCGGCCAGAGCGCGTTGCCTGCCTGCCGCTCGTGCCTTCGAATCTCGGAGGTCACGCGCTAACCGAAATCTTGCCAACAACCCGCGAAGCCTCGGAAACAGAAACGAAACGACGCGTCCTAGCCCTAACGACTTCGCGTTCCGATAATGGTACAGCCGACAGCAAAAGTTTACGCACCGCGCGACTCCGCGACACCTGCCATGGAAAGCAGCACCAGGCTGGGAATTCGTCTTCTTTGTTTTTCGGCAGCGCGTCGATGTTATTGCATACAGCGAGATTGTTTTTCTACTTACTCGCGCAAAGCGCCCATAGCCCAACGACACGCTCTGTAATCAGTCTGCAGCCTCACGTGGCTGATAGCAGTTTCAACGACGCCGCTGTCGAAGCGGGACCGCGTCGACGCAACGCCGCCAAGATATCACGAGGCCCGTGCACTCTGCTTTATCGCGTCACGCTATTACGGCCGAATATGTCCATTGCCAAGGCCGGCGTGAGGAAAGCGGCAACGTCGTTATCACCGCGGCTTAACTCTACAACATTACAATGAGATTCCGTACGGCAGTTCCTCCCTATTGGCGTGACGTCACAAAGCAGAGCGTGCTGGCCTTGCGGTCGACGTGGCCGTCAAAGAGCGCGTTGCGTGGGAAAGAGAAAAAAACAAACAAAAGCTAGGGAAGCCTCGTGCCGAGCACGAAAAATGGCTCGCCGCGGCGCAGAAGAAGAGGGCCCATATATCTCTAGATGGCGCTGCTGTCGACGCTGCATGCTGACGCAGCGGATGTGTCGCGGGCTGGCCGTCTGGTACGAGCGTGGTCCGTGAACTTCTGCTGTCGATTGTTCGTGCATACGCGCGTCTCCTTCCGCGCGTGCGCAGCACATACAATGCCTCGGGCGGACAGACGAGACAATGGGCGCGCGGAGCTTGACAGCGCGCGACGAGCAGAAGCAGCTATAGGCGTCACTCCAGTGCGATTCGTGGGGCGTCGTGACGTCATTCCAGTGTGCGGCGCCTGTCCTTCCTGCCCGTGTAGTCCCGAGCGTCGATAGCGCAGTTAATTTTCGGCGGCGTCTCCGTGGCGCGCCGAGTTGATTCATGTACGGGAACAATGCGGCGGCCTACCGTCGCCTTGAATATTAAACGCTTGGCTTATTATTATTATGGTTTTTTTTAAAATCTGCGCGACATTGTGACACCTGTGCTGTAGTTCGAATTCCATTCGTATTTTTCTTTTTTTGAACCATTCATGAAATGAAGTGGGTCTTTTTTTTTTTTACGCATCTAAGCGTGCGGCGCAGGCTTACTTGTTGCCTACTTTTTATTTTCTTGTATAACATATGCAAATGCGAAGTTTGTTCAGCCTTCTGCTGTTTAAAGCGCATAATTTTTTTTTTCACGGCGTTTATTTTCCAGAAGTGACACAAATGTTGCATTCCAATGGTAGACCCAAATGAAATTTTCTGCTCTGTATGGAGCAATCTTATTCCAATGGCAGAATGAGAGCGTAAGTTGAGCGTTCCAAAGACAAATTGAGACCAGCCACCGATTCCGGATCGCTCTGCGGAGCAAATATATTTGCTCCGCCGAAATCGGCAGACTTGACCGGAAGTCCGCGGGACGTATTTCCTTCATCCGCCTCTTCTTCCTGTCACGGGCGCCTGTTTCCGGTCGTGGGCAGCTCTATATACGACATGGAAAACAAGGACGCTACGCTGCGCCGTGCGTTTTTGTTCCTGCTTCTGGATAGTGAGAGCACCGACTCGGGGACTATAAGTTCCAACTCCAGGGATGATTGTTCCGACACGGAAGAAAAACTAACGCACGGAATGCTGCGATGATCCAAATGTTGTGGTTGAGGAGGCCTACGCGATAGATGGATGTTATGAGCGTCCCCTTTGGAACACGGGGCGATGGGTTACGCCACGAAGCTCTCGTTATTTTATTTCCTAATGCCCTACCTATGTTAAACAAGAAAAAAAGAAAAGCAAATAGACCCACGATGAATTCCCATAACCAAAGTTTCTGGACCCATATTGTGAACTTTGTAATTGAACGCCTCCGTTGTTTGTGAATGGATGGATGCTATGAGCGTCCCCTTTGGAACGGGGCGGTGGGTTGCCCCACCAAGTTCTTGATATCCACCTAAAGCCCCTTGAGGGACTTTATATCCACCTCTAGTCTAGCGCCCTCTCACTTAATTTCCCCGTACTAAGCGCTCACGCGGGAGCGCACGCGCATTCCATTCGCTGATTTGGCGAGAGCGATCTCAAGTGGGATGTTTCACAACCGCGCAGTAAGTACCGTAGTATACCGCGCTAGACAAGTAGTGCGCGTACTTTTCCCTTTCTTGTTCCTGGTTGGCAGGCGAGGAGACCTGTAGCCTTGTGTCTCGCTACGCAGATGTTCGTGAGATAGAGGTATACAGCACAGCTACGCGATATCCACGAAACGAAAAATTGCATGAAGGGAAAAATCTAAAAGACGACGACGACGACTGCACAATACTGAGAGAGATCGAAAGGCAAGGGTGCGTTTTATTAATTGAAAGGTGCGAGTTTAGCTGTTTGTGGAACGGAGGTCCCTCCCTCAGTCCAAGATCCGACGTCGCAGAGCTCGGTCTCCATCGCTTCAGCGACTAGAGGCGTTTGCCAGGTACTGCCGAACCTGCAAGTGATGTGGCTGCGGGAGATGCAAAAGCGGAAGCCGCTGTAAAAGAAATAACAAGATTGACGAAAGTATACCGCGGTGTTTTGGAGCTGCGCAAACTATATCGATGTCACTGCTTCGAACTCTGTTCCGAAGCGTGCGGGCTGTTTTATCGAATACGGCCGCGGCTCGGAGTTCAGAGAGCACGACATGACGTCACGTCAGGAGGAGCCGGCGTCCTGCACACCGCCGTCCGCGCCTGCGCCGGTTGCGAAGACTTCGAGAATTCCGATTTGCGGCGAATTATCCTCGCATTGCGACAGTTGAAGGCCGTTCGCCGATGGTCTTTCCGGCTGTATATAATAATACACCGCGAGTATGTAGCACGTATTCCGCGTGTCGGGTTGTCCCTCGCGTTTCGCGGCCTTCGTCGTCCCGCGTGTGTGTGAGACCGGGAAGCGAAATCCGAGGAGAAATGAAAGATACAGGCGGAGAGATTTCTCATCGCGCGGAAAAGCGTTTCCACGCAATTGCATGCCTGCCGGCACTGAGTCATCCGCGCCGCGTATCGGCCACGTGCTTTTCCCGTCTCTCTCGGCGCAGCGGCGTGCAGCACGCTGCCTTACTCCTGTTGCTAGGCCCCTGGCGCATCGCCTGTGGACGCGGTGTAGACGCGTCACCCGGCGTTGTGCGCTTGGGACTCGGTACCCGCGGTGTCGTCGTTGCGGTATCCGGAGCGGGTCACGTGACCTTCGCTTTCAGTCGATCCGCGGCCACACCTGAACGAACAGTTTGTAACGGATCTCATTCATTCATACCTTCGCGACTAGCTTGCACACCGGCGCGCGGTCAGCACCTTCAGTATCCGCCGCTCGGTGCGTGGGCCGACGGACGGATGATAAGAAAAGGATTTAATCAAATCATAAGAACTGTCCGAAACGCTGAGTCGATGGCGCGAGGGGTATCGCTTGTCTGTCTTTGTGCACGTGCAGGAGATTCTTTTGTGATGGTGGTGTGCGATCGCGGTGTAGCCTGTGTAGTATATGGCTACCTAAGCGACGTAGCCTGCTCCGCTGCTCGTGTTTTATGTCTATGCTATGCTCGCTGGGGTGAGAATTCATGCTGCGTTTGCTCCAATTTTATGTTTAATTGGGCCTAGTTATTTAGAAACGTTCGGGGCCACTGAGAGGGCGCTTCCTTCCCAGTAGTTGGTCGGACCTTGCGAGGTGTACTTATCCGGTCACGTCAACTAGTTCGCCGGGAAAGCAAGGGAGCGGCACAGGGCGGCGGCGGCAGCAGCAGCAGCTCTCAACGAGTTATCCACGCTCTAGGAAGGTAACCGAGTGAACTTTGTTCGTGCGCGTCTTTAGGCATGGGATATACCATGCTTGTTTATGTTTAGTAAAGGAATGCGTACTTCAATTTGTGCTGCCCGTACGAGCAACGGGAGTTCGCGTAATAATCTAATTCTTTTGCTCTCGCTGTCAGTGCTTCGTTCTTCGGGCGAACCCCAGGACCTTTGTCCGGAGTAGCCGTTTTTTTTTTCTTTTTCCCTTAGCTGCTGTAGGGCTTTGCACGCAAGAAACATTCCAGCTGTCCAATTCGTTACTTTCGCCGCACGAGCTGGTTTCCCCTCGTTTCCGAGTTGAGCGCTGGAGAAGCGGAACATTTGTCGTCGCGGTTCTGTGCGCTCGGTTGGTCCCCAGGTATGCAGCGGGCGCCGGCGCTGTCGAGCGTGGGATCGCCCGGGCCACTCCCCCGCTTTTCTTATCGCACGAACACGCGTACACCACGTCACGAAAACCGGGCGACGTGGAGCGACCAATTCCGCCACGTTGGGCGCTACGAGCCAATCGGAGAGGCCGTAGCTGCCCCGTGAGCCAATCGGAACGGAGAAGATGACGACCTTGACGATGTGGCGGAATTTGACTCGCGTCCGGAAGAACGATCCGGTCATCGTTTTGTATACACTGCTAATGCTAAGGCTGGGCATCGACTAGAATTTTAGCCGGATTATGCGAAAACCTATAGTCGATTATTTCGGGGTTTGCGTGTGAGAGTTTAAGAAATCAGCCAAACCGGTTATTTGTGTGCGTAAAGTTTGCAGGGAAAAAGAAAACGCACACACGCTGTGCTATATATAAAAAAAAAGAAAATGCTATATTATATACTGTACTATAATACTGCACTATACGACAAAAAATACTATACCATATCAATCGACAATTGCCTGTCGGCGACACTTTCCATGAGTGAAGCTATCAAGCATACCGAGCTTCACTCGGAGACAGTCGAGAAGGCCTCCAGTTTCGGAATTAAAAAGCTCGCCATCTTTGCGCTTCTTTGCTTGTGGCAGCTGGACATGAAGTGTCCCATGGGCACTGTGAGGAGGCACCCGCGTGGCGTCAGATTTTCCCGACTCCGGTTCGACCAAAGTGCAGCGTGCACAGCTGATGCAGTTGTTCCGAGCACTTTTGCTTTTGAGCTATATAGCTGGAGTGGTCACCGACTCGTTTCCGTATTTTTTGTTTTTTTTTTATGACGAGAGCTCAACCGAGTAATTGTCGCCAAATACATTATTCGCGATTAAATCATTACTTAATCGATTAGTCCGATGGTCGATAGATCGATCGCTAAATATATTTGTGGCGGAATGCCCATAGCTTCACGCGGGCGTTAACAATGCACAGGCAATAATGACACTTTGCGATGAGCGCAAGCCCCGCGAGACCGATGTTGTGGGCGCCGGCTTCGAACGGCGAAACACGGGCCGTCGCGCGAACAGATTGCTCGGTTTTTGAAATCAAGAATTTGTCGCTCGTCGCCCGGAAGTGCTGGGAGCGACGAGCCAAACAGGATGTAGTACAGTCAACAGCAAAAGTTTGCGGGATGCGCGAGCGCGCCGCAAAGCGACCCTCCTCCCCTTCTAGCGGTGAACCCCTGGTGTCGAGACCGACGCCTGCACGCATGCGCGTCCCTCCGAGACTGCAAGCGTGCATGTTTCCGCGCTTCCTCCTTGCGCGCCGGCGATATCCGAATGTAGCCGCGAGGTAGCCCTCTTGCGATATGCGCCGTGGCGGCTTCGACGGGCAGAACTTCGTTTATAACAACGGAAATCAATTGTCCATTTTCGTCTTGCCGGTCTCCTTCTATAGAACGCGTCTTCTGCCACGCTCTTCTGCGGTAGAACGCACCGCTCGTAAGAAGAAAGAAACAACGAAGATTGGCCGCGAGAAGGTGCAGCGCAGAAAAAAAAAAAAATGACTCGTTGCGTTCGCCACCGGGCCAGACCTATGCGTCAGCGCTCGTGACTCGACAAAAAGCGGTCGCAGAGGCGCCCGCAAGTTCACGCTTCTAAACCCATTTCACACAGTTTCGCTCGTCGAAGCCGCCACAGCGCAAATCGCAAGAGGGCTACCTCGCGGCTACATTCGGATATCGCCGGCGCGCAAGGAGGAAGCGCGGAAACATGCACGCTTGCAGTCTCGGAGGGACGCGCATGCGTGCAGGCGTCGGTCTCGACACCAGGGGTTCACCGCTAGAAGGGGAGTAGGGTCGCTTTGCCGCGCGCATCGCGCAAACTTTTGCTGTTGACGGTACATCAGTTATAAATTATGCAAAATAGAAGTGAGGCGTGCAGACAGGACACAAGAGTAGAGAAGTGGACAACACGAACGCCGACTATCCTTTTCAACTGAAGGGAGCACTGAGGCGAAAAAAGAAAGAAGACACAAAACTCATCTGCGCAGAAAAAAGAAAGAAGATACAAAACTCATCTGCGCACTCTTGTGTCCTGTCTGCACGCCTCACTTCTATTTTGCATAATGAATCCTTACCAACTAGCTCAGCTTTCTGTCGTTCTAATCAGTTATACATGTCGGTTGTCGTAGGAAACGTGCGAAAGACCGAATTTTGATGCAGGTAAAAAAATAAAAAATAAAAAGAAACTACCGCAAGACCTTCAGAAATACTTTCTGCTGCTCTGCACAGCAAAAGAAATCAACTTAAATTATTAGAGAAGGCGTCATGCCAGTATCGGCGCGTGTTTGCTGCCCTCCTACCGGCAACATCGGGGAGACGTCGATCAAGGTCGTCGCTCGCGTGGGGTTCCGCTTGTAGGCGACGAGCGAACGAGACGGCAGCTCCGTCACGTTGCTTGTCGTCGTCACGCGCAAGATCGCTTGCACGCGTTGTTTTATACTATGTAACACGGGGTTTCGATCACGTCAAATCATCATGCTGCAAAGCATTCGTTCCGAGTTAAGCCGGACGCTTTTCCTTTGTAGTTTCGTGCTACGCTCTCAGATAGGTTACGTCGTCGCTCCCCCTCCCCCCTCCGTTTTAGTAAACTGGCTCCAGATTGCCTATTTACACAGAACTCATTTGCTAGCACCGTGGCTTCCGAGATCCCAACTGCGCACCTCGGGAGGCCACAATCTCGGATGCCAGGCTAGCACGGAGACCGAGCAGAATGTGAAGCCGCGTACCGACTACGAATAATAATTCATAGTTCCGTAACTCCGCTTTTTTGTGGCCATCTTGCGAAAATCGTTAAAAGCAAATGATTTGTTTGGTTTCGACTGGCTGTATTTGACTATCCGCTAAAAAGCTCGCCCACAGTGTAGTCGTCCTGGTTTTATCTCCTTGGCCCCCTGCCTTTCTGCAGCCCCACCCGGTGCGTGTCTCTTCTCACGCAGGAGGGGGGTTGCGTTCCTCGCTCGAGTGAGACCCCCCCCCCCCCCCCCCTCGTCGTGGACTTTGATAACGTCACCCGCTCGTCGCGCGTGGCGTGCCATCGAACGGAGCCTGTATATCTTTCCTCGTACTAACCTCCTCCTCCTCCTCTTCCCTCCGCGGTATCGTGGGAAAACAATGCGCTGTGCATTATTCATCGTTCCGCTGAGCACTTCTCCGAACTGCGCTGATTGCACACTCATGTTCGCGCCTGTTGTTCGTCGCTTGCGTGCTTCCGTTTGTACGGCGTCTTCTGCTTCTTTAAATATATACCCCCCCCCCTCCTCCTCTGCCGTGTAGTGTGTACAGCCTACGCAGTGTCCTCACTCACGAAACCACCACTATAACGTATCCACTTCGGGCGTCAATTAATTCTGTCAATCGAAAGTTTAATTTCGCCACTTTCTTTGGGGGGGGGGGGGCGGTATTCACAGTTATAGCAAGCCTGTTTGCATCCGCAGACTGGATTAAAAAAAATTTAAACATTTCAGTGAGCTTCTTTCGTTGTTCATAGTTCACTGAATTCAGTGAATGCCATGCAACAACTCTCTGCAGGAATGTCGAATATCGGAACAGCAATGGTTTCGTGTGTAGCGTACGCGGAAAGCCCTTCATCCAGCCACTTGAAATACATGCCCGATATACAAACCTTGAAAAACAATGGAAGGAGGGAACCTGCCGCATGACGACACGCCGACACCGAGTTTGCCAAAACACTTCCCGCGTGTTGCGGAAACTTTCAGCGCAGTCCCATATCAGAGGTACTTTGAGATGTGTGCGACAGGTTTTGAACGTTGTCATCGGTGGTTTTGCTTTTTACGCATTATCTCGGCATGCTGCATGTTGCACACACAGCGTGCCTGTAGGGGATGGGGGGGGAGGGCAAGCCGAGCTATCGGCGATATGCCACTGTTCTTTTTTTTTAATATTTGCAAGGCGCACATTCCGCGAAGGCGAAGTGTCGAGCGAACCCTGCGGGTGGCAGTGCTGTGCCAGGACTGGTCGTACTTCGAAGTACACGGGAGGGCCAAGAGCAAAATCTGCTCTGGAAAAAAAAAAAGAACTATTGAGGAATATCAAGAAAAATTGATGAGCGGCCAACGTTTTTAGGTATACCTGTAGATATTGAAATATAGCGTCGACTCAGAGGGGAGAGAAATAACTAAAAAAAAAAAAGCTGTCCACTAAATATTGCGTCAAAGGCGGGGATCGAGACGAGGAAATTAAGAGTTAAACGTGAAGTTATATATGGAGGCAGAAACACCATACGGGATAGGCGCGGTGGAGACGAAGCCAGCGACGGTAATATCTCGAACAGCCAAGAATCAAATTGCGATGCGCGGTAACGTCCGTGGACCGTGCCATTGGGTGCGCGTTAAGGAACCCCGGGTGGTCAAAATCCACTACGACGTGCCTCGTAATTCGATCGTAGTTCCGACACGTAAAACGCCAGAATGTATGCATAAGAATGTATAATTGCAAAAACATGTTTAACGAACCTGTGTGTAACCTGTGGCAGTGTGAACCGATGTATAAAATGTAAGCTTTTTGTAAATGGTCGCTGAAGTACGAAATGACGCAGTACGAAATCACCACTGCGAGGGCCCGGTTAGTATGACTTGCGATTTTAAATTACTACTGCCACCTTTAGAACCCGTCATATAGCGCGGAATAGCCACTACCTTTGCGCTTATATACATGTGAAGCATGTTTCGTGTCCCGCCCGTGGGGTGTCGCCGCCATCGAAGCGACCGCAGCGCCCCGGTGGAATCGGTCGGCGAACCTCTCTGTTATCGCGTCGAAGGATCCCCCCCCCCACCCCCTCCAACCTTCCCAGATGGCGCTATATTTAATTTCAGCTCAGGTACAAGGAAAAATTTTCTGCGTCAAACGGAAGTCTTGTGTTCCCATTATAATTGGCGCACTCTGTACATTTGCTCCTGCCGCCACACCATTTTTCTTCCTGCCCTGCCCCCCCCCTTTTTTTTTTTTTTTAGGAGCGGTCGCGTAAATTAGAAACGTAATCCGTGCACTTCGACATATTTCGCGCAGTAGCCGCGCTGTGGAAACACTTGCTTCTCCGAATAGTGAAGAAGGAAGGAAAGGGAAACGTTCGCGGTTTATTTGTGCGTGCGTGTGTGCGTGCGTGCGCTCGCGCGCGCGCGCTCTGGTGAAATGGGTGGTATGTTACACACGTAGGCGGCGGTGTATCCTTAGAAGCCGCGCGGGAGTCTTCGGATGAAAGCGAATCTCTTTACGGCCGGCCTTCGCTTGGGAACGTGCACGCATTTCTTGCTCCTTATCGGCAGGGCCTCGGTTCGGCTAACCGTTTCTTCGCCGTCAGCACTTTCATCGTCATTGTTTCTTTCTTTCCTGATGTGCACCGTTTCGTTCCGGTTCAGCGACCCCGATGTGTAATATATAATAGATATCAGCGAGAGAGAGTTGTGGGGGCGGGCGATAGGGGCGGTCTCTACCCGTGTGTTGTTTGTGTAGGCGGCAGACTCCAGCCATGTGTTGTGTATATACTGGTGTACATTTTCGATGGAGCAATAGGCCCAGCTCCGAAACGAAACAAGCAGCAGGGGGGGGGGGCGGTCAAACAAACGCCGCTGCAGCCCCCTGGTGTATCTCAGGTGTTGCCAGCTAGCACGACGCCCTGCAGTACCGAGCGAGCGAGCCAGCTCTGTCAGGCTGCGTCGTCGTTCGTGTCGTCTGCTTTTCTCGCCCTGCCGGTGGAAGTGCCAGGCCGTTCACCCCCTACCCCTTGTGGCGTCGTCCTCGCGCGCGAACGACACGGCGCGAACCGGAGGACGACCGACGCCGTCGATACTCGGGGGGGGGGGGGGGGCGGCTGTGTGTTTGCCCTGCGGTCTCCGGCCTTCCTCTCCGCTCCTCCCTGGGTGAGGGAGGAAAGCGTGAGGAAAAAAAAAAAACAAGAACCCAGACAGTGGCTTTCGTCGTCAGCTGACGCTGCCGATTACGCAACGTCGCGAGGAGGGGAAAGAACGCCGAGTTGCGCAACGAGAACGGAGCCCGCGGCGCTCTTTGTTGACCCGGGAGAATTTAAGACAGTCGTTTTTACGCTTTTCGGCTGGCCTTTTCAGGCTGTGAGCAGGAGAGGGAACACGAGTTAGCGCTTCATACGTCGACGCGCGGTTTGGTACATAGCGTATGGCGGTTGAAAACCTAGCTGTACTGTCGAGCGTCGATTTAAGGAAGTCGACGCGACCAGAGAAGGATTTCATTAAATCGAAATTATTTAAATACTCCCGTGAAAGAGTATTCCAAGAGCAAATAATAATAATAATAATAATAATAATAATAATAATAATAATAATAATAATAACAATAATAATAAACATAGAATAAAGTAAGGCATTTCTACCTGCGAATGCACAGCGAGGTCCCGTTTTTGAACGACAGAAAGCTGAGCTAGTTGGTAAGCATTCATTATGCAAAAAAGTGGTGATGCGTGCAGACAGGACACAAGAGCAGAGAAGTGGACAACACGAACGCCGACTATCAACTGAAAGGAGCATTGAAAGCACTGAAAGCAGTGCTCCTTTCAGTTGATAGTCGGCGTTCGTGTTGTCCACTTTTCTACTCTTGTGTCCTGTCTGCACACCTTACCTCTTTTTTTGCATAATGAACCCGTTTTTTGAAATGCTCGCTTTCTGATTGGCAGGCAGCCTCTTGCGAAACGCCACTTATTAAACGATATGATTTTCTTGCATCTAAAGAATCGGCCATTTTGAGAAGCCAGCTTGATTCTTCTGATGGTCGGTTGTATTGAACAAAGTGCTCGAGTGAGTTAGGTGCTAAGTGACCGAGGAGAACTGTCAGAGGGGCGTCTGTTAGATCTAAATCGGGCAAGGCTTAATATTCTTTCAACTTGCATAGTTTGCCAGCGCTTTCTTTATAAAAGGGGAACGGTTGGGGCTTCCGTACGGGGTTCCGGTTGCCATGGCAGCTGATTTGTGAAAGTAGGCGATACAGTACTGGGAAAAAGGTCCAGCTAGGTTCTTTGTTAAGAGGTTATCAGCGTGTAGTCCACAATTCACATGTTGGGCTTCTGTCATACTGTGTAAGTATGCGGCAGCTAGGCCTAAGCGAAATCGTGGGAGCTCTACTGCTAAGCGCTCAACTTTATTTTCTGATCCGTGTCAGATAAAGCGAAATATCGTCCGTAAGCCCGTTGCGCTTCCTTTTTCGCGTGAAAAAATGCCGAAATGCGCATGCTCGTTACATCTGCTTCTGCTGCTGTCTCTTGCTCTCTTGCCAGTATGGAGACGAATGAGTCCCTCAAGCCATCCCTGAATGGCTTGTTCTTTCGCCTCCAACCACGTATTGTTATAGACCAATAATCAGTCAATCAATCAATCAGTCAGAACAGAAACCAATGTAGAGGAAAAACAGACGGGGGCCTCTGCGCACGGCGCCCTCTGTATACCGATTACGCAACGCCTGAAGGAAATCGAAGTGACGCGGAGCTAGACAGCTCAACCGATAGCACCCGTCCTAGGCCATGTCATCTGGATGCCTGGATTTGTTTTCGCCTCGTACACTGCTGTCTGGCAATCTCAGGGCAGCGACGCACGCGTGGCTTTTTCTGCGCGGTTACCCCGACGCGCATAGCCCAGCGCCAATCTCGGAGGCCACGCATAGCCCCTGCTGCTTGCCCTTGTCAGCTCCGGGAGGCGTTGCGTGCTGCCGCCTTCTTTAGTCGTTTCTTCGCCTTGCACCGACGCTAAAGCCACTGTTTTTATACTCGGTCGCTGTATTCCTACGTTCCGCCTTAATGTCGACTCCCTGGGGTTGTTGCATTGTTTCATTGCGATAGCAGTCAGATGGACACTCCAGGCGCATTCCTGCCGTCGGCGTCTCGTCGTGAAGTTCCCTATAAAGTCCAAGGGCGATAAAATCGCGCGCTGCCTGTATGCGTTATGCGAAAAGAAGGTGATGCGTGCAGACAGGACACAAGAGTAGAGGAGTGGACGACAACTCGCTTTCGTGTTGTCCACTTCTCTACTCTTGTGTCCTGTCCGCACGCCTCACTTCTTTTTTGCACAATGAATCCTTACCAACTAGCTCAGCTTCCTGTCGTTCTAATTCTGTATGTGCCAGGGTGAGCCGGCGGTCGCGGCTGCAATCTCGTGCACGCAACGGACGGAAGCAGGGAGGAAGCGCGCCGCCTTCCGTCGCGCGTATTATCTTTGGGGGAGAGTGGGGAAGGGGGGGGGGGGCGACGGCCGCTCGCGTCAGGCCGGGCCGCTGTATCTTGAAAGCCATCTGCGACGGATACAGTCCGCGCTGCGCTGCGTTTTCGCGACTTGGTTCGCGTTGGATGCGAGCGGCTGCACGAAGGTCAGTTCGCTCGCTGCTGCTGCCGCGTTTCCTCGCTGCAGCGTTTCGACAGCGAGTTTCCGCGGTCGTCGAGCGAGATGCGTTCGTGTCTGCTTGTGCTCGTGTGACACCATGTTTGTTAATTTAGTTAGCATGCCTACGTTTACCAGTTTATACGGGCGATAAAACTATACTGTCCTTAATTCGTATAGCTAGCTGTCCGCTAATTTTCTATCGCAATCGGTGCTTCGCCTTTCGCACGACAGCTGACGTATGCGCTGTTACGGAAATCGGGCGCGCGTACGCGTCCGAGTATAAACGAAAAAAAAAAAAGGGTTGACCTTCTGCTTTTGTGCCATAAGTTAGGGACATGCCTAAGTGATTCCTTTATTGCGACGCTATCTTCTCATGGGCACGTGCCTCGCGACTTCATTACCCGCGTCCATTCTTCCGTCGCCGCCGCTGCCTTTTTTCTTTTTTTTGTCCTCGTCATTAATTTCGGTGACTTCGTATTTCGGCGAAAGGAATGTCGGAGCCGCGGAACTCCGCTACGGGACGGACGAGTGACGTCACGTGCATGTATCGTACGCCGCTGGAGACGAGCGGGTCAAGAAAACGCCCGTCTTTATTCACCGTGTTTGCGTATACGACACGATACGGCTGCTACGATGGCGTCCGTGCATAAATTTGATCGCGGTGCAGGCGTATATACACTTCGCCCATTTGCTGATAGTGCACCCCCTGCTTGGCAGTATAGGAGGTGCACAAACTACCGCCAACTGTCTGTATCTGTGCGCGCTTTGTAACTCTACGTGTTGTCCCATGGTATAGTGACGGTGGAAAATCAGAGCAGAAAATCTTTTGAATGACGAAACGGAACGTTTCATTGGGCCAACTTGTGCCCATAAAAGCAAGTTACGGTGTCGATATCGGCGAACACGGTCGGCGATCGTCGAAATCCGCTCTACCGGTCAAGCGCGTCGGCTTCTTATACGCGAGCCATCGAAGGTCCCGGAGTAATCGCTGGTGCTCGCGTGTCTTCCAAAAAGTCCTGCACAATTCGTGTCGCACATGCAATCACCACATTACACAAGCTTCGGTGACAACAGATGGTAGAAAGAAGCGTTGGTAACGTTCGAGGAACGTCCGATATACGAGCGGGTGCGTCCCGCGCTGAGCGATAACGTCTGTTAGACGCTGAAAAAGCGGTCACCCGAAAAAAATATAAACAAGTACTCGTGCCAATATACTGACGCCTTTTCGAGCCGCTCGTTCTGCCGGCGGGTATTCAGACCTGCACCATCCTTTGTCATGCAGTTATTAGTTCTATGCCTCCTGTGCGCAAGCTTCGGGCTGCAAACACTCCGTGGAAGTCACTGTATCGCCGCCACGTGGTTCTAATATATATATATATATATATATATATATATATATATATATACATATATATATATTATAGCTTGCGCACAGGAGGCATAGAACTAATAACTGCATGACAAAGGATGGTGCAGGTCTGAATACCCGGCGGCAGAACGAGCGGCTCGAAATATATATATATATATATATATATATATATATATATATATATATATATATATACGAAGCCAATAAACACTGACACCAAGGACAACATAGAGGAAGTTACTTGCGCTTAATAAACGAAATAAAGAAACGATAAATTAATGGAAATTAAAGTGGGACGAAAAAACAACTTGCCGCAGGTGGGGAACGATTCCACAACCGCACAACCTTCGCAACGCGAAGGTGGCGGGATCGTTCCGCACCTGTGGCAAGATGTTTATTCATCCACTTTCATTTCCAGTAATTTATCGTTTCTTTATTTCGTTTATTAAGCGCTAGGAACTTCCCCTATGTTTTCCTTGGTGTCAGTTTTTGTTGGCTTCGTATGATATATATTCTCCACGGTCCCTGCTGCGTTCCACTTTTATACCCCTCCTGGCTGAAATTGAATGTGTCCGAGGAGCCCGACTTTTGCCAACACAACAGTATTCCTCTGCTCTCGGGGCACGGTTATTTGGTCGGGGAACAACGGCAGTGGAACGCTTCGTGCGCTACTATATGGGCCGATGGGCAGAAACGGGGGTGGGGGGTCTATATAGTGCCGATTGATGGTTCTCGGAAAATTACCCACTCGCGTCGTCCTCCGCCGGGTCCGCACAATTCTATATATAAAGTTCGTTCTCTCCCCCTGGATCGTTGCCGCGTCCACATTGTCCGTTGGCTCGCGGGGGGGGGGGGGGGGGTTGAAAACTCCGCGGCGCCGCACCCGGGCACTCTGGGTGCCGCCCCGCAAGCAGCTGCTACCTCACGCGCCCCCACGCTACCGCCGTCATCGATCGATCCCGTGGCTCGGGACTTCTCTGGAAGCGTTCCCGCTTGCCGCGGGAGCTCCGCGGAGCTCGGGTCGCGAGCGGCGACGCACGTGGTGTGTTCGAGCACCAGCCCTCGTCCGCGCGCGCGCGTGTACGTGAGCTCCGGGCACCGGCAGCCTTGAACCTTTGACCTCCTTTGTGATGTGCGGAGCTCTCTCTCGGCTCGGCGTCTTGACCCGCTTCTGGGAGCCGTATTTTTTGATTTCGCCGGAGAGCTTTTCATCGCGTAAGCTTGACCTGGAAGCCTCTCACCTCCTGTCTCTCTCTGTACAGCCAGCCTCGTCTATACTTCGCGCGCTTTCTCGAGTGCGCGGTGTATGTCCCCCCCCCCCCCCCCCCCTGCGCGGCTTCCCGCAGAAAGTGGGTCAAAACGAGCTTGACGTCGGCAGTTGGCGGGTCCTTGACTGTAATGTAGGTATATAGGTGTGCGCGCGCGCCGGGATGAGGAGAAACGGTTCTCACCTGCTGCCGGGGTGTTCGCGTCGGAATTCTCTCTCGCTTTCGCGATGCGCCTCCTTGAGGAAAATCGATTTCGACGTTCTGTATAGATTGCCTACGCACTTCGAGTAGATTATCTTGCACCCGTGATATATTTTTCTCTTTTTTGAGCACGCGATGTCTATGTGCTGCTCAGTGCAAACGAGAAGTCGATAACGAGTGTTTCCTTCGAGATGTAGCCCAACGCAGGAAACTTACGCTAGAACACTGGACGACGCCAGTGCTGTCCGTGTCCCTTCTTTGCGCTGCTATATATACATCGTGATCGTCAACTCGCGCGGTTCTCTATTCTCGCGTTTTCTTCGGCCTATTGTGATCCATAGAATACCGAGCGAGTCGTTCCCTATAATATGCAAGAGCTGAAAGCTTGGTCTATAGTCGGTAGCAGTGGTTCATTTCTTGTGTATTGGCACAACAGGAAAAAAAAAAAAAAGACGCGGAAAAACAAAGAAAACGTGATAGAAAAGTAGAAGTGGTGAATATGACAGTCCACCGGCACTCGTAGACTTTTGTATGGTGCTGACGAACCGTTCGTTGATGGTGTAAAACCATTGCGAACATACCGGAGCGTTCCTGATCCACACAAGTATGCGCATACGTGCACATGTAGACACCGCGCGTTTTATCGGCCGTATGCGTTTCAAAAAGCGTGTATGGTTCGCGTAACCTTGGCACGAGATACTATAGACGAACAGAAGGATCTGGGTCACCACTTTTATCTGGCCGGCTTGAGATGCGTCGTCAACGATGCTTTCTTCCTTCCTTCCTTTCTTCTTGGCTGAAGCGCTTTTGCTTTCCAGGGAAGCTGCCTTGACGGGACGCTCTGCGCGGTTTGTGCATGCACTGTATGGCTGAGGGCTACGAGCGCGGCGCGCGCTACGTTTGATGCCGGAATTCCAGAGTGATATAATATCTCTGCGCTTGCGTTCAGCGCTGACAACGCACCGACATATGCGTCTGAATTTTTTTGTATGTATAGGAAATGTGACTGCTTTCTCGTATGTGTCTTTGTTTGATTTCCATTCACACAAATAGCTAAGAGGTGCGTGCAGTACGTGAATATTTCGAATAGCTATCTGAACAATGCCCTATGTACGCGATTTTGGTGTTCGAATCGAACACCAGAACCTTGTCAAGCTGCAAAAAAAGCAGCTTTTAATTCTTGTCCCAGCGTTCATTTTGTTGTAAATGAATGAATGCAAAATAGAGATTGATTGGTTGATTGAATACGCCATGTACGATTTTTTTTTCGAGTAGTTTTCGAATAGTCTAGATCCTCTATGGCGTGCGCAATCGAACGTAAGGTTTGGGCAAAAGTGCCATGGGGTGGGTTCGATCCGGCCGGGTCGCGGCGGCCGCATTCCGATGGGGGGCGGAATGCAAAAAACTCGCTCGTGTCACGCGTGCATTGACGGCACGTTAAAGATCCCCTGGTTGTCGAAATTAATCAAAAAGTAATCTACCGCTACGGTGTGCCTCGATCGTGTCGAGGTTGTTGCACGTGAAACTCTCGAATTCGTTTGTTTTTTAGGTGCGATAAATTGCGTCCCGGACGGCCATAGAAAGATGAAACGCGAGAAGTTACGGTAGTAGAGCGTGCGCTGTTGTACAATGACTGAGGGAGCCGTGGTTTTTCTCCTCCTGAGCCGCGATCATTCGCACGTCTCCGAAGATCTCCTGGTATGCGAACAAACGGCTTGTTGTTGATTCTGAATTCTCAATTCGGACTTTGAATAAACAATGCCTCGAAAAGTCCGGTGTTACGTCATAAGCGTGCTAACGTTCTGTAATACGAAGGTGTGAACATTGTTTTATATTAACGGTGATCGTCCCGAACTCTTGAGTGCGCGCTTTTTGGGAAACTGAACTATAGAACGGCAATCTTAGGGTAGCACATCTTATGACGTCGCATATATCTCGGGAAAAGTGGTGCTATAGTCTTAAGATTTCTACTAAGCAGACGTGACCTGACTGTGCTCATCGGCTTGGATTTCGCAACATGTGCCCGAATGTTACTAATTACGCAGTTAATTAGAATATTTTAGTAGCTTATCGTATTTTTTTTTCTTGCTGATATAGTGCCCGCCTAGCCTCGTGCCCCATCATCAGGAACGGCAGTGGCCTGGATGTGAGTAATGTTTTGAGTATTCCGCGTAACGAGAAACACCCTGTGTACATATCGGCCAGATGTCGTCTTTCGGTCGACGGTTTGTCGCCGTCTGCCTTTTTCCCGCTGTAAAAACGGTTCCGACAAGCCGCGTTCTTTCACTCCGGACTTGTTTTTGCAGCACTGACGACGAAACGCTTCGTGTGTACGCAGCTGTGTCAACATGTGAAAGTCAAGCTGTACGAGGCTTTTATTGCCTTGCGCGTGGCTTTCATTCGTTGTTTCCTTTTCTCGAGATTACACACAGATGTACGATCAGAATGTGGGGGTGACGAACCTGTGAAACAAGGTAAAAACGAACCTGTACGCAGACTTGCGGATTGTCGTTTCCCTCCCCGAAAGCGAAGCGGTGGAGTTTTTTATTGCCGTTTGTGTGGCGTTTTCCGTTTTACATAACGCTCAAAATTACGCGATAGCGCATGGGTCACGAACCCGCTAAGCGGAGTAAATGAACGCTTACGCAAGGTCGCGGGTACGTCTCCCGCCCTTGGCTGCGCTACCTTGCGATGGGGGCGAAACGCGTGAAAACTCTCGTATCTTTTACTGGGTCTTGTGTGCACTCTGAAGAACCGCCAGAAAGTTATGAGAGCTTTAACCTGCCCGTAAATTTATTACCGTTTGTGGAGTACCAAGTTGACTGGATAGATCTGTAGCAGCACCGAGGCAGCAACACTGGTAGCGACAGCTTTGGACGCATATATTTTAACCACAGATCGAACAAAGCTACTATTGCAGGCACCTATCGTATTTTACTTAACTGCTGGTGCAGAGCCTTCGTAGCGATAAACACGTTAGCGTGCGTGCAGTGCTTTTCAGATCCCCTTCGACGAGAACACTCGGGCGACACGAAAAATGTCTCCTCAAGCTGTAGTTGGACAAAGCGTCACGAGATGTCGCTACCAGATTTGATGACTTCCTTTTCTTTTTCCTTTTTTTTTAAACAAGGTAGGACATCAGGAAGTATGATAGCAAGAGATTGGTGGCGCCACCCACTGCCCCGTTACAAAGGGTACGCTCATAACATGCATCCATCCATCCTTCCACTCGGACCTCTCCCTCTCCTCGTCTTCAATGAAGTTTATTTTCTCGTCCTCCTGCTCGTAGATCATGGAGGCTTTGCGGTTTCTCTGAACGTTAAAAAATTATTATTATTATTATTATTATTATTATTATTATTATTATTATTATTATTATTATTATTATCTAGACCACGTTTTGCGGGGCGTTAGCTGCGTGTAGTGCGCCAATCATTATCATCTACCGGGATCGTTGCAGGCATAGGTATAGCATAGATGACTGTATACAATATAGAGATGAATTAATGAAGGTGAAAGTACCACGAGGCAGAATGCTAGACTTCGGTATATATGTAGCAAAACCTGATTAGATCAATTGCAAGCTTGATGACCTATTTCTCGCCGCCCCGTTTGGAGTGGGATGGCAATAAAAGTCATCCATCATTATCGTCTGCCGTCCATGGCTCCGATAGACCTATAAAACCGTAAACGATAAAAATTTTTGTTACAGAGAAGCTGCAACTCGCTATAGCGCGTCTCTCTCCTGTACACAGCCCAGGCCTTTCATGACTTCGGCACGTACAGTCGCGATCGATTTGAAGGTGATCGCTCGAGCGGCGACTGAAACAAGGAGCAGCGCCACCCTACGTCATCGCCGTCAGTCGAGAGGGAAGCATCAGATAGCTCCCCTCTCTCTCTTTTGCTGTTCCCTGAGCAGCTGTCACTCCCGTCGCCCTTCACGAGACAACCTGCGAATTCATTTCGGTTACCTTACCAGCTTTTGCACAGAGGCGTCATTGTTAGCCAAGATATGCATGAGACATCGACGCACACACATCATTGCCATGAAAGGGAAACAAACAAAAATGTTGCGAGTTAGTCTTGGGGGCGACGGTTGCAGCCTGGAAGGGCATAAAAGGGGAAGAAGGCAGCGAATTTTTATCTTCGCAGTTCTGAAATCGGCCGCTATGCTGCTTGGAAGGCCCGCCGGTCGATGCTCGCGCGATCACCTTCAAATTGATCGCGACTGTACATTAAGACGGTACGGCGTTTCGAAATTGGGCGGAAGAGGATTTGTTGTCGAAGCTAGCGCAAGGAGTACTTTTCAGTGTAGAGAAACGCCCACGTCAAACGGCAACTGCACTAAAGCGGAATCGCCGTTTCCGTCCGTCATCGTAATTCAACGTGAAATTGGCGACAGCAAGACCTGTCCCCCCTGTAGTCGATATGTGACGGGTTCTGGAGAGCGGCGCGCGGGTTCACCGGGATGAGGTTAGCGTAAAGTGGAGGAAGATGGTATACGAACGTGTCTGGTGTGGGTGTACGGACGTCATATTTGCAAGGGAAGGGGGCATGACGTCAGCAGCAAGAGCTATAGCGCTGTACCTCTTCCGTGCGACTTTTTTATAACTCTGTTTCCGAGCTCAGTAAATCTTTTTTTTTCTTCTCGCGCTAATTGTTTGTTCCTAGAGGAGCTCCCAACTGCTACGTTGCTCTCGCGGACGTACTGTCGAGGTAGATGTGTGAAAAAAAAGGAAAATGAGGGAAAAAAGGTTCACAGACGATTACGATACTCCCTAATGTGAAATTTGATCGCAGCTCTATACGTGTTCTCATTTGGCGATATACTGAGCTGAGGCAATGAATTTGAGAGAGACATGTAGCAGAGTCGGCGATCGTTCAAAATCTGATCTGCGGGTCAAGCGCGTCGGCTTTTCTACGTGACTCGTCGAGGGTTCCAGTGTAATCGCTGGTGGAGCGTGGCTTCCGGAAAGTACTACAAAATCCGCGTCGAGCATACAATCATAATCCAAAACAATCGCAGACTACGACAGTCGAAACACGCGCGAACAAGACCAAACCAAGCAAACCAAACAAGCACGAGCGAGAGCTGACGCGAGGAGACGATAGTACGAAACGAGCGGTCAGGCTGAGACCAGTCACGAGCACGCATCGAGCGGTTGGGCGGGTCCGCACGACACCAGTTTGCCGCGCGCACGTCACTGCAGGGGCCGCTCTCATTGGTCTCCGCGGTTCGCGGCTTTCGTATCCATGGAGGAAGGGAAAAATATAGGAGGGAGAATTACGTCACGCAGCCAGCCTTGGCAAGCGAGCGTTCCGTGAAAGCCAGTGGTGGTCCAACACGTGACATCTTGCGTTGAGATCACGGAGCAAGAATCGAGATTTGCTGGGACGTTTGGTTCCCAGTAGTTATGCCAGTAGTTTGTTCGGTGTGCGCTTGTTCAGCTGCCCTGCCGTGGCTCTGCCTGCAGAGAGGGAACACCAAAACTAACCGCACACTTTGACGTGCGATCACGTGTTGGGCCACGAGGTTTGGCTTCCATCGCGTTGCGGTATGCTCCCTCCTATCTTTTTTTCCTTCCGCCATGTTCATGTCCCGCTCCACGTTCGCTCTTTTGTCTCTCGCTCGGCTACGCCGCAGGAACGGGTGCCTTAGAACTGCGCTCTAAAAGAAAACGCCTTTATATTTTCTGCGTTCGCGAATGTACTTACGCAACATAGAATAAACGAAAAGGTGAAAGCTTCATAAGAAAATTATAATAATAATAGAATAAACGAGGCAGTTGTGAGCGCTAGAGAAGAGGGAGCCGCATTAGCGCTAATTGTCTCTGGCTTTTATGCTGTATGCATCCTCTGGCCGCAACCGCTCCTATCTCGTAACGTTTATATTAAGGTCTTTTTTTTTTTGCATTCAAGACTATCAGCCATGCCGCTAAGTTATATGATCACAATGCGGGTATAGCAACCAGAATAATCTGCAGAAGGAGGGTGTTTGAATCCCACCGATGGCAACGGTTGTTGTGGTCGCACCGATGGTACGACCTGTTGGGAACTCGGCGCTGACGCCCGTGGTTGCACCTGGGTCGCAAGCCCCAAGGGTAGCGTTGGCCTGGCGGCCTGGGGTACAACTGGAAGCATCCGAAGGTCCCGGCAAAGCATGAGTCGACTGGTAACAACAAAACAACTTGTTTATTTTAACATCGCAAAGAGTTGGCGGTCAGGTTGACCGAAGTAGAGAGACGGGAGAGCACTTTACTCAACATAAGAAATCGGAGCCCTCCTTTTGCGTCCGGGGGCAGCTGCTTTTATACTCTCGCAGTTGAGGGCAAGAAGGAACCCCTCAATAGACGAGCACGTGATTGTACAATGAGATAAGGTGACGCATACTGTCGTAGCGCCGCTGGTCGGGCACAAAGACTGGGAGGAGAAGGTAACTCCTACTCTCGTAGCGCCTTCGGTCGGGCACAATGGCTGGGAGGAGAAGGAGACTTCTACTCTCGTAGCGCCTTCGGTCGGGCACAATGGCTGGGAGGAGAAGGTGACTTCTACTCTCGTAGCGCCTCCGGTCGGGCACAATGGCACATACACTCACACACGCACATGAAGACACGTGGCATCGGAACATGCCTGGACGCGCTTGGCGGGGAGCGTAGCGGCGACGCCGAACGGGCCAAAATGTCTGCCGCTTTGTTGCAGTCGCGCCGGCTAAACCGCGCGTCGTAGGCGAAACGTAACAGACCGCCCCGCCGGGGGAAGGAGATCCCGATGGACAGGGGACTGCATCCGCTGTCCGGAGGGATGTCGCTCGATGATGCTCATAACCGAAGTCGGGCGTCCCTCGACGTTTCTTGAGCGCAGCGCACAGAGAAGGCCTCGTTCTCTCGTTCAGGTTCGCACGGGACACTGCAAAGTGACTTCGGGAGAGTTCACATTTTTGTTCTCGTTCCCGGCAAGCGTTAGAACTACGCTGAAACTCAACCGCTCAGTCAGCAAGCACGGCACAACCCTCACTAAGCCCTGCCAGGCTCTTTCCCCTTTTATACCACTGCCTATAGTTCCTTACAGTAGTCTAGCATCACTCAGAACGCGTCCACAAATTGGAAAATTGCACTAGAAAGCATATCATCACTTCGAAACACTAAACAAAAGCAATATGTTAAAAAAATCCTGCCTCAGGAAGAAAAACATCAGTAACAAACAATTTTGAGGCTGATTCCTACGTTAGGGGCTTCGACTCAAGCCATCGGCGTTACCGTTGAGACTCCCCTTTTTGTAACGCACCTCAAAGGAATATTGTTGCAAAGCGAGGCTCCAGCGCAGGAGGCGGCCATTTTTTGGGAGAGATGGTCTGCAGCCATTGGAGAGGGCAGTGATCCGTCTCAATGATAAACCTCGAGCCGGCTAGATAGCATGACAATTTCTGAACGGCCCACACGAGACATGCACACTCTTTCTCGGTGGCGCTATACGCCTGCTCACGACTGGTCAGCTTACGACTAGCATACAGGACGGGGTGTTCTACTTCTCCATTTTCCCGTTGGCACAGTACAACGCCCATGCCTCGCTCACTAGCATCGCACTGAACAACGAACCCTTTTGTATAGTCTGGCGATCGTAGCACAGGCTGCAGGCTTGTTAGGGCACTCTTTAGGGCGCTAAAAGCTCTTTCCTTTGTCTCGTCCCAGACGACTGTTTGAGGCTCTGTCTTTCTTAGAGCATCCGTCAGGGGAGCCGCGATATCAGAGTACCTGGGGATGTACCTCTGATAGTAGCCGGCGACACCTAAGAACGACCGAATATCGGTCTTCGTGCGCGGTTGCGGGAAGTCTCGCACAGCGGCCACCTTTATTTCAGAGGGGCGGCGACGACCCTGACCAATCACGTGACCGAGGTAGACAACCTCGGCCTGTGCTAACTGGCACTTAGGAGCCTTGACTGTCAAGCCCGCTTCGCGCAGGTGGGTTAGCACTGCCCGCAAGTGTGCCATATGCTCAGACCAGGATGCGGAGAATATCGCTACGTCGTCTAGATACGGTAAAGCGAATTCTTGCTGTCCCCGCAACACTTTATCCATGAGGCTTGAAAAACAGTATGGCGCGTTCTTCAAACCAAAACTCAACACTTTAGGACGGAATGTTCCCATTGGTGAAATGAACGCCGCATACCTACTAGCCTATTCTGTAAGTGGAACCTGCCAATAACCCCTGACAAGATCTAGGGTGGAAATAAACTGAGCGCTACTAACTTTCTCAAGGCGCTCCTCGATGTTAGGGATCGGATAAATTTGATCCTTAGTGATGGAATTAAGCCTGCGGTAGTCGACGCAAGGACGAGGTTCCTTGCCCGGTACCTCAACTAAAATCAAAGGGGAGGTATAATCACTCTCACCTGCCTCAATAACACCGAGCTGTAGCATTTTCTTTACCTCAGCCTCCATAATATCGCTCTGGCGGGGTGACACCCGGTACGCCTTGGATCGTACTGGCTCTGGGGAGGTAAGTTCTATGTCATGAGTAAGGGCAGAAGTCCTACCAGGCTTCTCAGAGAACAGACCTTGAAACTCTTGTAATAGCTGGTGTAGTTCGGTTTTCTGCTCAGGCGACAGCGATGCTCCACTGACTAAGTCACTAATGACTTGACCGGTGTCTTCCCTGTTCGTCACTGAGCCTAGTCCCGGAAGCTCGACCGGGAGCTCTTTAGGAACGTTTACCATCATGCACACCACTGCTTCCCTTTGTCTATAAGGTTTGAGCAGATTACAGTGGTAAACTTGCTGTGCTTTCCGCTTTCCTGGCAGACTTACCACGTAGTTAACGTCCGACAGTTTCTGAACAATTCGTGCTGGGCCCTCCCACTGCACGTCTAGTTTGTTGTTTAGCGATGTGCGCAATATCATGACCTCATCGCCCACCTCAAAACGACGGGCCCTGGCTGTCCGATCATAATAAACCTTGGCCCTCTGCTGGGCCTTTGCCATTGCTTCACCTGACAACTCCTGTGCCCTTCTTAAGCGTTCGAGGAGCTTAAGCACGTACTCCACCACGACTGGGTCGTCGCCCCTGCCTTCCCACGATTCTCGAAGCATGCGAAGCGGAGACCGAAGCGAGCGACCGTACACCAGCTCAGCTGGCGAAAACCCCGTAGCCGCATGCGGCGCGGTCCTTAATGCAAACATCACCCCAGGCAGACACAGCTCCCAGTCAGTTCGATGTTCAAAACACAATGCTCTCAACACGCGCTTCATGACGGAGTGGAGCTTCTCAACGGAATTCGACTGGGGGTGGTACACTGAGCTGTGTAACAGCTTTACCCCACACCTTTCGAGAAAAGTTGTCGTCAAAGCGCTAGTAAACACTGTGCCCTGATCTGATTGGATTTCCGCAGGAAAACCAACTCGCGCAAATATGGACAGTAGTGCATTGACTATCTCAACTGAGCTGAGTTCTTTAAGCGGCACTGCTTCAGGGAACTTTGTCGCTGGGCAGATCACAGTCAAAATGTGTCTGTACCCCGTGGCTGTTACCGGCAGAGGTCCCACTGTATCAATAACGAGCCGTCTAAAAGGCTCCGTAATGATAGGTACCAATTTCAACGGCGCCCTTGATTTGTCCCCTGGTTTGCCCACCCGCTGACAGGTGTCACATGTCCTCACGAAATGGTCTGCGCCCCGAAAACACCCTGGCCAATAGTACTCTTGCAAGAGACGGTCCTTAGTTTTCTTAACTCCAAGGTATCCGGACCACGAACCCCCATGCGACAAGCGCAACAGATCCTGACGATAGCATTAAGGAACGATCAGCTGATCGAACTCCACTCCTCTGCGGTCTAGATACTTCCGGTACAGGACTCCACCTCTTTCCACAAAACACGCATTTTTCCTGGCGATACCTTCCTTGACATTGCAGCGTATGTTTTCTAGGCTACCATCCTTCTTTTGCTCGGCTATCAAAGCCGACCGACTGACTTTTAGCAACCTATCAAGTCCGTCTGACGTAGGCGCGATGAGCAAATCTGCAGATAGCTCTTCTAACTTTCCCTTATCGGGCATTTCCTCTCCAGTATCTGGCGCCTTCAACGTTACAGACTCAATTTTATTCAGTTCGGGCGTGCTCTGATATCGGCTTGCTGCGCCTCTGACCCTTTTTCATTGTTTGATAACGTCGGCCCCGCAACTACCGCCTTTGCAGCGAGCTCCCGAACCTTCGACCTGGTTAAGGCCTGAACACTAGCTTCACCAAACAAAAGCCCCTTCTCGCGCAGGAGGTGATCGGACCTGTTCGAAAATAGGTACGGGTACTGAGGGGGCAGCATAGATGACACTGCCGCCTCCGTCTCAAGCGCTCCGAAAGGTCCTTCAATAAGCACCTTTGCTACTGGCAGACACACGCTATGAGCTTCCACGGCTTGCTTGATCCATGCGCACTCGCCCGTGAACATATGGGGTTCTACGTAAGACGGGTGAACTACATCCATCGTAGCTGCGGAATCCCGAAGCACTCGGCACTCTTTCCCGTTCACGAGGAGGTCTCGCATGTAAGGCTCGAGAAGCTTCATGTTCTCGTCAGTGCTGCATAATGAAAAAAACACAACTTTTGGTGTTGTTTCCGGACACTGCGCCGAAAAGTGACCCGGCTTCTGGCACGTATAACAAACGCGCGCTCTCCTCATCTCGAACCGCTTTCTGCGTTTGGCTGCCGCCGTCTCCTTACGTTCTGTCGGACTGCTTTCGCTCGCATCCGCACTACGCGTGTTCCCCTTTGCTCTCATGGGTGTGAACTTCGGCCTCTCAAACTTCGATCCAAATTCACCCTTTTGACCGTCCTTAGCTCCGCGAGCCCGACGCGTCACAAACTCCTCGGCTAGCTCAGCGGCTTTAGCCACCGTACAAACGTCTGGCCTATCCAAGACCCAGTACCGCACGTTCTCAGGTAACCGACTATAAAACTGTTCCAGCCCGAAGCACTGCAGAACTTTATCGTGGTCACCAAACGCTTTCTCTTCTTTGAGCCACTCCTGCATGTTTGACATAAGCCTGTACGCAAACTCTGTGTATGACTCACTTCTGCCTTTCTCATTTTCCCGAAACTTCCGACGGAACGCCTCCGCAGACAGCCGGTACTTTTTTAGCAGACTCGATTTCACTTTGTCGAAATCCTCTGCCTCCTCTCTATCCAAGCGAGCGACTACGTCGGCCGCCTCGCCGGGTAACAAAGTGAGCAAGCGCTGTGGCCACGTTTCCCGAGAGAACCCCTGCTTCTCGCACGTTCGCTCAAAGTTAACCAGGAACAAACCAATGTCCTCTCCAAGCTTAAACGGCCGCATCAGGTCAGTCATTTTGAACAATACGCGTTCTCCTGCACCGTGTGCCTGACTTCCATTACGAGCGCGTTCCATCTCTACCTCGAGACGCTTCATTTCCAAAGCATGTTCGCGCTCTTCTTTTTCTTTCTGCTCTTTAAGTTCGCGCTCCTGTTTCTCTTTTTGCTCTTTTAAGTTCGCGCTCCTGTCTTTTTGACCTCTCCTCAATAGTCTCAAGGCATTCCGACAGCTCGTCATCCTCAGCCTCTAACTCAAGAATAGCCTTTAGCAGTTCTGGTTTTCTGAGTTTGTCCGAGACATCCAGACCCAACTCTCTTGCAAGCTCCAACAATTTCGGTTTGCGCAACGACTTCAAATCCATGGCTGCTCTGAATGCTGCTTTCTCTACTGCTTACTATTGTCTTGCCGCAAACTAACCCGGCAGCAACGACAACCACAATTACCAGCTCTGTTTCTGACACTAACAAAAGCCTGACAAAGCTCAGAAGAAGAAAGTCCCGCACTCGCCAAACCTCGCAGGCAGGAATTCAGCGCAGTCGTTCCGCTGCAGGCAACCAGTCATCACACAGGGCTCGTTGCACTGCTCCCGGATCGTCGTTGAGCTGTTCAGCATACAGTCAACTGCATCTCTTCGCTGCTGGCCTCCGTTGTCGCGATCTCACCGCTGGCAGACAGTTGTTTGAATCCCACCGATGGCAACGGTTGTTGTGGTCGCACCGATGGTACGACCTGTTGGGAACTCGGCGCTGACGCCCGTGGTTGCACCTGGGTCGCAAGCCCCAAGGGTAGCGTTGGCCTGGCGGCCTGGGGTACAACTGGAAGCATCCGAAGGTCCCGGCAAAGCATGAGTCGACTGGTAACAACAAAACAACTTGTTTATTTTAACATCGCAAAGAGTTGGCGGTCAGGTTGACCGAAGTAGAGAGACGGGAGAGCACTTTACTCAACAGAAGAAATCGGAGCCCTCCTTTTGCGTCCGGGGGCAGCTGCTTTTATACTCTCGCAGTTGAGGGCAAGAAGGAACCCCTCAATAGACGAGCACGTGATTGTACAATGAGATAAGGTGACGCATACTGTCGTAGCGCCGCTGGTCGGGCACAAAGACTGGGAGGAGAAGGTAACTCCTACTCTCGTAGCGCCTTCGGTCGGGCACAATGGCTGGGAGGAGAAGGAGACTTCTACTCTCGTAGCGCCTTCGGTCGGGCACAATGGCTGGGAGGAGAAGGTGACTTCTACTCTCGTAGCGCCTCCGGTCGGGCACAATGGCACATACACTCACACACGCACATGAAGACACGTGGCATCGGAACATGCCTGGACGCGCTTGGCGGGGAGCGTAGCGGCGACGCCGAATGGGCCAAAATGTCTGCCGCTTTGTTGCAGTCGCGCCGGCTAAACCGCGCGTCGTAGGCGAAACGTAACAAGGGCCATACCTACTGGATCCGCCCGTGTAGCATTGAAGTTCCGTGAAGCCATGCGCAAGGAAGCGGTCCCTGGGAAACGAGCCGTCAGCACCCGTGGCGTGATGCGGCATTGCATTGCCTATCGCGCTCGCCGCTTTTGTTCGGCAGCCCAAGTGTTTATTTCGCTTCCCGGGCGCAGGTCCCGATAAACATTCTGAGACTACACATATGCTGGCAAGGGTATGACTGTATACGCGCGAGACGTTGTTGCGCGATCTCTTCTACCACGCAAAAAGATAGTAAGAGAGAGAGAGAGAGAGAGAATGTCGTCTGATTTCTGTGTGTATATACAGGCTGCGGCGCGTGCAATGATTTCCCATTGTTCGCCCGGCGGCTGTGGCAGGCAGCACTCTCGCTTCCGTCCGTAGAGAGATCGGAGGCGCCATCTGTGTAGCTGTCCGGCCGAACATTTCCGACTCAAAAAATGGCTCTTCGTGCACGTTTTGACCGACCAGGACGGTGGCGCGTGGATGTAAGGGCTTGTAACTCCGACGTGCCAGTGAAAAATCAAAGGCGAAGTTTGCGGCGAAGCCGTCGCTCAGGTTGTTCGAGCAGGAACACGCGGAAAGACGTGCAACGATGGAGTCGCCGGAGAGACTCTCTTTCCACGGGCCTCCTTGCTGCAACTATTGGACGCAGCGTTGACGAACTCCACCCGGGCGCTCCCGCGCCCTCGAGATTGCTTGCGTCAGCCACGCGACCTATGGAGGCCTTTAAGGAACACCACTAGCAGCTGGGAGAGGGAGAGAATTGAAGAAGCGGGAGAGAAAGCGCGAGCTGCCGGTTGGGCGGACTCGTCGGCAATACCCGCACGACCAGAAATGCGCACAATTTCAGTCCACGTGCGTGACAGTCTCGTCGTGCCACAAGCCTGCCCTGCAGAAGTTTGCGACGTGCGTCAGCAAAGATGACACGGGGAAAGGGAACGGCTGGAATGGCGTCCGTCGCTCCGTGCACCGGTCGCGGGCGCCAGTATAGTATTTATTTGCCTACCAGCTGGCTGCGAGTGCACGTGGACTCTGAGATCGGAAACTTTCGATGACCCGGCGAGCGTGACGCTGGCGTCGTTTTGCACTGCACTATCTCCCGCTGTGCGAAACGGCAAATCACTTTGTCCTATGAGCCAAGTAGGCGCGTGCGCTTTTTCCATTGTTTACGCCGAAGTTGACACGCGCTAGCGTCATCGGTGGGGACCGTCGCCCGGCTTTCGGACCCTTGCGACGGCCGCCTGTTTCGTTTGAATCTGTCCACCGCGGCAGCGCGCTCGCGCGCGTGACAAACTTGCGCGACGCCTGCGTAGAATGTGCTTACATCTCCGGGCGCACGCAGCAACGTTGTTCACGGTCGCGATAGAGCGCTGCTTTTGGCTTGCTGCCTGTACTCGGGTGTACTGGGAGTTGACCTTGACCGATTCTCTTAGCTGTGTTTGCGTCTTTTGTTTCTCTTTTTGTTTTCTTTTGGATAAAGAAACTAAGCTGGTTGTCGGGTGCGCGGCATCGTTTTGCAATTGCTGGCGACGTCCTTTGTTTTGCGCGGGTGTAGAATCTTTGCAAGCTGCTGCAGCGATACAGTCGATTAAGCGATTAAATGACTCGCGTTCGAAGATGAAAAAGGTGTGTTGTGTCGTGTCGACGCACTCGGCCAGCTCTGGTCAAACGTGCATGATGCAAGCATCGACTATTAAGCAGCAAATGAAAAGAACAGTGACGTCATTTGAGGGTGAAACCAGGCTAAGGCGGAAACTATACGCCTCGTTATCGTTGTCGGGACACTTCGAAGTAAGGAGGACTATTCAAGTGTCTTACAGCGCTGCCGTACATGTTTCGTAGGAGGAGGAGGGGAATGTGGTCTGCAGGACCATGGTCGTAGGTCGAACAGTGACATATACTTTCGGCTTAAAAGGAAGAGCACGAGTCCGTCGCCCGTTCAGCGGGCGCACGGGAGTCGCATGCACATGCGCGGCGCTTTGCTCTTGTACACAACTACACAAGGGACGCGAACCGTTGGCGACATGCTGCGCTAGGGCTGCACTAGAAAAGGGAAATGGCAGTCTCCCGAGAAACAGTATTTCAGACTGCACGTTATATCGCGAGCGCTCCGCAGTTGCGAAGGTTTCGCCTCGTGGTGCGGAGCCGATTGCCACGACGCCGCTAGCACGCGCGCAGCTGCACATGTGGTCAGTTGAACGCTCTTGGGGACTTGGACGGCGTCTGCGCGTCGTGATGTGTGGTACGTAGAGCGATCCGCACGGGCGGCGAGGCGTTGAGTTTTGCGGTTTCTTTAGCTGGGCGTCCGGCAGCAGCAGCTCTGCTTAGGCAGGAAACCCCGCAAAGGCGACACTGCGCATGCGCGGCGGTGCGCAGGACTATACGCACGGTCTCTTGCGTGCGCCCGCAGATTTTCAAAGGCTGCGTATAGCGTCCGCTCCGGAGTTTGCGGGACGTTTTCGCGTGTCCACGCGAGCGCATTTTTCTATGTTGCGCCGGCCGAAGATAGACTCCGGCTTTTGATTTGACTCCGCGACAGCTGATATTGGCTACACTGTTTTCAGAAGCTGGCATATGGCGGCCCTGAGTAGCACAGTATATACCGGCTGGGTCCGCCTAACTGTTGCCGTTTCATGCGCGCGCGCTCCCCCGCGCGTATACGCACGACCTCGCGCGCTGCGTGTGTGGGTGTTTGCGGACGCCCAGCTAAAGCTGTCTAATCTCGCCGAGAAAGGTTATTGGCCTCGCGAGGGCGACCACTGGAGAGAGACCGGCGCCGCTATCACTGTGACGTGCATAGAAAAGTGACATCACGTGTCTGTATAGCGTTCTCGCTTATTTCGCGCCTTTGCCGCAGCCAATTCTCGCTGGCTGTGCAATTGAAGTGTTCACCGTACGGTTTTGGATGAGCTGTCTCATTCCCCAAAGCACTTTAATTGCCCATCGCTCTTACAGCATGTTTTACTGCTCGGTAGCGCAGTGCCGGAAGTTTCGACCGAGCCTGGTGTGCGTTTTCGCGCGTACCCAAAATTGTAGCGGCAGCGAGATTGCCCGGCCAATAAAGTCGCCGAAAAGAAAATAATGTGGGGATCGTATAAAAGTCGAGTAAGCGATGCATGCACACAGACAGGGTGTTGTGCTCGAAGTGACATCAATCAGAATGCCCTGCGCGGAGATGTGTGCGACTTCCATGCATGCACGCGTCGGCAAGCGTGGATTGAGGAGGCAAAAAAATATGAGCATGCATTTGAAGTTCCACGTATCATACCAGACCGGGGATAAATCGTTGTCCCGCGATAATTCTGGCGATAGTGGCACAGCCGCACTCCCAGCGACGCGCATATTGTGAACAGTGTTGTTTCCTGCCTCGAAAGTTTGTGTAGTTTCTTTTGTGAACGATCATGCGAACTGAATAACCAATTGTGAAAGCACCATCAGGGTCGCTCTCTCGCTCGCGTTTTAAAAAAAATATTGCGCTACACACTATCACTGAGATGTACGCGCTAGTGTGCAGACGAGGTGCCGCGCATACAACGCTTAAAACGTGCAAACGTAACTCGATATTTAAGCGCGGCTGATGTGCCGAATCCTTCGGGCCGTTATCACGGGATGTCGCTCTACGTCATGGATAGATTCCAGCAGATGGCACCAGGGTGCGTCCTCGAGGTCAACCCACAGGGCTGGAACTCCGCAATGTGTGTCTGACCTGAATATCCATCTACAGGTATACATAGTTGGGCATATAGATGCAAGCAGTTACATAATTTTGGGGCCGGCCTTGCGCGGTGTCGCCGGCTGGTGCACGTGGCTGGCAAAAGCCGCGTTTTCGATGGCCGCCGCATCCGGCGACTCCGCGCTTGGGTTGCCCAAGGTCATCCCGCGCCAGCTGGCGATGACGCCAAGTATTTTGAGAGCGTCTATGTGTACCGGTCCCGTTGTGTTCGTCGGTGAACAACTGCGTGCCATTCTAAAAGGCAGCTATGTGACTCCTCAACCATGGTATAGTTCTGTGCCAGGTTTTTCGACTTCAAAGCCGCCCGAATTCAGTAAGTGGAAATTGTGGCCTCCGTTTTCTCTAGTAATAATGATTGTTTTCCAGCCAAATGAGTGGACTTTCGAAAGAATGCCATACTGAATGACCTAATCAAAGCCCGGCTGTTTACTTAAAATACATGTATTGTGCAATGTGCGTGAATTTAACGATAGAGAGTTTTAGATCAGGGGGCCCTAACGCCTTGCGTCCCCCTGATCTAAAACTCTGTAATGTCGTAAGTGTGTATACGCTGTTTACAGCAGCCGCTTACGCTCACGTTATACACGACTGTCGCATCAGCCTTCTGAAGCGCCTGCGAATACGTTCGTTACAATAAGGAGTCGCGTTCGCTCGCATTGACGCATGCAACAACTTGCCGAAAACGGAACAGCAAAGTCGAGCTTCACTAAACCTCACAGCAACCGAGATTGCGCCGTTCGTATTTGCGACGACGCGGGAACGTTCGGCTGTTCGGTTCACTGAAAAAGTCGTCCTAGCCGACGTGTCATTTTTTTTTTCTTTTTTCACAAAGATCAAAACCAATCTGCAGTCCGGAACTACGGCGTGCCTCATAATCCGATTGTGGTTTTGGCACGTATACGGCCCCATAATTTTGCCAGCACTTCCGCCGCGATGCGACCTGCCATGCGAGGCGATGACAATGTTCAGCCCTCTCATAAGTTATGAACAATGACACACAGCAACGTCTCAAGCAAACACGTCTGTCTCCCTGCGTGTTCTGTGGACTGTGCGCAGACAAACAGTAGGGGTGCGCGCGAGGTAACGTTCAACGTCAACTCGCCACTCTCGTATTGGACTGAACGTTGAAGAAATTAAGCATTCCCCCTCAAAGTCACCGCTAATTATAGTCAGTTTAGCAAAGGAAACGGCACAGAAAGCTTCGCTTACATCGACTCTCACAGTGCGTGGGATCCGCATAATTTTTTTGTGTCGTTTTTACGGTGATAAGCAAACACCTTGAACTCTATAATAAAAGTGGGCGTATATAGACGAGGCTCGATGCTTGAATAGCCGGCGGACCACTTACACGACGATGCTCGTATACAGGTTTGGTGATTGCTGTGCCGGCGGGGCACCGAGAGATAGAAAACGCGACCCCGCTGTCCCGACCAAGCGTTCTATGGACTAAACTTGAGGTGGTATGCACCGTATAGGGTCGCCCTATAGCGTTTCCAGTTACAGCTTGCATGTCTGTGTAATTTCTTGTCAAAAGGCGTCGTAAATGCAAGGTGTTTTCGAGCTTAGTCTGTGTCTGCCTTTATCTGCATGTCCGAATCCCCCAGCGAACCTGTCGCCGCTCACCTTAGCGGCAGTACGCTTCGCTTGCGTAAGCCGACTCTGGCAGTGCGTCTTCAAATGGAGAAGTAGTAACTCTGCCCTCGAGATGAAGGAAGAACCCGATCTTCACTGTCGCGTCTGCAGCTTGTCTGCGCATACTTTCGTGACGTCACGCTTCTGCGGCTTGTATACGCGCGTATTTGTGACGCCACAGTTATGCAGCTTGTATGCACGTACCTTCCTGAGGCGTCGCGCTGCTGCAGTTTGTCCAGATACGTCTTCGCGATGTAACACTTCTTGCCTAGATTTTAGGTCGACTGAACGCCCAATATCGTTCTGTTGCCTCGCTATTGAACATTACCTTGTGTCTTCTGCACATCAAGCTTCACATACGTACTCTTCCAATTTGTCGTCTAAGCCCTAGTGCAATCATTCGTCGCAAGTCGCATCCGCCATTGCTGAACGGGGCACGCAATGCCATCTGCAAACCGCAGGTTGGCGAAATGCTCCCAGTTGATCCTGACTTTTAATCATCCGCATTGCAGCAACTTGATTACATCTTCCAGTCGTGCGGTGGATTGCGTGCCGGCAAAGTACGCATCTACGAATTCAGTATACAACAAAAGGAAGCACATATAAGGCAAACCCTTCTGCGCATCTCCGCGTGTTACTTCCACAGCTGTACTCCATATATTTTTTTTGTTGTTGTTAATGATACAGTGTGACGTCATCCGCTTTAGAAGCATTGAAAGCATAGCTAGTCGGTGTGAATTCGTTCTGTCTATAAACAGCGCAGGGAAGACGGTACCGGCTATGTGAAAAAAAGCAAGGGACTTAATATTGCGTGAACAACACCTCGAAGCTTGTCATCGTTGCCGTATATATGTAGTCGTCGTCGTCGTCAAGCATATTTTGACTGCAGTTTATGGCGGGGACGAATTTATTTCGTCTGCACACTATACGCCGTAAGCGGCCACGTATACAGTGCGTGGCGTAAGCGCGCATTAAAGCTCGTATGCGAACGCCTTTGACGGTGCACAAAGCAGCGACTCGTCCCTCTAAATTCTTTGTGTGCGCATCGACGCCCCCCAGCGCCCGTTGTCGACCGCCTGCCGAGTTTCGCGAAAGGTTCGGAACCTCGCGAATGGCCGAGTCGGATGCCGCAGCGCCGTCGTTTTCAGAGCGCTTCGCTTTTCGCGAGGCTGTGTGAATGCGAATCGATGCGTACACGGGCGCATGAGAATAAGCCCGCCTTTTCTTGAGCCCCGCTCGGTTCCCTGACGCGAGCGTATACCGTTTGAAGAGAGATCGCCAGCGCGTGCATTATATGGCACCAGCGAGCACCCGTTTATATGGGATAGCGGCCGCGTTGCTTGCCAGGCGATTCCTTCGCGGGCCCCTTATTTCGAGCTTGCGCAGTAAATGTGGCGCTGACGCAAGTGAGCCCTGCGGTGGGCGAAACTCGTTATGAATAGAAAACGTCGACGCCCGTTATTTTGCTTTCTTCGTTTGTGTAGCAGTAATTCGCTCTGCGTGCATGGTTGCGTAATTCTGGCAGCATGATCGATAAGCGAAGCCATGTGCGTATATAATGCAAATAACTGCACCTAATTTCTGCGCCTCTGTGTTGGACTGTCGAACATCCCGGGATATTGGAGCATTGAAAAGAGCGAAGCTCGTGGTGCGGTTTATTGCATTGACGTTCGCTTTCGAAAGGAACAGCTGCGCGAGTTTGAGCGGTCACGTGAACGCCGTAAATCTCGGAACTGTACTGCGGCTGCAGATTTTTGTGTCTTTTTGTCTTTACGAGCCCCACTGACATGCACGTCGTTTGCTCGCAGAATAATGCGCGAGATTTCGTTGTAAACAACGCGCCCGAGCTTGCCTGTGCTGCATCGGAATGGCTGACGAGGTTGCCTTTCGGGTTAACGCGCGAGTTTAACCTGGAGCGCTTGCGTTTGTCGGAGAGGAATGCTAGCGTGTGCTGCGGCGTCCCGCCCTATGAACGCGCACTGTGCAGTTCCGGTGGTATACTTCAGGGCGTGCACGCTTGCACATTTTCACCCTGCTAAGGGTGACATATCGGCGTGGTGCGCCCCGCGGCTTTTTCCTTCTTTCGCTGCACCCTTGAGTGGTGCGCGCGCGCGCGCTGTGGCTGCGGGAAAATTGGAAGCGAACGACTCGCTTGCAAGATCCATTTGTACAGCTGCTGCGGCGCACGTACCACGTTCATAACTGAGGGCGGTTTTCGCAAAATACGGAGGGGGGGGGGGGGAAGCGGGCGTAATAACGCGGCTGAAAAGTCGAGAGCTGAAAAGGGATTTTTCGCTTCTTTCGTAATGCCGGCGTTGCCTTTGTATGTGCAGTGGCAGCGACTGTGACAGTTGAATTCAGACGCTGTCGTACAGTTCGGAGCGATCTCCCTTTGTCGTCGCATCTCTAGAAAGTGGTGGGCATGCGAACGGCTGGCTTTCACACATATATACTATACACGCTATAGTCGCACGCCTGCACGCTCACTCGATAACGCGCGGTATGCCCCCCTCTCCTGCTGCCTGCATGGCGTCGCGCAGCCCGCTGTATAGAGGCTGGCGTCGTGTATAATGGCATACTTTATGTCGCCCCCCACCCTTTTGGGCGCCGCAGCAAACGTGGCATTTCGTGGATCGCTCATATATACCGTCGTACACAGCTCGGGGAGTTTCCACGCGAGGGCGCCGGTCTCTGCGCAGCTCGAGGGAACGAACGGTCGCTGCCGCAAAACAGTGGTAGATATGGGAGTAATCTTATTCCGCGTATCACCTTGACGCCTCTGTGCACAAGCTTTGCCTTCCTTTGCTGCTCTTCTTCGTTTTATCTCTGCTTCTGGGAAAACGACGTGTGTTGGCACTTCGGTGCATGTCAGACAACCCGCAGATGCTTGCTCATCAAAGACTCGAAGGTTGTTTTCTTTATGGGGGGGGGGGGGGGATTACGTTGAATGGTACGTAGGCTGCGTAGCTGGATGATAAACTCGAGATATATGTACGCCTTGATACGTGTTGGGAGCTGGAGCGATGCGCAGCTTTCGCCATTGTTGACGCCGCTTTCCAAAGGTCTGGGCCCTCGAGTGTAGATTGGCGTTCCTCGTGCCCGCAGCCGAGGTACGGTTTTGCGTTTTGTTTTTTGTTCGAAAGGTTGCGCTGAAGGGCAAATTACTATAGAAATGCAGAAAGGGCTTCACACGTTTACGAGAAAGCTTTTCTCACAGTTGAAGTCTGTATAGAAGTGCCGGCGGAACGGCGCGTGTGTCCAACGTTGCGATCTATAGGGGTGAAGTCCGGTCGGTTGTTGTCGTTTCAATCAAACTGCCAGGCGACGCGAATCGCGAAAGGCAACGCAAAGCTAGGCAGACGGGACAGCGCGTCGCGCCGAATGTCGTCGTGTCTTCCGATTGTCTTTCGTGCTTCAGTTTCAGCTGGTAGCTCTTTTGCGCCTTACGTAAGCGTCTCTGACTCACGCGGTGTCTGCTTCGTGGAGTCCTCTCGGAGGAAGTTGCGGCACATCACCAGATGCGCCGTGACTTGTTCGCGCGGAGCAAGCGCGCCTGGATGCTATCGTATAACGGCGTGGAATGCGGTGACGCAGGCAGCTGCACAGCCGGGTGTATGCGCAAGTGCTCTGAGCGCGACAAGAGCGGTCGATCGCATTATAACTGTGTGTGTGTGTGTGTGTGTGTGTGTGTGTGTGTGTGTGTGTGTGTGTGTGTGTGTGTCGAAAATATATGCACAGTTGGTTGTGAGGTACAGCGGAGGGCTTCGGTTTAGTTTTATCCGCCTGGGGTTCTTTAACCGTGCACCGAAACCACGGTAAAAAGTGTTTTTTTTTTCACCTCCGTCGGAATCTAACCGGGAGGCATACCCGCGACCACCAGCACAACGCCATAAACTCAGGTACTGAGTCACCGCGCTGGGATACGACAGGATACGCTTGATGCGTTAGCGCGTGCATCCAATCTTTTCTAGCGGTAAGCAAATGTGTGTGTGTGTGTGTGTGTGCGCGTGTGCGTGTGTGTATATAAGAAGCGCTCGTCGCTTTCTCACACACAAATACGCGCGCGCACGCGCGCACACACATCGCAGCGTTTACGTACACGTAAAACCGCATTCCAGGACAAGCGCTATTGCGACCAGTGAGTCAAAGTGCTTCGTCAAAGCTTGTATCGTGTCGAGATGACAACTAGGTGGCACCGATAACCACAGACCACCGTGCGTGCTATATTGCCGTGCATTGTCGAAAAGCCCAGCCGCTGTATACACCCGAGAGTACTATAGCGACTCGCGCTGAGGTGGTTCGCAAGCGGTGACTCGCGCGCGGTGCTGGCTGTTAGTGAAATGCGACGCCAGCGCGAATATTACTAAGGCCAGGAAAGCGCAGGCGTTCTTCCTCCGAGCGGACGCTGACTGCCATTTTACGAAATCGAGAAAGAGGAAGATTGGTTTACGAAGAAAAGGAAATGCCTGCTGACCGCACCGCAACTGTCTAGCGCGCGGCTGACACCTGCACATTGGTCAGCGATGTGGGGAAAAGAGAATAGAGGGACGGATATGACTGAGACGGCATGGACAAGAAAAAAAAAAAAAGAGCAATGAGCTGCGCCAGCTGTGCTCGCAACGTGTGATGCAAATCAACCACGTACGGCACATGATGAGCACGCACTGCAAGCGCAGCTACCGTCACAATTTCTTTTTTTTTTTTTTGCAAGGTGCGCTTCCCGGTACATATGGGAAGTGCCGAGCCAATCCAGGCGGCAGGGCAACGCCAGCGCGACCCGAGACGCCCGAGGAAGCGATCTCAGTCGCAGCGCCGACCACAAAAATTGGCGCAACTCGCAGTAGCCCGCTTGGCTAGATTAGATTACCGTAGAGGTTCGAACGGAGGTGAACAAATGCGTATGTAGAACGCATATCGCAGATGTAAATATACTTATGTAACGTATATTTTAAACGCATAAAAGTATGAGAAATATCGCAGTTCCTCCCGAAAAGGCGAAGCATCGGCTTCGATAGCCAGTTGTTAGAGAGCTACACGAAGTAACGGTAGTAGTTTTGTCGGCCGTATAAACTCGCAGTAAAGATTCGCCCACTAGCTAAATTAACGAGCATCGTGTCACGTGCGCACTGGGAAACATAAACACTTGCATCTCCCTCGATGACCGAGGACACTCGCTGTCCGTACGCTGGCGTGAGGAAGAATGAATTGCCTTTCGTGCTGTCACTCGCTTCAACGCGAAGTAAGCGGCGAGAACACTGGGACGCAGCGTGCATGACGCCATCAGCCCTCGCAACGCCTTGACTTTGCACCCGTCGCGGTTTACTTACTTTCAAGAGTAGGGTCCGCGCTCACCGGGCACGGCTGGAGTAGAACGCCTTGCGCGCGATGTAAGACGTCGCGCTTCCTCCCTTGCGCGCACGAGGTCAAGCCACCGTCCTTCTCGGCTCACCCGCGCACCTGCATCATACGGCGCATGGCCGTGCTCTTAGGCACTTGCGTATTATACGGCACTTCACGGCGACGGCGGGAATTCGCCTGGAGTGTCCATATGATTGTTATAGCAATAAAGTATGCGTATACCTGTAAACTACTTATTTTTATTTATTTAGTTTTCAGACTGTCAACCCTCTGTTGAGGGTTCTTACAGGGAGGGTAGAAGATATGCAAATGCGAGGTAAACAAGTACATAAAGGGGCAGCATAATCCTTTATATGCATGTCGAAGGATCGTTCGAACATTAAAGCTTGGCAATGCATTCCAAAGTTCATTGACGGCTAAAAAAAAATATGAATAGCGAAACACAGCACTGCGAGTTAAGTATAACTGTAAAGCGAGTGCACAGGAACTATAAAATGACCTTATAAAATATGCAACAGTGTCTAATCTGTGATTACCGAAAAGCAGCAGTCACACGCACCCCTTCCCAAATGATGCACCCTGTAGTGCCGGCAAGAACGGACATAAAATTTAAGATTTCACGAATGTCACATAAGTAAAGCCTAGTGCAAAGTTGTTCACAACCCGAAACGGTCACTTCAAAGGCACCTCTTGGTCTAAATCGTAACATATATATATATATATATATATATATATATATATATATATATATATATATATATATATATATATATATATATATATATATATATATATATATATATATAAGCTTCTGTTACGCCTTAGCACGCCGTACATACCGCTCAACTAACATAACCGGCACAGTCGCGGGCACATGCGAAGCGTTTCGTGTCCTAACTGCGATGTGTCGCCACCATCGAAACGATAGCAGCGCTCCGCCAATCCCCCTCCCCCCCCGTTTTTTTTTTTTTTCATTGGCATGACGCAATAGAAGCTGGCGCCTTGAGGTGTCACCGGCTACTCCTCATTCGCTTGGCAAAGAAAAATGTTCTGTCACAATTTGTAACGAAATGCGGCGCGAAAGTATCACTAGAACAGTCAGTCAGCATGGCCTCCGAGATCGGCCATCCATAGTACAGAGTGTATAGTTTCCTCCAAAAAATTACCATGGGCAACTACGGAACTGCAATCGCTGAGCGACAACAATGCTACCGTGTTAGGATAATATGTATTTGTCTAATCTTCGTTGTTTGGCCGCAGAAGTTCTCGTGGCCTTTATTCGTAACCCTTTATCTTTCCAATGTTCCAAGTACTCGTAGCTAATTCTGAACACAGCGAGGCAATTATTGTCTGCGCACATGCGTAGTCATTGCGAGTCCTTGTACGTATAACGTCATATTTTGTTGAAAAGCGTCAATTTGCAATGTATCAGAGTAAACCAGAAGGCCACACCCTCCCCTCTCGCGCGTATCGTTGTTATCTTCCGAACCCCAGAGCAGCAGTGGGAAGGCGTCCTTTGCGACCCTGGCCCGGCGGCCATAGATCCGACGGGCGCGTACGGGCCATCGCCGAAGACTTCATTGGAGCTCCGGACTGTAGGGCTCCCCTTCCCTGACGTTAAACGTGTTTTCGTCGTCTGTTGTCCGTGGGTTGAGCGAGGTGTCAAGCAGACGACACAGCCGAGCATCTCAAGCCAGTGTAGCGTTAATGGTTTCAGAGCTACGTGACGTGGGTTGTGAAAGGGCATCGCAGCAAGCGTCAGCGAACTCAGGTTGATAACATTGCCATATATATAGCACTTCCAATTACTATTGGCACTTGGACAAGTGCCAGTCTTCGCTCGTGTGAGCTCTAATCTGCAGTGCTGAGAGCTATAGCTCGAACGAAATGCTTGCATGGTAATGCTGTCGATATACTATGTATGGGGTGACCGTTTTTATGTGTTCGTAACTAAAAGAAAGGAAAAAAAAACGCCTGTGACAGATGGCATAATTCTAGTCGGATATTTAGTCGAGAGTTCAACGAAAGTTCGCCTGCTCAGGTAACATGATGAAGAAGAAATCGCGGTCGCTGACCAACTCAAGGTGAAAAAACACGCAGATACGTTTCGGCACCTGTGCGGGTTGCTTTATCGCACTCAAGGAACCCGTGCGGGTCCCGAAACGTCTCTTGCGTGTGTTTTTCAGCCTGACTTGGCCAGTGACCGCGATTTCTTCATCATAATTCTACTCCTTGTGCCGGCTTATTCGAGGAGGCTGGTATTACTAGCACGACAAATCGTAACACTTATTTAGCTAAATAAAAAAAAAGAGCACTAACTTCATCAATTAATTTACGGCACATATTGGAAATTACAAATTGTAGCCGGCGAGCTTGCAAGGCGGGTATCCACTTGGAATCTGTTTTCAGAATGACACCACTTTGGGGATATTATTTCCCTAAGTGTAGGCGAAATACGTGGGCGTTCTTTTATGCTTAAATACATAAAACAGCGTTTCATGGTGGTCCCGGTGGTTTTTGTGGTGGTCCCGGGTTCGAGTCCCGGACCAGGACGAATTTTTCAACTGCGAGGCTTCTCTTTTGAAGAACCCATATGAGTTTCCTATGTAGCAATTGCTACGATTTGGGGGATATCCCCCAAATCGTAGCAATTGCTTATGTCTTAT